>NW_009258382.1:347633-362618 GCF_000687185.1 Egretta garzetta
TGCGCCCCCGGGGCCGGGCTGAGGGGCCAGACCCGGGGGGCGGCCCGGGGGCAACGACCGCCCTCGGGTTAGAAGCCCATCTCGGCTTGGAAGGGAGGAAGGCTTACTTAAACAAGGCTTACTTGAAGAAGTCTTCCAGTCACGGAGCCAAGAGGTGGGAGGAGGGTGTAGGTTGTGTCACCGGGTGGGGCGGTGGCCATTTCGGGGGGACTTGTGCAGACGGGAGCGGGACGGGCTTTGGGGACATCCCTTATCCTGAGGGTCGGGGGGAAGCACGGTGTGAACTTGCAAAGTGCGTGGTTTGCGCCACGGCCTCATTGCGTGTGGGTATCCCAAAAATTTCCAAAGAAAGGGTATTCTGAAATGCCCTATAGAACCGGACTGGAAACGCGCAGTGAGCAACACATGTTCTGCGTTGACATGCCTTATGCTGCAGATAAATTTAGGAGCTTTTAGAAAGCTTTCTTTTTAGCTTTTTTAGAAAGCTTTTTTCTTTTTAGAAAGTCAGTTGCATCTCCTTTTTATGACCACCTGTAGTTTTGCTGTTCTTAGATTTAAAACTGTCCTGTTTACTTTTTTTTTTTTTTTTAGGAACTGTGTGTATTTGTTCCCTTTCCTTCTCAGAGTTATGCAGTTTGTGTTCTGTGCTGCTGCTTCCAATATAATTGCTTAGGTGCATACTGAAATGAATTAAAACTCTGTAACGTAGATAACATTCGAATGGCCAGAAGGTATGATGTGGGAGGGGGGGATAACAACTTCTGCAAAAGGGGACTTCTGTTTAAAAAAAATAAATAATAAAAATCCCAAATTAACTCCCAGGGAGTTACTTTTATCTCCACAGAATTTTGTTTTCATGATAAATAGAGCTTGCGTATCTTCCGTAGGCAGTTGTCACTATCTCAGGCAAGGTAGCGTATCTATGCTTTTAAACATAGTGTTACGACTCTGAGATAAAGCCGTGTTGCTGTGCTTGTGTTCGTTAAGCTCGTCAGGGCTACGCAGTCTATCATCAGAATCGCTGCTAGGGTAGTCTTGACTGGTGGCCTCTTACAGGAGGTGATTTTACGTGTACTTTTCTGGTGCGCTTCCTACTCTCAGGCTCATGGTTCAGGCTTGTCTTCATCACACGCTTCCTGTTTTGAATCACTCTGCCATGTTCCTGAAAACAGATTTGACCTATCTTTCTAGCTTCTCCCCTGCTGTATTTTGCTATCAGCTTATGCATATTTTGATTGTGTCCACAACTGGATCTCTTTTAGAAATGATTCGAATAAATTCCAGCACAAACACTTAATTAAATTAAATTTCAACCTGAAATACCCATTTTTTTCATCACCTGACAGCTCGCTCACTGTTCCTTCAGACTGTCTGACGCTGTGTTCCTTCTCCCTTTCCATTCCCCATCTGTTACTTGGGAGCAAGTAAATGGTACCAAGCCAGGTACGAATTGTACAGAGGGGCTACAAATCGTTGTGCAGTTTCATTTAAAAAAAAAAAACCAAAACCAAAACAAAACCACCTCTTTTTCAGTTAAACCAGGGTGACTCAGAAAACAGGTTGCAGTGTTTAACTTCCCACTGCTTTTCGATCAGTCCACTCTCCATCGCGCGTGCTGTCAAATCCGCTCTGTTCCCTATCATTTAGGCTCCGAAATCGTGGGCTGAGCTGCTGTCTGGCCTCCCCAACACGGAGCAGGAGCAAAGAGCATTCACTTGGCCCGTCGTGCTGAACCTTCCAGTTCCCTCGCCGAATCCGTCTGTTGCCTTTCCTTTTGTTTCTCTTTTATTGTCGTCTTTTTTTGCATCACACCATCCGCATTTCCAGTGGCGCCAGTTTTTGACAGCTTCTACACAAACGTCGACTCTTTCGTCAGTGTGGTTTCTTTTAAGTAGAATTTACAAGCTGAAATTACAAGCAAGGCCTCAGCTTTTTTTCTTCAGAAGGATTTTAAAGCCCTGTTTCTGCTATGAAATGACCAAAAAAACAGTAGCTGACTTTGTCATGGCTAAGCAGCCGTTGTTGGGAGCCAGCTGAGGTGGGCATCAAGGTGGACGTAAAGAAAAAAAACCTGATGGTGACTGTTAGTCGAAACAGTGAGGCTCAGGAGCAGCCTGTACCTAGTGATTGCAGCAAGAAATGGCTTTCAGAAGCAGCCCATTAGTTTGTGAATGGGTGTGCGATAAGGTTGTCTGTAATGAAAAGGGACGGGGCTCATTAATCTGGAAGGCTGCCTCCAGTCTTGGGTGGTGAGCTTAGCGCTAATGCATCTCATTTTGTTGTTACTTTTTTCCTTCTTAGAAGTGAAAGTTGTTAAAATAATGGAATGATTTAATAAGAAGGTTGCGTGCTTGTTGTTAATTTGTTTTTTTTTTAAATTAGGATAGGTTCTTTTCCTAAAACATACACTTTAAATTGGCTCTGGGCTGTGATAGCTATCAGCTGTGAATAGATGCTCCCATCCCTTGTGGTTCCAACAGGTTTGCCTACATTGCCTTCAGCACACACACCCCATCAACTCTCCTTAAAAACCACAGCTATGATCAGATCTCCTGTTTCAGGGATTCAGTAAATTTATTGCATGGGTCAGAGAAGACGTTTATGATGCACAGTCACTTAGATGTACTCTGACAGGATGCAGAAGTTCTCTCATCAGATACCAGGCTTGGGTTGAATTTGCTCATTTAGCCTCAAACTCATCTCTGGATTTGAAATTAAGAAGAATTTTCCAAAGTAGAAGGGACCTTGAATTCCTCTTTCTCTCTCCTGGGATGCGCTCGATCTGCAGATCGGTTTTGCTCCTCGGTTGCCCGTTACCGCAGGAGGGCTCTTGGCACGTTGAGTTTCATGTGTCACGGCCAGAAAACGGGAGTTTCTTCAGAAGACTGAGCGAAGAGCAGCAGAGGGACCTCAGTTTGCTGTCCCGTGGTGCGTGTATTCGGTTTCAGTCTGATGTAACGTTCCTACTCGGTTTTACACTTTTTGATGTCTGAAGCTAGGTCATAGCTAGGATGTGTTATTTACTGCTTCCACCTTCCACCAGTCTTCTTTCTGGTTTGCTTATAAGGTGGCTTCGATTTGGATCTGTTCAGAGCTGAAGTTAACTTGCTTGACCGTTTTTGATTTTACTGAGCCTTTAACCTGACACATCTGTATCTCGCCCCTTTTTTTTTTTCTTTTAACTGTGACACTTTTAGGTGTGTTTATTATTTAATGTGGAGATTAAAAACATTGTAATAATATAGGACTGAAGACTGAGTAGTGTGTGAAAAAGCATGACTGCTGTTACTATGGTTTATTTATGGACTTCTGAGTTTTTCAGAAATATTTCTGTAGGACTCTGCTAAATGACATGTAAGCCCTTCAAGAAGGTAATAAACATAGCGTCCTGTTACGCTTACAAAGGACAGTATTCTATTTTCATAGGAAGAGCTGCAAACAGTGGGGCTTTTTTCAGAGTTCCCACAGCAGGGAACTCCTGCATCCCCCGTAGGCGCAAGGACTGTCACTTCCCCAGCATCCAGAGGCCCAGCAAGGCTGTAACATTTACAAGCTCATATAGTGGCTAAGCAGTAAAGCTACGGTTAGAAGGCAGGGCTCCTCATTTCAGACCCTGTGTTTGGCACACATGGTCATGTTGCTTTTTGCGTAGTAATTAATGTATTCTTTTTCAGATCCCTGTTGGGCCTCTATAAACAGGGGGATTCTGATCTGTGATGAGTGCTGTAGTGTTCATCGAAGTTTGGGGCGTCATATCTCTCAAGTGAGACATCTCAAGCATACACCATGGCCTCCAACACTGCTGCAGGTAAAAAGGAAAGCTGTCTTCCTTCATTGAAACTAGATATAATAATTTTCTTTAACATTTTAATGGAATCACAGCAGGGAACTCCTGCATCCCCCGCAGGCGCAAGGACTGTCACTTGCCCAGCAAGGCTGTAACACTTACAAGGTCATATAGTGGCTAAGCAGTAAAGCTACGGTTAGCCACAGCAGGGAACTCCTGCATCCCCCGTAGGCGCAAGGACTGTCACTTCCCCAGCATCCAGAGGCCCAGCAAGGCTGTAACATTTACAAGCTCATATAGTGGCTAAGCAGTAAAGCTACGGTTAGAAGGCAGGGCTCCTCATTTCAGACCCTGTGTTTGGCACACATGGTCATGTTGCTTTTTGCGTAGTAATTAATGTATTCTTTTTCAGATCCCTGTTGGGCCTCTATAAACAGGGGGATTCTGATCTGTGATGAGTGCTGTAGTGTTCATCGAAGTTTGGGGCGTCATATCTCTCAAGTGAGACATCTCAAGCATACACCATGGCCTCCAACACTGCTGCAGGTAAAAAGGAAAGCTGTCTTCCTTCATTGAAACTAGATATAATAATTTTCTTTAACATTTTTAATGGAACTTAAATTGCTAAGCTTTTGCTTGAGAGGGGCTGGTCCTTGTAAACTGCCTAAGTTAATCACCTTTTGTTTCTCCTGTTTTGCCATGTGGACTACTAAAATCAGAATTGTCTGTGCCTTTTTAATTTGATGCCTTCGTTTTGGAAGGTCAGCTTCAACTTTTCTTTCAGACTCTGCAGTTCATCTGCTTCAATCTAAATTTTCGATCTATAGCAAGCCTCTCTTTTTCAGTAGAGCTGATGTTGGGACGCATAGAGAATTTTAAGGGGGTTCTTACTACATTCCACATAATAACCTCCTAGGCATGCGCCTGGTTCTGATATCCCGGTGGGTTATAGATGCTGGCACGCAGAATGTGAATCTCTGTTGGTTTGCCGTCCGTTTGAAAATAGTTACAGCTATTTGATTAGTCAGTCTGTGCCACTAGCAGCAAAATGTCTGTACTGCCTGTTTGTATGCATTTTGGATTTCAGATGGTTGAAACACTGTATAATAATGGTGCTAACTCTATATGGGAACATTCGTTGCTGGACCCTGCCTCTGTTATGAGCGGAAGGCGCAAAGCTAGCCCACAGGATAAAGTGCAGTAAGTGGAAAATTACAGGATTTTAATTTTTGTAGAAGTGTGATTATTTTATTCAGCAGTGACCGGGGGGAGCAGCAAGGTCTTCATGGGAACCTGTGTATATTTTGTTGCTGGAAGAGAACAGGAGTAAACTAGTTATTTGTTCACTCATTTTTTAATTTTAATTTTGTTTTTAAGTTCCCAATGATTAATTTTTTTTAAATTTATTGCAAAAATGGAAATACATTGCTTGAATTCTCTGGACTATTGATCCTTGACCTCTAGCTTTGAATAGCGAGGACCTTTATTTGTACTTGAACCGAAAGACTTCTAATTCTCATGCCACGTGCTTCAGTTAACTGAATGCTACTAATGAGATTGAGTTTGGTTGATGAATTAAAAAAAATTGAGAGATTTCTGTCACTGAATATGGTGCTTCATTTTAAAATGTAAATAACTGCATATGGTACGTATAGATCTTAAGTTGGCATAGTTTTAAGTTCAGTGTTTACTTCTAAGAAATACATGCTGCATCCCAGAGTCTGCAGATATTTTGTTGTTTGTAACAAAAGTATGCTTTGTATGGTCAGACAACCTGCACTGGGTTGGTTTTTTTTTTTTAATGAAAATATTTTTCCATGTCTAACTTTGCTACTAGTAGCATGCAAAGATCTAATGCAACCTTCATGTGTGAATTTTCCTTTTTCTAGAGCATCTGTATTATTGTGAAAGCACCGATATTTAATTTCTTTCCCTTCTGTTGCTTGGGTTTCTCTTTACAGTCCCAATAAAGCAGAATTCATTAGAGCTAAATATCAAATGTTAGCATTTGTTCATCGCTTGCCGTGCCGTGAAGATGACAGTGTGACTGCCAAAGACCTCAGTAAGGTTAGTATGTTTTTCCTGGCAGTCTGCAGAAGCTACAACTTGTGTGTAACAGAACAGTGAAATCCCACTGAATTAAATTAGTTGCTTTTGACTTGAGGTAACCATTGCTGTTCTTCAGCACTATTACATAAACAAATACAGCTTGACTTCAACTTGAAGCCACTTTTTTGGCATAATGTATATGCATACTGGAGATGTGGATGGTTGAGAGGCATCAGTTTAGGTTAACTTGGAGAAAAACGTTTACACAAAACAGCTGTAGCAAGAATTCTTGCATGCCTGTTTCTAAAAGCATGGCTGAAAAAACAAACGTTGAATCACAGTTATTGCCACTGTATTAAGTACAATCCTGCTTCTTTTTCAGCAACTCCACTCCAGTGTAAGGACAGGGAACCTGGAGACGTGTTTGCGATTACTCTCCTTAGGAGCTCAAGCCAACTTCTTTCATCCTGTATGAACACTTTTGTCATTATTTTGATACACAATCAATCCTTACAGTTCTTAATATTTATACTGATTTCAGCTGCTACAGATTATATTTCAATCTTCTACTCAGACCTGTTGATTAAGTAGATACTTTTCTTAATAACTTGTAGGAGAAAGGAAACACCCCGCTCCATGTGGCTGCTAAGGCAGGACAGACTTTACAAGCAGAATTACTAGCGGTTTATGGTGCTGATCCTGGCACGCAAGATTCCAATGGAAAAACTCCAGTTGACTGTGCAAGGTAGAAGGCTCCGACATACGTGATGCTCTTATACGTTAACTGATGTTCATATGACGAACCCGCTTAGATATGTTTCTGTCCTGAAAATAATTTGACTGTTAAATGCTAGTAAGTGCTTTTTCCAGAAAGAGCGAATGCATAAAGAATATAAATAAGCATTTCCATCATTTCATAGCCTGTATTCTCCTGGATGCTTGAGACAACAGTTGTGATCCCAGTGAAACAGGCTGTGCCAATCCAACACCTCACAGGAAAGTAATCCGAGGAGAATAGTTTCTGCAAGTTCAGCAAGCTGAGTAGACTCCAGGAGTGTGGATTAGCTAGGGAATTGCTGTAGGAAGGGGCTGGGCTGCACAGGGGGGGTCAGGGAGCAGGGGCTGGAACCAGGCTTTTTAGGGGCAGGGAGCTGTTTGGCGCATCCAGTCACAGAACTGCACCCTGAGGAAAGCCTGCCTTTAGAACGGCTCTAGGCTTCCCAAGGGCAGACAACATTCGCATCAAGAAAGAAAAATTAAACCTGAATGTCTCTGCTGGGCAGTAATGAGGCACAGCACTGAAGATTTTTTGTGTTGATATACAAAATTGGACATGACTGATCAACTAGAAGATGCGCATTTGTGTAAATAAAACAACCTCAGTGCTCTGATTGCTTTTGAATCGAGGCCATCCGTGGAATCTGAAGACTGAATAACCTCACTTGGTTGCTGAACACAATATGCCAGATATTTCTATTTGTAAATAACGTATTCAAAATAGCCTAAATAATCTGGTTTTTTTCTACACAAAGCAGGAGGCAAAGGTTTTCAGAGTTTTCACTCATTTTGGGAAGTTCATAGAAGTTTTATATATAGGGGGGGTTTTGCCCACTGGAACATACTGTTGAAAATTGTGCTGTGAGTCTGTGCTGTGTTGATACACTCAAACATGCGCAATGTTGGACAGTGGCTTTTACTAAATCTACTTCTTTGACCACTTTTTAGTTTTTTGTATGTCTCAAAATTAATAACTGATGTAAGGTGTGTGTGTGTGTGTGTAATCCAGACAAGGCGGGCATCATGAACTGGCAGAGCGCCTGGTGGAAATTCAGTATGAACTCACAGACAGGCTGGCTTTCTATCTCTGCGGCAGGAAACCAGGTCAGTAGAAAAAAATACACTCCAAGATCTTTCAGTGTTAATTGTAGGACAGTTCAAACTCTACGGTATCTGATGTTTGTGTCAGTGTTACTATACTTTTTATATGCATTTCAAATATTCTAACGTGATACAAATTATACTTGAAGAACTAAAGAAAGTATAACATGAAAGATTAGTGATAATTCATTTAAAATTCAGATAAAACTGCAGGGGTTTAAGTATACCTTAATTAAAAATTAAGTTCCTTTCTGTTTCTCCACAAATATGGAACATGTGGAGAAACCTACATGTAAGGTCAGATGAGTCCTGTTTAACTTCAAAGAGTCAATTGCAGGGAAAACACAAATTCTGGGAATGTTGAATAGTCTGCAGGAGATGGTGGAGAAACTCTTCAAAGCAGTTTCTTCTCATGGAAATGCAAAAGCCAGGGGAGTATACAATTCAGTCGGTAGCTTTTGAACACAAGCACCCTAACAAATTTTTAGCCATTAGGTGCCATAAACGCACCTATGCTAGAACTTAATTTTTTTTTTCTAGTGGAATTTTATTATGGTTGATAAGCCTTAATTGGAATCTTTGATAACACCAGCAGATCGTGACAGGAACCTTCTTTTAAGACTCACTAGCTTCCTATAATTGGAGATTGAGTAATTACATGCAAGATAAATTATTCTATGTTTGCCTGTTGCATATATTCTTGGGTTTCTCATTACTAGTCTTTTAGTAAAACTGAATACCAGCTGTATATCCTGACAACACTGAAAACTATAGTCCAGTAACAACCTGCTACAGTGCAATTTGTTTTCAATTCTAGAGCATAAAAATGGACAGCACTTTGTTATACCTCAGATGGCAGACAGGTAAGTTGCTGATTCCATGGCATGTCTGAAAACATCAAAATAAAAACCCTGATAATTAAGTTTCCTTTCCTGTCTGAAACAACTTTTAAGCTTGTTGTCATTCTGACTTTTTAATGTGTGCCTTTCGGTCTTGAAAGCTTTTTTTTTCTAGAAAGAATATTGCCATTTAAACAAATTCAGAAAATCATAGAAGTTTAACTGTATTTAAACAGCAGGGGGAAGGTGAGACACTTATATTAAGGGCACACACATGAGGATTCCAGATTTTGTAGCTAATGTAAGGACCGACTGAGTTAGATTCCTGACAGAGCATTTTGAAACTAAAACTTGCAAGAAAGCAGTGTTTTTCTCTGAAAATATTTATACTTTTGATCATCTGGATACTTTTAACTGTTGGTTACAATCAGTGAAGTCATGTTTGTATAAAGCTTGCCAAGTATTAATCATAAGTCCATGTTTTTCTTTTATTGCTATGCAATTGGAAATAAGACGGCTGTAAGTAAACTGTTGTTCAACTTATTGCTTGCAAAATTTCTATTAAAAATTGTAATACAATAAAAATTAGAGAAACTATGTAATAGTTGGTAAAATACTTAGTGTTAACATTGTGATTTTTTTAGATATGCTGTGTTTAGGTCTTGGGTAAAAACACTGTGTATTTTCAGCGCAGGGTATTTTGCGGAGCAGAGTAAGTATTGTTTGCCTTGTTACACAGAGGAGGAAGTTGACGTGCAGAGAAAATGACTTGTCCAAAGGTGCTGCTCGGATTGCAGAGCCTGCAGTCCAACCTGACTGTCTGCTGACTGTCTTACCTCTGCCTGCTGGTCGTCATCTTATTTTCCTTTTTTTTTTTTTTTTTTTCCCTCCCCCTAACTCCCTGTGATGGCAGTCAATCATACAGAGGTTTTATTTGAGCCTTTCCCTCCCTGCAGGCCAGGGGAATCTCCCCCCAGGTGATACAAATATAGATTCAAAACTTGTCAGCTTCTTCATCTGTGGCCTTTATGCTAAATTCTGTTCAACTGCACAATTTTCAGCTAGTGCCTCATGTTCAAGGCTGGAAGCTACTAGAAGAGGTTATTTACTAATCAGTACAGAACACTTTTACGTCTGGCCCTATTGCCGTAGCCGTTTGCCAGCCTGATGGTCACCCACCTCCTGCAGAGTCCAGTGGAACAAATGCTGGTTTTTCTGTGGACTCAAGTTTTGGTTGAATGATCATATTGTTCAGCTTCCTTACAGAAAGCATTTTGTTGCACTGCAGCTTGACTGCTTCTTGAGCTGTGCAAATGTGGGTATTCATATTCCAAAGTATTTGGGGGATTCTTTTGTTTTAAATTTGATTGCTGTTTAGAGAAGCTTAAGAATATACTAATTGGTGTATTAGCAATATTAGTAAGATCAATGTGTTAAAGACTATATTAAAAATACTAAAAGATTAAGGAGTTTCAAATAAAAGTGATGTTTTAATAATTGAATTATTGAAATGTAGAACTGGTGTTTAAACAAGGTATTAAATGCTGTAGATGTAATGATCACTTTCTGTTTTCATAGCAGTCTAGATTTATCAGAACTTGCAAAAGCAGCTAAGAAGAAGCTTCAGTCTGTAAGTAAAACTTGCAGTGTGCTGTGTGACCCAACTTTGTCTGGATGTGGCAAACTCTGCACTTCATCTTTCAAGCTGGTTTCAGCTGCTGTCAGTTCCTGCATAAATAAATGTCAACGCCGCAGGAAGTTAAAAGTCTGGAGAAAAACATGAAACCAGACAGAAATAGAGGAGCAGGGATGATAACAAACCCGTGACAGAGAGCAAATACTTGTTGGTCTTGTTTGGGGTAGTATCTCTAGATCTGTCTTCCCAGTTTAGAACCTTAAACTTGGTTGTTTGGCTTGCTCTCATGTATTTTATGTAAATCTGTATGTTAAATGTTACTATTGGCCTTTAACTTTCTGGAAAGCCAGAACAGTGCACTACTGTCTGCTAATTAGTTGAGAAAAAAATTCCATTAACCAGTAAAGGAAAAGTGTAGAACAGTGGTGTTGTCTCTGTATCTAGCAATCAGGTGGTCATATGTGTCTGCTTAATGCATTACTTCACTGTCCAGGCTGAGAAACAAGCAATTATATGGGCTGAAAAACAGCAGAGGGAGAGCAGAGTTGTGCTCTTACATTTTCTATGTTACAGAGGTCTCACTAGGTTTCATTTATTTTCAAGCTGTAATTATTCTCTTCTACCCTTAGCTCAGCAACCACTTATTTGAAGAACTTGCCATGGATGTGTATGATGAAGTTGACAGGAGGGAAACAGATGCAGGTGAGTGAGGCTTTCTGGAATGTGTATAAAATAAATTTGAATCGTTATATTGCATACAAGATACAGGCGCAAGCACATGTTCTGTTTAAAGTACTTCTGTATTCAGTAATTACTGATAATTGTAGGTTTTTTGTCTTGCATTGTCTGAAGGTGACGTTAATTGAAAAAAATCTTGTGTTTTTTACAAAGTAGAGAACCCTCTGGGGAGGAAAAAAGCCTTCCTTTGAATCGATTGTGTTTGTGTTTGAAACTGTGGTCTTTTATTCTTTGACAAGAAACACTGTCAAATAGTACAGGAAGGTTATTCCCTCTTTTTTCTTTTTTTTTTTTTCTTCTTCCTTGAGCAGTTTGGCTTGCTACTCAGAATCATAGTACGCTTGTGACAGAGACCACAGTGGTCCCTTTTCTTCCCGTAAATCCTGAATATTCCTCAACCAGGAATCAGGTATGCAATCTTCTTGATACTGTAAAACTATTTTTATTTAATAGGCCAGGTATTCTAAGTAATATCACTTTACTGTACTTCATTACAAGTAGATGTAACTCTTCTACAGTAGAGAGGTTAAAATAGTTTCACATTTCCCCTGCCCTGGAGTGTGCAGCTGGATAATTTAAATTATGCTTTTTGCAATAAATGTAATTGAGCAATCAACTTGCTGTAAGTGCGAGTAGTCTTAGTTTTACCTGGGAGCTCTGCTGTTCATCTAATACATGATGTAATTATTTTTTTTCCCCCCCCCTGCATTTTTCTGTAATTTAGGGAAGACAGAAACTGGCTCGGTTTAATGCCCATGAATTTGCTACGCTAGTTATAGATATTTTAAGTGATGCCAAACGAAGACAACAGGGAAATCCTCTCACTGGTTCAAAAGGTGAGTATACTTTTGGTTCTCAGCTTTTCTATGTGCAATTCTGCAGTAGGTTAACCGATACCACAGCATCATTCATAAATATTATATGAATGAAGAAAGAGACTTATACTCTTTTTACAAATGGCAAGAACTAAATCATGTGGCTAGCAGGCTATTGACAACATGCGTTAGGCCACCAAAATAAGGCCCAAGTAGAAGAGATTGGTCTGTTAAGGTTGGTATTTGTAATACAATTAAATCAAGTGGTATATGTGCAATTCAGGAACATCTTTTTATGATGGTTGTGATTTTTACAATAACTTGGTAATATTTTCCAGAATACTGCTGTACAGTTTTAGAGTGATGCTTCCTTTGACTGGCAGCTGGGATGATGTCAGTGCTTTAGACACTGGCTTTCCTGGCTGCTCTATACATGCAGGACTTTGCTGTAATCTAGATGCTCTTGTAATTTAGAGCGTATGGCTAGTTTGCCTAAAAATGTTTACTTCCTGTATTTCTTGAGCATGATAGATACCAAAGAGTACAAATACCTATGCCGACAACCAGGCAGAGCCATAGTTACAGCCGTGACGGTATGAAACGACGTTTGAACGCTAGCTCTCCCTCTGGAGAGAAAATAAATTTATTCTAATTTTTAATTTTTGACCATATTTTTCATTTGAATGTTGACATCCATTTGTCCAGTGTAGTATGTTTTGGGGTTTTTTTTTCCCCTTATGTGAATTCTATTAAACTGCTAAAGCATGTTTCTCGCCACTTCCTTTAACTTGTCTAAACACTTACAAGAAATGAAGAGACAAAACCATAAAACTGTGTTTTTTTTTTTCCCCTTATGTGAATTTTATTAAGCTGCTAAAGCATGTTTCTCACCACTTCCTTTAACTTGTCTAAACACAAGAAATGAAGAGACAAAACCATAAAACTGTGACATTTTGGACAGTTATAATCCATGCCTAATAGGTGGATCTAAATTTATCTTTTTGTACTGAGCTAGTCAAATGATACTTTATTATGGCACGTATTGTCTCTCTGGATGAAGATCTTTTCTGTTTGTTTTGGGTTTTTTTAATTACTTTAAAGTATGCACTTCCATTTCTTCTCCAAACTTGGTAGTACGTTTTTAAACGGTGTATGTTGACCTACAGAAAATGTGGAACTGATACTCAAGTCAATCAGCAATCAACATAGTAATGAAAGTCAGGATAATGACCAGCCTGATTATGACAGCGTTGCTTCAGATGAAGATACAGATCTGGAAACAAATGCAGCTAAATCAAACAGACAGAAGGTAGGTTTGAAACACCTATACACACACCAAATTTTATTCATAAAGGTAATCTGCAGTGAATCTTTCCCCTCTCCGTGAGGGGATTTAACATGCATAAATGATCAGAAAATTAATATTTTGATTCTTTTGCAAATACATTGGAGAATCATGCCTCAGTCTATGAACTAACAAAATTAAGTCACAACACTTAAGGAATTTTTGTTGTAAATAAAATGCTCCTCTAGAAAAGCAATGTGTGCCAGTGCATGTCTGGAGTTAAGGTATAGATCTAATCGCACAGATGAAATAATAGGCTCTACCAAAACACTCTTAATCAGTGATCCCATGGTGTTTCACAAACATTTACCGCATCCTACTGAAGAAACATTTACAGCAGACCAGTGACTGAGTGCGTTAAACCACTCCTGAAAATAATGCAGCATGGTAAAAAAGGGGCAGTAAACCTAGTAGTTGCAGTTTGATCTTCCCTGGTAACAGGCATGCTGCATATTTAGTAATCTGTCTTTTAAGACTTTCCAGTTCTGTATTGCATATTTAAAAAAAAAAAAAAAAATCCTTACAAAAGAGTATTGTGTGCCTGAGACGCTCAGACAAATGGGTTTGTGCATAGAGGAGCTAAGAGTTGATTGACATAAAATTTCTTCTATATTGGACTAAAATTATTTTAATGAACGGCTCATACTAATTTGAACTTAATTTGAACTATGATTCCTTTAATGTAAGTACATGGAAAGCTGTCAAAATCTCATTGTCTTGTTTTCCTTTGGTAGTCCGTGTCTCAGTGGTGTAAGTATTGTTCTCTTACTGTTTATAGAGCCTGGATTCAGACTTGTCAGATGGACCAGTGACAGCCCAAGAATATATGCAAGTTAAAAATGCGTTGGTGGCTTCTGAGGTAAAGATTCAGCAGTTAATGAAAGTGAACATCAACTTGAGCGATGAGCTGAGGATCATGCAGAAAAAGGTAACAGGCCCAACAGTGTAACCCCTTCGCTGCTTGTTGTATTTTAAGTTAAAACTGCCGAAACTGCGGATGCAATAACCCAATATTAGGATAGTAAGAAAACTTACTTTAAAGCGGAGCTGGTTTGGAATCAGATGAGACTATAAATGTGTATGTGCAGCACATGCTTTGAATGTTTTGGTTGGTTGGGTTTTTTTGTGGAGGTGATGATGACCTGCTCAGTTCACTTGCTCACTTGGAGAACTTGCATCAAGACAGTTGTTGCAAGCCTTGTATGTTTTGGCTGTCTTGCTTCAAGATAAGCAGTTCTCAGCGGTGAGGAAGTAAGAGCTAGCACACATTTTACGTATGTGCACATATGCATCTAATGTACTTCCAACTTTTCCAGTAAATATATTGGGTTTTTCCATAACTAGAATGAAGGGAAAGTAAAATCCCCATCCTGTTGGGCAGTACGAAATAATCTGAACTGTGGCAATATGATACAAAGTTTTTGTACACCAGTAGGCCAAGCTTTATTTGTTTGCTTGCAGTTATGTGCTATTTCCCACAGATTCAAAGGACATAGTGGTAAACTCAATTATTGCTTTAAACCTTCAGTGTGGGTTTTCTCTAGACAAGGATAAGGTAGAGGTATCTCATTTACAATATGAATTACTGTGTATAGATAGTCTTATACAAACAGAAGACATTTTTTGCTGAAATCCTGAATTTAAAACTCAAAAAACCCAGTTTGGAAGTCAGTCAAACCTTCTAATCTTTATATAAACAAATCAACAATTTGTTGAATGCTTTGCCAGTGTTCTGGTAAATTGAGATTTTTGTGGGGTAAAGGAGAATTTATATCTGTATTGAGTTCACTGCCCTGTCTGTCATGCTAGCCTGGAAAGGGCTGGCTGCTTCCTCAAATTAATTCTTCACCTAGCATTAAAAACCCTGTTTTCCAAATAATTACAGTACTGCAAGACTG
>NW_009258382.1:362697-370836 GCF_000687185.1 Egretta garzetta
GAGAGCCCCCTGTTGTTTTGGGGCAAAGAGGCTGATGCTTTGGAGAGTGGTGGGAACTGCTGAGCTCTTAGCATGGGAGGCCAAGCTAATTCAGCAGATTCGAGTATCTTTGTCTCTTCAGTGCCATCCTTGTGTTATAATTGTGATCAGCCTTTCAGATCCATTGAAATGGTGAATACTGAGAGGAACCTAAGAGATCCCAGGGTATTTCCCTGGTCTTTTGACAGCTTGTGCTGGTTAAGCATTTCTCTGCGTTAGCTGAACTACCTTTTCACTTATATTGAGTGTCTTTAAACAGATATAGTCTATTTAGGGTTAAAAAAAAATCTTTAGAGCCTATGAATTAATGAGGCTTTAGTGTATTTATGTTGTGTAGCGGAAGAGAGATCGTTGCTGTGCTGTGGTTGAACTTGTTTTGAAAGATGGCATAGCCAGGGCTCACTCGCCTTGGAGATGAGTTGCGCTAATTTTGTGTCCTGATGATGTATATAGCTCCGGGGCTTTAACTTCGTGTCTAGTGGCTCTGGACTGGTGAAGAATCTGTCCAGCCCTGCGCCACTGCAGAGTGCAGGGTGGGAGGAAGGGCTAACAGCCATCTTAGCTCTAAGCTGCTGGGAACTTCTGTACGATATGGGAATTCTCTGCTGGGTTATTTGTGACAAGCAGCGATTCTGATGCAATAGATGTGAATTCAAGAGGGGTTTTTTTGTTTATTTTGTTTGTTTTCTAAGCAAGAGCTTAGGTCATAAACTAAAAAAAAAAATCTATCCACTTTATGTGTCACCTTATTAGCCAACTGTGTATCTAATCTTTTGCATGGCAATTACCAAGCAAAAGATGCTAATTAAAGAAGAGGCAAAGCTGCACTTGATGAATGCCACTTCAGAGTAGATTCTCCCTAAATAAAAATGCAAATAGTCCCGTTACTTTAATGGGCATTCTAATGGAAAGTTATTTTTTCATGCCTGCAGATTTTTTTAGGTGCTTATAGGTAGTTAAGAGTTTGGGCTGAGTTTACGTTAGCTGTTGGCTAAAACTGCACCAAAAGCCCGTTTATAAAATATAGAAGTTTGGAAGCAAGAGACTATAAAGTTGACCTATTTAGTTGCCTCTAATGTCAAACTTTAAAGGGGTAGCTTGGCTCCTGGCTGATCCCCAAATCTTAAGACTTGATGCATCTTGCTACAGAGCACACAGAGTGGGGACAAAAAGCATAAATTATCTTCACAGAAATCTGCACATTCCATTTAGGGTTCTGGGAAGTGCTCTGGGCAAAATAAGATTTTTTTTTTTTATTTTTTTTTTGATAATGTTCTTGATGGTTCATATGATGCAAAGTAAATGCCAGTAGTAAATATGCAATTTCCTGTTTAAAAGGCCATCAGCTGTTTGAAATTCTATACTCAGTCATTGTTAGAGAATTGCTGATTCTGACTTCTTTCACATCTTTTCTTTATGATGTGTTAATATAGCAAACTTACTCCGAGTAACTCCACAAAAAAAAAATCAGAATCGTTGTGGTTTTACGATCCATCAAACAGATAATAATAAAAATCTTGACAATTATTTCTTGTTGGCTTCTTAGAAAGCAGTAGCTGATACTTAATTTTCATAAACTAAACTCTGTTCTTGCTTTGCAGAGCAAGCTCTAGTTTTCTTTGCGCTGCCTCTGGTGTCTGTGCTGTAGTTCTGGCATTTTCAGGTTTCGTGGGCCTTATGTTCAAGTCCTCTTTTAAGTTCTTGTACTGACTGCTGAAATGGATCACTTTGCTTGAAAACCCATTTTGTTGGCAGTCCCTCCCCCCACAACCTCATTATATTACACAATTCATGTGCCACTCCAGCCAGGCTGGAAGGAATAGATTGTGTGGGTTTTAACTACAACGGCCAATTTTAAGATCTAATTTAGCTTGCAACCCAGCAAAAAGGGCTGGAAATCAGCACATAAATATTTCCAGATCTGGAACATAGATGTTGCTGTGCTTATACTAAGCAAGTCAAATAGATTTGGAAAAAAGAGATCAAACCCCAGCAACTAGTAACTGGGTTCACTAGTAAAGCTGACAAGCGTGTATTGTATAGTCAGTTTGCTTTTGACGCTTGCTGTTAGAAAAACAAAGTCCCACTGCTAAACATTTCTTTCAGCTTCAAACGCTACAGAGTGAAAATACCAACCTCAGAAGACAGGCCACAACCAATATATATCAGGTCCAAACTGGTTCTGAATACACAGACCCTACCAACAATTCTTCTTTAAAGCGGCGACCATCTGCACGGGGTAGCAGACCCATGTCCATGTATGAGACTGGATCAGGTCAGAAACCCTACCTCCCCATGGGAGAGGTCACATACCCAGAAGAAAGCATAACAAGACTGCAGCCTTTCCCTCCACATGTAAGTAAAACTGCTGATGCTTCTGCATTTCTTCTTATGCTCAGCTTTTCTGTCTGTTCCAACTATGCTCGTGTACCAAAGCTGCTCAACTGTCTGCTTCAGAGTGAATCTGAACTGTAAGAATTGTTAATGTTTGCTGTATTAACATGTCTGCAGGAGCTTGATGTTTTGAAAAGTAAAAGCTGTAACAATTCTGGAATATGTAAACTGGAGCTTTTGGCTTCTGCTCAGCTGTTTCTTTTAACCACAGTATAAATGCCAAATATCAATGTGTGGCTGTTTGAAAACCAGCAGGGGCCGGGGGGAGGGAGGAAGGAAGTAGTATTCCAAGAAGGTAGGTAAAGTTCATGGATTTCTTTCTTGAGATATACAGGCATGTGCCAATTTGTGGAACTTCAGAACCACCTTTCAAAAATAAAATCGAAGCTAACTTTTTCCTCAGGCCACCAACTTCTTACCCTGAGTTTGGAACTGGAGGCTGAAGATGGTTTAGATCTGTTAGTTGAACAAAGTCGTCTGGTTTAGTATTTTCCTGTACGATGTGCTAATGGTAGAGAGGGAATTCTGTGTTAGCCACAAGGGTTCTGCACTGAGGTGTTCACACTTTAGAGAAGTGACCCACCACACACTAGTGCTTCTTAAAGTTAGTTTTTTGTTGCATCTAGATTGCCCTGTGGGCAGGAATATGGGACAATAGTTTTTAGGCACACATTTAACATTTGTGGATTTGTTTCAACACGTTTCCCTGTTGGTAGCACTATCTTGTATTTCCTTCCAGATAAAGAATTAAGCCCGTTAAAACATATTTAGAAGTTAACAGGGTTTTTGCCTGGCATGAGGGAGGGCAAATGTTCCATGCACATTCCAAAGACAGTAGTGAGTGCACCAGGGAATCAGCGCAGAAATTTGTGTGCTGGGTTTTACCCCACCTTCAACTAAATTAATAAGAACTTTAAACTGTGAAATCTGGATCATCTTAAATTATATTGGCATGTTGATATAAAGGCAGTTCCGGCAGCAAGAACTATCAGAATTCTTTTGTATGTGGCAGTGTTTGCCAAACATGACAGTGCTTTGTATAGGTACTTTGGGCATTTGGCTTGACATTTAGATAGGAGTAGTGGTTCTGAAGCGTTGATTTGTTATGTGGAGTTAGTTAATTTGGTATAATTGCGAATGTGTATTTTATTCTCTGGGGAACTTAGCACCTCCAGCATACCAATGTTAGAATTAACATGAAGTCAATTGTATTTTGAAAGAATTAAGTCTCTCACTCAGGCTTAGCCAAGTTCTCAAAATCATGCTTGCTTTGTGTCATCTCCATGGTTTTAAGAATGTTCCTTTATTTCAGTTAAGAATTTATTTGTGTTTTGTTTTTGGTTTTCCCGAGTGTTTTTCTCTTTCCCATTTTTAGATCGGGAGGAGTGCGTTTGTGACCTCCTCTTCATCTCTACCTTCCTTCCCCTCCACGCTTTCCTGGTCAAGGGATGAAAGCACACGAAGGGTTAAGTACCTTCCCAATTGGTGTTTTACCTGGAGGAGGTGGCAATCTCCCTAGAAGCCAGTATGCCTCTGTCTTCTCCCCTTTTATGCTGACTAGCCTTCATGCTTGCATGAAGCAGTATTTCATCACCTTCCGTTTCTTCTGCCACATGCTGTGGATACTTGCTTCTCGCTAACTTCACAACAGCTACAATCTTTAGCATTTAACACCATGCACAAATCACTTGTTCAACTGCGTAACACTGAAAACAGCCAGAAGACAAGTTGGCTGCTGTTTGGAAAGTAATTTGGCAGGCGCTCCCTGATACTTCATAAGCCAATATATAACTCCTACTGACTAAAATGCACTGCATGAGGCACATGAAGCTCACTGGGTCCTACCTTTAAAGCCTGCTTTCTTTGGGGGCTGTCAGTCTGCACCAATCCAAACTGGTACTGATTGACCATTTATCTTACAGATGTTCGTTGGTTTGGGTTCTTTAAGCATCCAAACAGATAGCTATTTGTATTGCCGACTGATACATTTAGTATCAGCTAGCCTGCATTCTGCTGACCTTGACAGATGAAAGACAGAATGGCCACAGGAATAGATTTGAGCAAGACTCCTTTCAGGGCCAGATTAAAGGCACGGAGAATGTGTAAAGGAAGCTTATATCAGTGTTCCATCAGGATCTACAAAACTTTGTTTTTAGGGTTTTTGTGAGCTACAGTACTGACTCTAGGAAAAAACCTGTACCGTTACCAGGGAGCAGTAAATGCATTCTGTAAGCTTATGTTATTCCAAAGCCAGTGTCTTTGCTGTGGCCTCATGTGAGCTGTTAGCTATTTGAAGAAGCCTTGTCCAGCTTCTTAAACTTTTTTTGAACACTGTTCTCTTTTTGTAGTGGGACACTTAAATCTAGTCTTACTCAAATTTGTTTGCTAGGAGTGACCATAAAATGCTGCCTTGCAAAAGGGCACTTTTAAAGCAAGGCACACAGTTTGATAGACTCATCTGTCCATGACAGCTTCTTTTTAGACTATGTTTTATTTGGGATCCTTGAACTAATTGCAAGTCACATATTCAAAAGAAGGGAAAAGCATGTTGCATTTGCAGCTCTAGAATAACACCTGGGTTTGGCTGTGAAGGGGCTGTGACTGAAGTACCGGGCCTGAGCAGGTACAGCTTAGTGTCACAGACTAATGAATGCTGAAGATGAACAACCCGTGGCTTTTATGCTGTTCTTTGGCCAGCCTGAGCTACCAGCTTGCACTGCTTGCAGAAAGTACCTTCCATCGTCAGAATGAGTCGGTTACATTTCAAGGTCTTGCTCTGACTAAACCTCTTTAACTTCGAAGCAAATATCAATACAAGGTCGTTTGGGCTGGTTTTAGATGTTTGTGTGTCATATCTTAGAAAATAATGAGTAGCTTATACCCATTGTGTTGTATCGTGTTCAAGATTGAGGCTTTGCTTATTTCTGTGTTAAAACAAAGACTTTCTGAGAGGAAACTTGGGAGAGAAATGTTTATATTTTTTTGTAAGACAACTGATTTTGAAAAGATCTTTCAAGAAAAGTTCTCTCTTTTTGCTCTGTTTTTTCTGTGTGGTTAATATAATGAAATCAGTACCGTCTCATTCTGTTTCTTGGGCAAGGATTACAGAGTCTCTAATCAAATTTTACTGTATAATACAATCTTTCAAAAAACAAGCCCAAGCCTGCGGGTTTAGATGTTGAATGCCTTTTTCTGCCAGGATAAAGAACCTGCTTTTGAATTCTTGTGTCCACATTTTATTGTAACTGTACAGTGTTTGGACATACCAGTCGAGAAAGTACTAGATCTGCAAGTAGGGCTAGATGATGAAGCTTACAGGGGAATATCCTGCTTGGTCAAATGCAGATCTAGGTTTGGCTGCAGCTGATAGCAGTACTGTGTAGTAATAGAAACTTGCAGAGGTTTTGGGTTGTTTGGTTTTATTGTACACTGATTCTGTACTATAGTACTGATTCCATAATATCCTATTCTTGTAAATTCATTGTTGTCATTTGTATTTCTGACCATAGCGTAGAGCTTTGTCACTAATCGCATTGTTCTCCTCTGGGAGAGGGGAAAGGTCAGACCCTACATATAAGAGTTTCATTTCTTCAGACTATGTGTCACTTTACAGTTGATCTTTACTAGCTATCCTGAGAGCTGAGCGTTCAAAAAATGCATGTTTTTTCCTTCTGTGCAGAGTAACTTAAAAATGCATGGAAAATGTTCATACTCCAGGTGCTTCTGAGTTAGGAATTGTTGGTTTTAACATTAGATGAGTCCTTAACAAATGTACTGGATCTTAACCAATGAAAACCAATTCCTAGTCACATTTTTTCGGTCTGTCCTTGAGGTAGAGGTATTATTTCCTAAGTGTATGGATCAGGGATGCAAATTGAAGGTGTCCCTTACAGTCTAACACTTGAGATTCCCTCATCTTGACTTCAGAGTTTCGGTAAAGCTCCAAGGCTGGCTCTTCAACGGAGATTGCAAAGGATCCTCTTACGCAAGCAGCATCCGCGACTAAAGCAGGAACTGATCTGTATGTAGTGACACTGATGCGGCGTGCGCAAATGGATGAGCTGTAGTAGGCACTTCTGATGAGCTTTGCAATTTTTAAGACTAGAGTAGGCGGATGCGTGGTGATTCTGGGGCCTGGCTGAGGATGGGAGTGTGCCTCAGGGGCTTCAACCTGCAGAGATCGGCTGACAGTAGGTGTTCATAGCATAAACCTCCAGGATGTTGCATTGTCTGGGCATACAATATCCAAGAAGGCTAAGCCAGGTCAGAGAAGGGAGCCTAGCTCTCTGTCTGATAAAATCTGCTTCAAATCTCTTGCTGACAGAGGGAGCTGTGTGTTAGGATCTGCAGGGAGACCACTCGAGGTGTCGTGGTGCAAGTATGCTTATTTGTGTTAGCAGTCCTCTGCGGGGGAGGAAGAAAAGTTGAAAAGGAGTTTAGGAAAAAAACCTGAGCATCATCCTTGCTTTAGTGGGAGGTGCAGAACTGGTCTGTATGGGAGTAGGAGGTGGTGAGTGTGCTGCCATCACCCCCAGGAGGAAGCGCATGTGTGCAGAGGCAGGGACCTCGCCTTCCTGGTGTGCCTCCCAGTCTAGGTTTGGCCTCCTACCCTGTGGAGGGCCTCCCTTCCCAGTTCAGAGCCACAGGCTCAGCTCACCCTCTGCTCCGCTGTCGGCCTTCGTGCTGGGTTCAGCGTCCACTGTGGATTTGGTCTCCACACTCATTTTGGTATCACAGGATCATAGAATGGTTTGAGTTGGAAGAGACCTTAGGGATCATCTAGATCTACCCCGCCACCGTGGGCAGGGACACCTTCCACCAGACCAGGTTGCTCAAAGCCCTGGGTTAGTTCTTGCACCAGCCAGAAGGCAACGTCATGTAAAAAAAACCCTACAATGCTCTGTCTGGCCTCCACTTAATCCTGTGCCTACAATGCTCGCTCTGGCCTTCATTTCCTTGGGTGCCTCCTGCCCTCGTTTCGGCCTCCACTTTGGAACTGGCCTACCACCCTCCTTTTGACATGGATTCTTCAGTGGCCCTCGATTCTTGTGGCCACAACTCTCACTTAATTGTCCTCCCAACCTTGTTTTGGTCGCCAGTCTGCAATGGGCCTCGACTCCCCTAATTTTAGGTTCCCACTTCCATCTTGACCTCCAATCTGCAGTGGGCCTCAACTCTTGTTTTTGGCCTCCCACCCCCGTTCTGGCCTCCAATCTGCAATGGACCTTAACTGTCCTCGTTTCAGCTTCCTACCCTTGTTTTGCTTTCCAGTCTGCACTGGACTCCAAGTCTCATGGGTTCAGCTTCCTATGTGCCCTTTGGTCTTCCACCCGCAGTTTGGCCTCCACTCCACAATGGGCCTCCTGCCATCATTTCAGTCTCCTGTCTTTATTTTGGCTTTCACACTGCAATAGTCTCAGCCCTTGTTTTGGTCTCCCGTTCTGCAGTGGGTTTCCTAGGGTCAGCCTCTGATCTAGGGTCAGACCCCCATGCTTGATTTGGCCTCTACTTTTATCAGGGGCCTCCCATGCTCAGTCCAGCCTCCTGCTCTGTCATGGGCCTTCCATGCTTGCTTCGGTCTCCCACCTTGAGCTGGGCCTCAGTTCTCGTTTCAGCCTCCCATGCTAGGCTTGGTTTCCACTCTGTTCAGCCTCCCGTGCTGTGTCTGGCCTCCAGTCTTAGAATCATAGAATCATAGAATGTTTT
>NW_009258382.1:370887-387364 GCF_000687185.1 Egretta garzetta
TGCGAGGCTGGTTTCCCCCTCTGTTCAGCCTCCCGTGCTGTGTCTGGCCTCCAGTCTTCTCTGGACCTCCTGCCCCTGGGCTGGCCTCTTTCTCCCTGGTGGTCCTGCCCTCTCTGTTTGGCCTCTCCTCCTCTGTGGGCCTCCCCACAGCGCCCACAGGGTGATTTCAGCGCAGGGGAAGGAAGCAGTGCTGTAGCCGTCTGTCCTGCCCCCGCTGGGTGCCGGGGCAGAGCCCTTGCTTTGGGTCTGGTGGGGCCATGCCGGCAGCGCCCAGGGGCTTGGGTAGAAGCTGGCAGCAGGAGCCTGGCACAGGGCGAGGGGACACACCAGGCTCCAGGGTAGCGGCTGGCACAGGGGCTGTTGTGCTAAGGAGCGAGCCTGCGTACACAGGACGTGGTGCTGGCACAGCTCAGGGCTCTTCTGCACAACACCGAAATCAATCTGTATTTGTTGCAGGCTTCGAAGCTGGAGAAGCAGAGCAGTGTCTCCGAGAGTGACTATGACAACCCCACCTCCCCTCTGGAGCTGGAGGAGACGGGGTAGGTGCCGCGACGCAGAGCTAACGGCAGGGTGACGCAGAGCTAGTGGCACAGCTCTGCGCTGTGGGAGGACGGGGAGTAGTGTGAGCAGCCCAGCAGGGCTGACCTCTGCTCTGTTCCTTTGCAGGTCAGGCAGGAAGGGCCGGCAGAGGAGCGTCATTTGGCAGGGCGAGGGCTCCATCCCTGAAGACGCCGACTCAGCCCCCAGCTCCAGTTTGCCCAGTACAGAAGATGTGATTCGGAAAACTGAGCAGATCACTAAGAATATTCAGGAGCTGTTGCGAGCGGCACAAGAGAACAAGCATGACAGGTAAGGCGTGAGTATCGGAAAAGTTCAGGAGTTTGTGAGAAAATTAAGAAGATTCTTCAGGTGTTTGCAGAAGTACAGCCACCACCGCCTGTGTTAGCGCTGGAGATGCTGGTTTCACACCTAGAAAACATGTAGGTCTGTGGGATTTTCTGCTGTACTGGACCTAGTCCCACAGGGTGAGCGGGGAGCAGTGACCAGCACAGGCGGTGGGAATGCATGCTCCTGCCCAAAAAACCAGCACAGCCCCCTGTGAGTGGGTTCTGGCTGCAGCGCTGCCCGCTGCCTGCCCTGCCCACGACTGGCACAGGGGCGGGGAGCGCTGGGGAGCAAATGCTTGTGAAGTCCTGCTGCAGAATGAGTGTCATTTTAGATATAAATCAAACGTGTTGCAGAGAACTTGCTGTAAGTTTCTCTTGGATTTTCAGAGCTCCGTGTCCTTAGGTAAGGACACCCCACAGAAGTGTAATAGTAACACCAAGTCTTGTTCCAGGAAAAAATTGCAAAGGCAGGGAGAATTTGGCTTTCCTACTGAAATATTAGTACAGATAACGTACCAGCAAAAGCTATTTTGAACTATTGGGTTTAGATGCAGATGTAGCTGGGTGAGCAGGAGACTGTTCACCTGCACATCAGGTAGCACGCAGCTTCAGCTCCCTTGGAGAGCTTCTGGCCCAGCTGAACAATCAATTTTCAGAATAGCTGTGAGCGAGTAGAAGCGATACTGGCCTTGACTGATCATCAGGTGATGCTCCTGCACAGCTCTTCTAGAAGACTGTAAATGGGAGTTACATCTTCCCAGGTATGGACACGGTTTAGGTCTGGAACAGCTTTGGTCTCCAGAAAATCTGAGCGTGCAGACTGGCAGGTCTTACGTTCTGCCTCCCGCCCCAAGCTCTGTGCCCGTCTTTGCCTGCGAGAAGTGACTAGCGACTTGTGTCAAGCCCTCGCTTCCTGCCTTGCCGAGAGAAGTGCACAACAATGGGGCCACTTTTGTTCTGTGCTTTTTTTCCTTCTCGTACGTGTCTATTTTTAGAAGGGGTGGCGCGTGGCCTCTTCTTCTCACGCTGAACGGCGAGCTCTAACGTGTTTGTGCTGAGCTCATTGCCCTTGTCCGTAACCTTTTCCACTGCGATCCCTTGTTGCTTGTTTCTCACAAATCATAATGAGAAGCAAGTAAGAGAAGCTTTAGATGAGTTTGGGTGTATTACAGGTTACAGTATTTGAATTCTGTTTTTTAAAAAATCATTGAAAGAGACAATACAGCATACTTAGCTTTCTCTGTTAAATTGAATAGACTAGATTTTTAAACAACCTGTTACGTTCTTTTTTGTTTTCTCTCCTGTACCGTGCATGGAGTGGGGTGTTTGCCAGTACTTAAATGAGTATAATCTTGCAAAACACCGAACTATGAAGCTGCTGTTCTTTGTTTGCCCATTCCCTGGCTTTGTCTCAGTGGGCTGAGAAATACACAGCCTGGGACACACGGGAGGTGGAGTAGGCTTGTTCCACCATTCCCTTCTTGCAGTAGGGGAACGCTTCCTTAATAGAATGAGGTACTTGGGGATGTAATAATACATCTTCCAAGCTAGTGCTGGGAACGTTGAAGATAAAAATTATGCGCTGCACAGATAATCGGAGAGTAACAAAATGATGCAAGAATGTCATCTATTAATGAAATGCCTTCTTCCTTTTTTTTTTTTTTTTTTCTCTCGCTTTCTTCCTCTCCTTTTCCTGTGCCCAACTGGCCGAGTAGGCCATTAGAGCGTGCGGGCGTGCTCAAGCTCAGACATAGCCTCGGCTGCTTCAGCACGCGGGTTCCCTGGGCTGGGAGAGCTCCCATGCAGCCGCTGACCATCCAGCAGCCCGGTCCTGCCTCCTGGTACTCTGGCCTCTGTCCCTGCCTCCCAGGCACAGTGTCCTTTCTCTTTCTCTCTGCTGCCTCTTGCCCTCACGCACCATCTGCACAGGGGTCGTTGAAGGCCATGCATGAAATGCTTTGGATGATAAAGACGCTGCAGGTAGCTGGTACAGAGTTACCAACCTGCGGTGGTACCCCATCAGTCAACGCTTCCAGTATTGATTCAATGGGGAACAGAACTGCAGCCTGGAAGTGTGACCGTCTCTAGCGTAAAAGATTCTTCTGTCTCTGTTCTGTTTATTGTCTGTTGAGATAAAGTAAATCATGACAACAGCACAACATGTGGTTGCTGTTCCCATGCACCGTTCCAAAAGTAGCAAAAGTTTCACGGTTCCCAACATGCAACATTCACACCTGACAGCTTAGGCCCTCAACTGTTTATACAGCTGGCGTGTCAAGCGAGGCCGCTCGTATCTTGAACCGATGAACAAAAGATGTGTGTTTATATAGTATCTTCCAACCTGACCAAAATATTGCTTGTTAATGCCTAAAATAAAAATGAACTTCTAAGCGAGATGTTCTTTAAAACAGAACTTACCAAGTTCTAACCCCAAGGGTTAGTGCCAGTGACAAATACCGGGGCTGGAGGAAGAGGTTACCACAAGTTACTGCTCGTGATGGATTCTTTTTTCCAAGCTGTCACTACTGGAATATCTTCCTGCTGTCTTACTGGAATGTGTGTAAATTCAACAAATGTGTCAGCTTATTTCATGAGCTTACAGTGAGTGTTTAGACTATAAAATAAAGCCATTCCCCTAAGAACTGGGGGCCCTGGGGGTGTTCAGCCTGGAGAAGAGGAGGCTGAGGGGAGCCCTCATCGCTCCCTACAACTGCCTGAGAGGAGGGGGGAGCCGGGGGGGTCGGGCTCTGCTCCCAGGGAAGGGGCGATGGGACGAGGGGCACCGGCCTCAAGTTGTGCCAGGGCAGGGTGAGGTTGGCCATGGGGAACAATTCCTTCCCCTTGGGGCTGTCAGGGGCTGGAAGGGGCTGCCCAGGGAAGGGGTCGAGTCCCCACCCCTGGGGGGATTTAACAGCCGGGCAGAGGCGGTGCTGAGGGACAGGGTTTGGGGGTGGACAGGTACGGTTGGGCTCAATGATCTTAAAGGTCTTTTCCAACCCAGTGATTCTATGATGCTAATACACACTGTAAACTTTGCAGCTCACCTACAGGACATATTATGAAATACGTGTCGTTAATCTTGATCTCTTTCATTCAAGTAATTCTTACGGCTTTCTCTCCTTAGTGGAGGGTTTAATCAGCAAACGGGCTTTTAATGAGGTGAGGTGCTGCTCGGTGTGGCTTGCAGGGAGCAAATGAATTGTTAACTCAATAGCAGAATGGGAATTACAGTGAACCTGGAAAACTTTTCTCCACTTTTAGATTATTTGGAGGAACTCACGTGATTTGAGGCATACAGAAATACTCCTTTTTAAAGCAATTTTCCTGCATCGCCAGAATGACCCCAGTGTGTTGCTTCTTTCTCAGTGCATTTGCCAGTGACCTATTTTTGCACCTTTGGTGTTGCAAGATGACTGCATACGTCATGACTGGGGGGCTTGGGGTTCTGCTGACTTTTTTTGCTTGAAAGGGCAATGATCTCCCATAACCTACAGATGCTGAATGTTCTACTGGAATGCTGTTGCTTTGTGATGTTGAGAGTCTCTCGCTTGAGACTGGATCACGTTAACTTAGCTGAAATTGAGTTTTTGAGGCATAAAACCAAGTCTAAATTAGACTTTTGACCGACCACACTAACACAGCGCTTCACAGGAGCTTGTGGTAAATAGTTTTAAGATCTGTTTTGAGCAGACCCCTTTTCACAGGGTACATAAATCAGAAGTGAAATCTATGAGGACTAATGGAATCTGCCTTTGTTTGATTAGCTAACTATACAGAATTACTGCATATTGAGCCTAAAACTCTCACAGTAGCTGGTAGCTTGGAGATGCATGTATCTGTAAACTGCTGTATGAGAGCTGTGTGTTGTCTGTTTACTGTGTATAAATTCATCCAAGAAGGCATCTTGGTGTTCCCAAGTTCCCTTCGTGCGACGTTTTACCTTCCGATAAACTTTACCAAAAGAGCAAGGTGAGAATTCTGTACAGGAAGTTGGGCATACCCCTGTGGAATGACAACAGGGAAATAGGTGCATGGTGCTGCATTCCGGGCTTCCACTGATAATGAACGGATCCAGGGATGGAAATAAATCTTGGAATCAAGCTGTGTCCTCAGCGTGCATCGCTGCAATGAACCACAGCTTCCAGCCCGGCTGCTGACCCGGGGAGGCACGTGTTTGTCGGAGAGATCGCTCAGAGTTTAGCTGAGAGCCGATGGGTTGAAAGCTTACGGAGCTCAGACTTCAGGTCTTGCTGCCAAGTGCTTTGAATACACTTTTTTGAGTTTGCTGTATTTTGGTAACAGGTACAAAGTGGTTCTTTAAAGGCTTCTGCTTTGTAACTTACACGTGGAAAAGAAGTGCAGGAAACTTGCATTGCTTCAGAGGTGCAGACAAGACAGTCCCATAAATACCAACGCTTGGCTGTTAAATTATTTTTAAGAGTCTGGATGGCCAAAATTCAACTCTGAAACATAAAATCAATTCAAACACCTCTGTGGTTTGGGGGGTTTTTTTTAACTTTTCTTCAGAGATTACGTGATATTTTTGGCTGCTTAGATCCTTAGCAGTTTAAAAACTTTCCTTTCAGTAGTCTGGTTTCACAGCCTCTTGGCTTAGGTGCAAAGAGCTCTTTCGAAACAAGTGGATAGAGATTTCCCTAAAATGGCACTAAGCTTGACTTACTCAGATCCCACATACAAAGTGGGTTTTAATCTGCTTTTGATTGTCAACACTGTACTGAGGAGAAAAGGTTGGGGGTTTTCCCAAAGCACCTCTGTATCACCGGATTTTGTTTAAATATTTCCAAGCTGCAGAATCTTTACTTTGTACCCGACTTGCATGAGCCAGGTTGCCGGGCGTGCTCTCCCACAAGTAACAACAACGTGTCGATTGTGCAGGCACCAAACAGAACAGGTTGAGCAATTCTCTGTACAATTTGGAGCCAAATTCTAACATTTGAGGGGAGATTAGGAAACGCTAGTGTATCGATTACTGCGCAATTGATATTCCCAGATGCATTTCTGATGTTTGGTGCAAAAGGTGTGGGCAGTTATTCCCTCAAACAAACTTTGATCGAAGAAGAACGAAAACTTAAGAAATAGTTTTGTACTGTTGGTGAAGTTCTTGCTTTCTCTGAAGTCGCGTGGTCACCTACAAGCTCGCGCTGCAGCGTGCTGGGGAATGCTGCGGGGACGCGAGGACTCACCATAGCGTGTGTTGCACCACCTACTTCAGTTGCCTTCAGCGCAGCCTGCAAAGGTTATCTTTAGAATATATGGGGGGGTTTTATCCTAAAACCAACTGAGTAACAGCAGCCACTGACTAGGGAAATTGAAGAGGAAAGGGAGGGCTTTACATAAGGAATAATGCATTGCATCTTTTTGCAGCTATATACCATGCTCCGAGAGAATACATGTGGCAGTAACGGAAATGGCAGCCTTGTTCCCCAAAGTAAGTACCTTTCAGCATTAAAATGTTCTTGGTCTCATTCCTCGTTAGTAGATTTCCCTTCAGTAAATGAAAACCAAAAGCTGAAGGCGGGGAGAAGTGACTAAGTGGTCTTGTCAAATCTTGCACTTTGTATTTACTGGTGTGCCAGTCAGGAAGGGCTAATGTGTGAATTTAACTTGACTCTTGAACTTAAAGCTCTTAAGAATTGCATGCAGTTCCTCCGAAACTGGGGGCTACTTGCCTCTAGCATGAAGAGTCCTGTGGTTATATGGGAATTTTGCTAGACTCATCCCCTCCGGGTTCCCATTGAGTGCCATTGCCTGGATTTCTTACTGGCAGGTATGGTTAGATCCGTTCTCTGTCTGCCAAAGCGATTTGTTTCTTCACAGCACATTTTAGGGAGGGAAATCTCTGGGATTTAAGTTTTTGTAAAGTCTTGTCTAACTCTATAAAACTGCAAAGAAAATCTAACGCTGTCATGCGTAGCTGAAGAGATTTGTCTTGTGCCCGCTGTGCCCAGATGTCAGCCAGCCACG
Organism: Egretta garzetta; assembly: GCF_000687185.1. Lineage (NCBI taxonomy): Eukaryota > Metazoa > Chordata > Aves > Pelecaniformes > Ardeidae > Egretta > Egretta garzetta. The sequence goes on from NW_009258382.1 coordinate 377,760, forward strand.
GGCTGGGTACCATTAAACGGGCACTAGAAAACCCGTGTGAGTGATTTCCTAACTTGAGAGCATCAGGCAGCATTCCCCGCCTGCTGCCTGGCAGCACTTTGAAACGTCCCTGAGATGCCCGAGGAGAAATTACAGGAACTTGTTTCATCCACCCCTACCCCGCATCTCTGCAGCGATGTCTTAAAACGTCTCCTACAGCACAGAGAAGTTCCGTGCAGAAGGCAGGGCCCTGGCAGCAGCAGTTTGGTGTTAAAGAACACGTGTGAACTGCTACCGGCGACCCCCAAACGGTTTTGTTGTTCTGTTCAAGTTCAACTTCTCCTTTCCTTTCCCAGAAACCCAAATCTGAACTGGTAAGGACTTCTTTGCGTCTGCTGACATCTAGTGCCTACAGACTCCAATCCGAGTGCAAAAAAACCCTTCCCGTGGAGACATGCCCGACGACAGACATCCAGCTGGTCACGCAGCAAGTTATCCAGTGCGCCTACGACATCGCCAAGGCTGCCAAACAGCTGGTTACCATCACAACCAAAGAGAACAACAACTGAGTCACACCCGGCTTTTTAGTCTTGTTTTTTAGAGGTTGGATTTCAAATATAGGTGTGGAACTATTCAGATTTTTATGAGAAAAACTAAAGGGGCAAGGAACTTTTTTTTTTTTTTTTTAAAAACTCAGTATTATTTTTGCATGTTTTCTAACAATTTTATGATTAATTTAACCCACTGCCTTATTTTGTGCCTGTGTTGCCAGTTTAGTTACAGATTAATAGCATGTTGCAAATAGCTGTTGAGCCATTATCACGTACCAGCGTTGTACTGAGCTCTTGCTAGATGTTTCCTCGGGGCCACGTTCTGCTTTCAGATATTGCTTGCAAAACTCCCGCCGAAGTCAGCTGCGCGGATCCGAGGGCAGAACCGCACCTCTGCGCTCTCCGTCCTGGAGCCTCGCGTGCCCTGATGCTGCTGGGCTGAGAACCCTGCAGCGAAACGGGCTCCAAAGGCTCCGGGACCGTAACTGCTACCCAGCAGGAAGAGGGTCGCACTCCTGGTGACGGGGCGCGAGCCGAGTATTATCTGTTCCCATATCAACTGTTGTGCAATAATGGTTTTAGTCAGCTAAAACAATAGTAGTTGTGGGCATCCGAGCTTATTACGTGTAACTATACAAGGTCTTTGTCACTTTATCTGTTTTGGAAGGAATTTGAAACGTTAATAGTCATTTCCTTTAGTTGTCACTATGCCATTAATATATGTTTGATATTATTTTAGGGCATTAGTGGTTAAAATATTATCCTTTGTTTCTGGTTTAATACTTTGTTCTTAAGTTTCCTACAGAATTTTACTGTCACCTTCAAGGCACCGTCTTGTTGGCAGCAGCGTTGCTCAGTAACTCAAGATGCAATTTCACTAAAGCTTCCTGTGATAATTCAAAAGCAGAAAAGGAAGTCAGAATGCGTGCCAGTGCCAAAGCGGCTGCAGCTGCCATAGCACATAACCTCTGTACCTCAACATATCCAAATGTGAAAAGATTTCTCATATCTAGTAAGTTTTCTGCGAATCCTTCGGAATGTTACAGCCTACATGTGGCGTAACCCAGGCCAGGCTGCCGGTCAGAAGGGAAGGTGGGTGGCAAATGTCAGTGGGTGTTTCAGGGTTTTTTTTCATTCATAACAGTTCACAAAACCGTGTCAGTCCATGCTTTCCAAAGCGAGAGTTCTTGGGGAATCTAAATTCCAGGGCGGGAGCAGGGGACGGGGGAATCACTACTGTTTGCCTGTGCTGGTGTCCCGTTTGGAAGCGTGTTGTCACTTCCCGGGAGCTGGCCGCGGCAGTTCAGCTGGCAGCCACTTAATGTTGTCTTTTAGTTAAGAGCAAAGTTACAGAACAGCAGCGGCTGTCGCGGGGCAGCTGTGGATGGGAACGTTTAGACCCTCCTCACAGAAACATCCGCGTCGGAAGCGGCTGATGCCGCCTGCCAAAGCCCCCACCTCTTCAGGGCGTCCTGGTGAAAAACTGCCATAGCGAGGTGAACACCCGAGCTGAAGGTCAGGGGTCGGTTCCTTTTCGAACCACGCTGTGTCTGCATCTGTATATAAACACCGAGCGCCGTAACGCCCATGGATGCTGTCGTTGGCTCCCTTCTCAGAGTGGCACAGGTTGGAGGGAGGGAAGGAAGGGAGAGAGTAGGTGACGACCAGGAGAACAATAAATGCTCTGCACTGCAGGGGTTTTTATTTCCTTCCTGCATTTGGAATTGCAGAGCTGTCTCTCAGCTCACAGGAGTGGGGACAGGCTGGGATTAGACCTGCCAAAAGACATTTGTCAAACCTACTTCAAAATTATGCTACTGGCAATTAAATACCTTGATAATCCTCTAGGAACTTTTCCTTAAATTGGCATCATCAAAAGGCAGTGGATGGTATTTTTAAATCTCTCAGGACATCCTTGTGTGCTTTTCTTTAACATATCTTACCCAGCTTCCAAAGCAGGGTAACCGAGTTATGGTGTAAGCTATCAGTTGTTTAAACTTGCCTCTGTACCAAAACGGATGCTTTGGTAACTGCAAGCCCTTGTTCCAGCTACGCTAGCTCCAGATTTTCCCAAAAATCAATCATTTTGCTCGTTGGAAGGCCAAGCTATAAAAACGCAGCCGACCCGGCACCCATTTCCCCTTCTGTCGCCTGAACCGGCGTTTCTGGTCGCCTGGTTTCTCCCAACAAACGGTTGTTCTGGGTTGGGTACGGTCGCGCTGCGTCGCCACCCCAGAACCAGGGTGACTGTCACGCAGGACAGGGCACGTTCCGAGGTGCTCAGTAAAAAGCAGCAGCGCTAGGTCAGCTCTGCCCACAACCGGGCGGCGTGGAACTGGAGAGCCCTCCCTCGGTTAGCCCGCGAATCGTAGGCGCTGCGGGGCAGGGGGTTTGTGACACCTGAAATAACAACGCTGGGTTGTGGGTTTGTTTTCTTTTCTGACGAGATCTCTTCTCTTCTTTACAAAATGCTGCATAGGAAAGTAAAAATTGGTTTGCCTTTTTCCAAAACTTGTATTTATCAGTGTCATTCTGTCTGTACAATATTTTGACTTAATCGTTTTGTTTACTGAATTACTATAAAATGCTAAAACTCCTTCAGTGTGCAAAATCATTTGGGGTTATTTGACTGCTGGGTCTGTAAAGAGAAGCTCCTGAAAAGGTTCTGATGGCAGAGGAGCCTGTGGTGCTGAGCGGCTCTCACCGCGCCAGCGGGAGCGCCTGGACCGACTTTAAACTGGGGCTGTCTACGGTGAGAGCAAGGGATCGGGCGCGATAACCGCCTCAAACTCAACTCCTCTTGCAGCAGTTTGCTCACGTAAAGAAACAAACAGTTGGTTCAGGCTGCAATTATTCATTATTTATGAAATAAGTTAAAAAAATGAAGTCTTCAGCACCTTCTGGAGAGGCACCGGGCACGTTGGGAACCACTGCCACAGCACACGTTATCTATCGTACCCAAGGCAACTCCCAAAATCCATCTGGGCCTCTAGGTGCGTCCTGTGGCTACGACGGGCAGGGATTTGTCCGCTGTTAGACCCAAAGGGCCCGGTTATTTGCCACATTCCCGCAGCACGGGCTGAAATACATCACCAGCCGTCCCGCACGCGGAGTCAGCGACACCAGTCAGTCCTCGGAGGACACGCACACCGCCGCCACCCCAAAGCCAGTGCTTTTGTGCTCAGCTGAGTGTTTTCAGAAATCTACGGAGTTGAGTCTCACTGCAGGCTGCTCCAAAGCCACCGGTATTTCAGGAGTTCCTCGATTCTTCAACATGTTCTTCCTGTGGTCTGCAACTGCATTTCGAGCTCCTTCCTCAGGTCCACGCTGCTTTGGGGTAACCGTAGAGCTAACGGGGTCAAAACAGAAAGCATGGCTCCAGAATGAACCTTCCGCACGCAAAGGTACCTCGGGGACTACAGGACATCCTCCGAGAAAAAGCATCAGTAACGTTTAACAGTTGATGCTGCCGGGCAGTAACGCCTCCTTCCAGCTTCCTCTGACTTCAGTAGCTGCTGGCTCATCAACCACAGAGGTGAGTTACTCTGCAGAGTAGCTCATAGTTAAAAATACGATCTGCTGGGTGTGAGGTTTAGGTAGGGTTACACAAATTCAGCTTAGTTTTTAGAGCTGGGCAAAGCTCTATAGATGGCGAGACACCGAGCAGCTGAGATGCGCTGTACCAACTGTGTTAACGCAGCTGAAAGTGCCAAAAGTAATTGGAATAGCATCTCGGGCAGTAGCAACAAGGCTGCCTCAAAAACTGTTTAAAAATTGGGACCTAAAGCATCAGTATCAGCAAAAGAAAAGCAATTTGTAAGAGAGCGCTATAGCCCTCTGCTAGAAACAGCACCAGGGGAGGACGGGCCTGGTGTCCTGCCCTGGCGCCGCGTGGCCACAAAGGTGCAGATTAGGAGCAACAACAATTCTGCTCGCTGACACCGACACCGTCACCCTCCCCTTCAGGCTCAGCATCAGGGGACCCGGTATGTCCAGGCTTCCCCGGATGGCTGCTACCTACCCCGCTGCGATAGCCTCGCTCAGCCACGCGCTTGGCCTCCTGCCGCACCAGCTCCTCGCAGCGCTGCCGGGCTGACCTCGCCTCTTCTTCCTCCTCCCTCTGGCGCTGCTGCTCCTCCCGTTCTTGGACGCGGCGCTCTGTCAGCTGGGCACAGAGGAGACGGGGCTGTTACGGCGCGATCAGACGCGGAGCGGGCTGGGTGCGTACCTGGGACGCGTGCTGTACCTGCGCCTCCAGCTCCTGCCTGCGGGCTGTCTTCAGCTCCTCCTCCTGCTCCTTCTCGCGCCTCGTCAGTTCTTTTGCCTCTTCGAGTTCTTTAATCAGCTGCTCTCGATACTTTATAGACTCTTCTTGGGCTCGTCTGTTTAACTCCATCTTCTCTCGGATCTGGCGCTGCCGGCCTGCAAGGACCTTTGGGAAGCGAGAGGATTAAGGGAGAAGATAAGCCAAGAAAGGGGGCCAGCCTGGGAAGCAGGACTGGGGAAATGTCAGTGCAGGCGGTTAAACAGTTCTCAGCAAACGTTATCGGACAAGCAGAAAAATTCTGCCCGGGGTACTGAAGGCTGTAACGCTCTGGAGGGTGGAGGGTCACAGCTGGAACGATGGCTGCGTTGAGCCAAGAGAGACACCCCATCAAAAAAGGTCATCACCTCATTCATCAGGCGATCTCTGGCCGCCTTCTCTCTTTCCCATTCTTCTTCCCTCTTCTCCCACACTTTTTTAGCTTCTTCTCTAAAGGAGAGAGGAAGAATTATCTCTAAGGTTACTACTCACAGTTAAAAAAAACCCCAAACCAAACCTCTCTATACTCCATGGGCACAGACGAGCTACCCTGTGCTTTAGAGCAGCACTCGGGTTTCTCCTTCACATGCGTTCCCAGGCAATAGGGTGTCCGCCCCAGCAGCGCCTGCCGCAGAGAACCGCCCTGCTCTCCCCGTGACAGAGCAGCAGGAGGTAACGCACCGAAGGCAACGCTGGCTCGCAGCGGGACTTCACGGATGCGCCGATCCACCCCGGGCACAGAAAGGCCTCGGGAGGAAGCCTCCCTCTTAGCAAGGATACTGCTCCACGTGGGGGGTGGGTAGTTAAGGGCGTTGCTGGAAAAGCTGAAGATTTTGCAAATCTCTCTGGAAAAGCTGAAGATTTTGCAAATCTCTCTGGAAAAGCTGAAGATTTTGCAAATCTTCCCTCCGCAACAAAACCTTTAACTTAAACTTGCTGGTAGCACGCACCGTCCCGGCCCCAGTGAAGAACCTCTCTGTGCTGGGGAGAGCGTAAGCTGAACCTGAGGCAGCTTTCACCTACAAGCTCAGATACGGAAGGAAACAACGTGCAGGTTTTGGAGTCACTTAGACTAAGCCCCCCCCCCCATCGGTAACGCAGACTGACTGATGAGTGGTTACAAAGCACAACTAAACGCTCTGTCTCTGCGTTACTGCCTTTCTTTTGTTATTAAAGCTCTTGCATTAGAGCAAACGTAACAGAAATTATGGAAATTATGGGCCAACGTAACTGAAACACAACGGCAGGCTTTGATTCTGTCCCGGCAGAAAAGCTCCGGGTCTGTCTGCACTGGCACGCTGACGGCCCAGCAGGGCGCTGGCACGGGGAAGGAAGGGGCAGCGCTCACTTCCCCTGCAGCGCTTCTCGAACTGCAAGGCCACCCAGCCACCGCTTTCTAACGCCCACTTTCAAAGCCTACTTAACAAACACGAATTCCGACCCGGCAGGAACATTCAGCACACGCGGTCTCTGTAGATGATGTTCAGAGGGGGGCAGACTCACCTAAAAAGAGTCTGCAGCTCTGCCTCCCTCTCCCTTTCTAACTGGAGCTGTTCCTCGATGACACGTTTCATCCAGGCAACATCTGCAACGGCTCGTTCTCGTTGCGCGGACTGGCGGCGCTGATCCTCATCTTCTTTCTCGAGGAGGGCTAGTAAGATTTGCTTGTCTGCCTCCTTGATAAAAACCACAAGATTAACAACTACCCAACAGATTTCCAGCCTGCAGGCAGGGCTACTCTCTGCAAATTATTGGTGACGCGGCGTCGAGGGTGCGCTCAGGAAGACACGCAGCCCATGATCTTTTTGCTCCAGCCCTGTTCACAAGCTGGAAGGGGCTTCCAGATTAATTGTCTGTAGGCATCGGAGGCAGACACATAAACAAAACGCAAAGAACAAGTTTCTTCAGCACGCGGTATCTATAACGTATAAATCGAGGGGTCCTTTCTCTTACCAGCTCCTCTTGTACCTGCTGGGCTCGTCTTGTTAGCTGGGCGTTGCACTGATGCCTCAAAAAGCGACTGAAGGAGGAAAAAAAGAAAACATCCACCCTGACTAAAACCCCGTGGTACACGCCGGTGCTCACCAAGGTACCTCTATGGCAACGTCACTTAGAGGCAACAGAGGTATCCGCTACTGCTACCGTGAGCAAAAAGCAGTAACGGCACCGATGCGTTGGCTCATGGGCTGTTCTGGGTGCTTCCATCAGAAACCAAATATTTACAACCCCCCGCTGCTATCTGAAATACCCCCCTTGTGCCGCAAGGACTGTTGCGTAGGACTGATCCGTAGGAACGGATTCTATCCAAGCCCTGCTGAAACAAGCTACGCTCGATCTCGTACCCAAGCTCTTTCTTCTTCCGGTGCTCTTCCATTTGTTTCCTTTCTTCTTCCAAGTTCTCCAGCTCCCACTGCTGCTTCAGTAAATTCTCTTGTTCTTTTTTCAGCTTTGTTGCCTGAAAGGAAAAAACAACCACCAAGAAAGAGTACGTCAGCGAGCTAGGACATCCCAGAGGGGAGTTTGCGCCAGAGTCTGTACCCCGTTCTGCTCCTCTACAAGCAGGCAAAATCCTCACCGCAGCAAATATTCCACATCCATTTAATTCGTGGCTCAGTGGCTCACAGCTGAAGAGATACCATGAGAGGCCCCGGCTGAAAAAGCCCTTGAGCTGAACCTCTCACACTCAGAAGTTTCTACAAATCTTTTTCCTCATCTGGTGCAGCACAAAAGGGTGCTCCCGTTACCAGAGGAGCAAACAAAAGCTCCCGGAGTGCAGTTAATATGCCAGCGTCCACGGGAGAGGCCTACGTTACCAACAGAAACTGCATCACAACTAACCTTGCTCCAGATTTAATCTAGTGGGAACCTGGCGGGAAGAGGCCAGGTCAGCGTTGCTCTATTTCCAGGTGAAACAATGGATTTCCTTCTCAAACTAGGAGAAACTAAAGATTACCTTTGTCTCCTGTAATTTCAGCTCTTCTATTTGTCGCAGCAACGTCTCCGCTTGCTTCTTCTCTTCCAGCCGACGCCTCTCTTCCTCTTGTCGCATTCTTTCCAGCGCTTCCCTTCGTGCAGTTTCATATTCATTTTCACAACGTTTTTTCTCTTCAAGTTCCGCTGCTTCTCGCTTTCCGAGCCAAAAGGAAGCATGGCATTTAGATTTAGGCTAACACAAAGAAACAGCCTCTGGCTCAGGATATCCACAAATCACATTCTTGCAAGCTGACACGTATGGGGGAAACATGGAACAAAATACGCTGAGAAGGAACAGGAGGACAAAGCAAACCTATCTGCTGATGACTGCCCGAAACTGGCTATCGGTTACACACGTCCCCCGCAGGGCCCTGCGCAGCTCTGATGCTACGCACGGGCGGGCTTAAAAACACCCTCAGTTTTTCCTCTTACAAACACAGATTATTGTTTTGATTAACTCTGAAATCTGAATTTGAAGGCCTTCATTATTCTCTCCCATCAAACCCGCTGTCTTCCCGTATCCAGTCTGTATGCAGAGACTGAGCTCTCGCAGCTTTGTACTGGCTCTGCGCTGCAGTTCGCTGGTAGGCGAGCACTCAGCGCCGCATGGAATCCTGCAAGGATCCGTCCAGCAGACAGCTCTGGATTTTCTAGGAGACGGACAGCGTGTACTCGTCAGACAGGAATGATGGCTCTTGGTTAAAAGCATCCTTCCCGCTGGCAGCTTCTGCCCTTCTGCGGACACCAGAACTCCCCAGCGCTATGGACGGATCCTTGCAGGATTCAAGACCGGTGCAAGAAAACAAAGAGCCAACTCTGCTCCTTCCACACCTGAGCCCTGTCCGCACAGGAAGGCAAGCCGGGTCGCAAGGCACACAGTGTCACCCCTCCACCGCTCGGGCGTTTCGGGACTCTGCCCTACTGACCAGTACCACCAGGGCTACCCTCCACGTACCTTGGTTTTCTGCATGAGCTGATCACCCCAAGCCTCTACCACGTGCTTTCTGTGCAGCTCCGACTCCACCTGTGGACAACAGATGTGGCATCGCCATTAGTGCCAGTGGCTCTCCCGTCCCCCAGGATCCCCACAGAGCTCTAGAGCTCCTCCAGGCCCAGCTGCAGCCCCGAAGCCCCAGCAGGATCTGCCTCTTCAGAGCTGGGCTCGTTTGGGTGGCCTCGGTGCCCACCAGGTCACGAGCTGAGGGTCAGCGTCACGCAGCAGTTTTGGGAAACGCCACAGCGACACCGAAACCGGGGCTGTGGCGGCCAGAGCAGGGGGTCGGGGGAATAAAGAATAAGGAAGCACCAAGGACACGGCAGGTACAGCTTGAAAAAAGCACCCGAGATATTTACATCACGGGCACTGAAAATCTGCTCTGAGTCAGAACAGATTTCTGGCCGTCCTTGTAAAACACCAGCTTCGAGGGGGCTTCTTACACAGTTCGATTTTCTCCTTTGCCTTTTGCTTATCAGAACTGAGGACAACCCCTGTGATTCACGACGAATGGCAACAGCAGATACACGACAACTTTCGAGTTAAAAACCGGTTTTAACGAATGCAAGGCAGCGGGGACTAAAAGGAAAGCCACATCACCTCCCGGAGCTCGGCGTTGTTTTTCCTCCAGTGCTCATACAGCAGCTGCTCCGCAACCTGGAAACGGGGGCGCTGGGTGATGCCGGGCCTCGAAACGCCAAAGCCTCCCGAGGCACCGGTAGCTGAGCGTCCCGAGGGCTGGACCGGGGGCAGCTTCTGCCGAGCCCCCGGCCAGTGCCATTCGCACAGCTACAGCCCGGCCGCG
>NW_009258382.1:388826-389862 GCF_000687185.1 Egretta garzetta
TCTCTTCTCCAGGCTGAACACCCCCAACTCTCCCAGCCTGGCCTCACAGCAGAGGGGCTCCAGCCCTCGGAGCATTTTAGTAGCCCCTCGGAGCATTTTAGTAGCCCTCCCCTGGCCCCGCTCCAACAGCTCCATGCCCTCCTTGTGCCGAGGGCTCCCGAGCTGGACGCAGGGCTCCAGGGGAGGTCTCCCCAGAGCAGAGCACAGGGGCAGAATCACCAGGGTTGTTTTCTACCTAGAATTGTTTTACTAACAAGAGTCAGGTCTCCGGTTCTGCGTATTCTTGCAAAGGGTCACTGATCTGACAAGCCACCGTACAAACAAGCTCAGATATAATTTGTCTTCGTTGGTTGGGTTTTTTTTCCTGAACATGGCATGTTTTCTCCAAGTTCAGCCTGCGCAGCCCCCAGGTCCCTCTGGGCAGGGCTGCTCTCCATCCTTTCTTCCCCCAGCCCGTACTGACGTGCGGAAAAGGGACTCCCCAGTCTGTCAGACCGTACCGTGGGCATGGTCATCCAGCGCTGGGCAGCACGGGGGGGGCAGTCCCACCCCAGTCGTGCGCGTGGTAGCTTGCCTTGAAGTTATAGACAAGGTGTCACATGTACGTAAGATTCCCAAATACGCCTATACATCGGCATGACTTGGCCCCGCTTCGTATTAAAATGAGCCCCAAGACGTCGTTTCCATAAACTCCTCGCAACTGCGCTTGCGCGGTGTCTGCTGGTGGGGGTCACAGGGGTCGTGGGGGATGAAGGCCGACGGCTCCTCTTCGTCACCGCTGGTAACCCCCCCTTGTTCTTGCGCAGACTCAGTCGCTCCTTGGCTCTTGCCCACACTGTCGGTTTTAGCTGCTTCTCAAGGCAACTTCTCGGTTCTTACCAAGAACTCGTACGACAGACGAGAGCGAGCACGTTTTAAGCAACACCTTCTCTCCCGGGATCCCCTGGTCAGTATGGAAACCGGGGGTCACCCCGACCCAGGGGCGTGACCTTGCCCTTGTTGAACCTCACGAGGTTCACCCATGACCCCACCTCTC
>NW_009258382.1:392084-393375 GCF_000687185.1 Egretta garzetta
TCCGGGCTTCGCTGGGCGGCGTCTGGGTCCGGGGGCTGTGTTAAGGTGAAACCTGTTGGCTGCGACCCGGGAGTTCGCAGAGTCTCCTGTGGCTCTGTATTGGGTCAAGCTGCACAGCGCTGGGCTTTCTGTCGGTGTGTAGGAAGGGGCTGATCACACCCCAATGTTTTGGCTGCTGCTGAGCAGCGCTCGGACAGCGTCAAGGCTGTGTCTCCAACATTTCCCCCCCCATCCCCACCGGTGGGCTGGAAGGGGACAAGGTCTTGGGAGGGGACGTAGCCAAGACACCTGACCCAAGCCAAACAACAGGGTATTCTGTGCCATATGATGTCAGCTCAGATATAACAACTAAGGGAAAAGGAAGAGGAGGGGGGGGCATTTGTCTTCTACGACATTTTGTCTTCTGGAGGAACAACTATGTGTACTGACACCCTGCTTCCTGGGAAGTGGCTGGACATCCCCTACTAATGGGAAGTAGAGAGTAAAATCTTGTTTACCTTTTGCTACCATGCGCAGCTTTTGCTTTTGCTTTTTTTTTTTTTATTAAACCCCCTTCATCTTGACCCATGAGTTTTCTTTCTTTTCCATCTCATTCTCTCCCCGCCTGCCCTGCTGAAGAGGGGAGCGATAGAGTGGCTTGGTGGCACCTGGCATCCAGCCAAGGTCAACCCACCCCAGTCCCCTAATGCGTAATCGTCCCCCCTCTGTGTTCCCACAGATTGCCTGGGGACTCCCATCGTCTACTCGCCGGTCAAAGCGGACCTGACTGGAAATATCAAGGTAGGAAGGGGTGCAGGAGGGCTCGGGGGGGTGAATCCCTGGGCAGAGATGCTGTGGGAGTGCAGAGGCAAGACCTGGAGGTGTTTAAAAAGGTCTTTTCTTCCCATGGGGTCTTTCGGGCTTGGTGGCAGCTCATCTTGGTGTGTTTATTAATAAATTTCCCTTTTGAAAGCAGTGTTTAGCAGCCGGGGTGCTCGCTGCAGGCACCGCGTCTCCCCATGCCACAGCCGTGAGCACCATCCCGCTGCCGTTCTGCCCGGCGGCTCCCGGGAGCCAACCCCCCTTTCTCTGCCCTCGCAGAAAATCCGGGCAGTTTACGACTCCAACCCCACCAAGTTCAAAACGCTGCAGAACATCCTGGAGGTGGAGAAGGAGATGCACGGCTCAGCCTGGCCCAAGACGGGCGCGACGCTGGCGCTGATGTGGTTGAAAAGGTGATTCCCAGCGCCGGGGGCTGCTCTGGGCTGTGTCCCGGCAGGCGGGGAGCTCGTCAAATGTGGAGAGCGTGGGT
>NW_009258382.1:393831-394439 GCF_000687185.1 Egretta garzetta
TCCAGGCTGAACAAGCCCAGCTCCCTCAGCCTTTCCTTGTAGGGGAGATGCTCCAGTCCCCCCATCATCCTTGTTGCCCTCCTCTGGACTCTCTCCCAGAGTTCCTCATCTTTCTTGAACTGGGGAGCCCAGAACTGGACACAGAGCTCCAGGTGGGGTCTCACCAGGGCAGAATAGAGGGGGAGGAGAAGCTCCCTCACCCTGCTGGCCACGCTCTTCTTAATGCACGAGCAGGAACGCGCGGGGGCATGCATCAGCCCTGTGGGCTACCGGGGCTGCGGGTTTTTTGGGGTGGCCTGGGTGCGTCGGGTTTGGAGGGTGCCTTGCTGGAGGCCAGGAGGCAGCATCCCCTTCCTTACCCTGACATCTCCGCTCTTCTCACAGGGGCTTGAAGTTCATTCTGGTGTTGCTGCAGAGCCTCTCTGATGGTGAGCGGGACGAGGAGCATCCGAACCTCATCCGAGTGAACGCCATGAAGGCTTACGAGATCGCACTGAAGAAATACCACGGGTGGATGCTGCAGAAACTCTTCATGGTGAGCGTTCACGTCTCCACGGGTCCTCCGCAGCCTGGCTGCTCCCTTTGTTGCCCCAAGCAGGGCTTGGAAA
>NW_009258382.1:394830-395326 GCF_000687185.1 Egretta garzetta
AATCAGATTTGCTGAAGGCGTTAGAGAAGGGTAAAGTAGTCAAAGAGGAGGAAAGCATAGAGAAGATTCGTCAGTTCCTCTCCAGGGTCACCCCCATCCTGGATGCAATTTATGAGATGTACATAAAGATGAACGCCGAGCTGAGCTACAAAGCCTAAGGCTCACACGGGACAGGCAGGGCTTAAGTAAGGTGTGAGAGGTGCTACTTTTATCTTAATCACTGTTGCATCTGGGGCAGCTCCCAGCTGTCAGGCGACTGATTCTCGTCTAGATCTGCAGTGGATAACCTCTTTTCTTAAAAAAAAAAAAAAATAAATTAATTTTCTATGGAGACTACAGCAATAAAACAATTACACCCCGTGCCACCGTAGGATGGCCCAAGCTTTTATACTAAAGAGGGAAAACCAAGTGTTTCTAACCCTAACCGCTGGGTTTGTCTCTACCGTGGCACGGGGAATGAAGTGTGGCTGGCGGGGGGCGCCCCCCCGCGGCGCCC
>NW_009258382.1:397054-397576 GCF_000687185.1 Egretta garzetta
CCCCCCCGGCACTGCAGGGTCCTGCTCTGCCTGGACAGTCTGGGGGCTCACCGCTGCAAGGGTAAGGTGCTGGGTGCGTTCCCACGGGGAGCTTTGGGGAAGGGGTTACCAACGACTTTGAAGTTCATCTGTTGGACCGCAGCGAGTTCATGGCTCTCACCCAGGTGAGCGCAGTCCTGACGGTGTGGTTTATTTTGGAAAGTGGCTGGTTCGCTCCGGATGAGCGTTTCCACCCGGGCTGAACGTGAGCATGATGTGGTTTCAGTGATTCACTCCTGCCCGGAGCCCGCTGTGCTTTAGTTTGAGGAACACTTTTCATGTGGCAAAGTCTGTACCACCCGCTAATGGGGCATCCTGCCTGCCACCCGCCCAGGGCATGTCCCTGCACGTCCCCGAGTCGGTGCCAATCTCCATGCCCCCATGGTGGGCTGGAGCAGGGGACTAACTGGGGGTACTGGTCTGGCTGGGAGGTAACTTGGTGGAAAGCTGGGGAGAGGAGGGGGAGCACCCGTGGGGGAGCGG
>NW_009258382.1:397735-397972 GCF_000687185.1 Egretta garzetta
ATGCGAGCGCCGGGGCCGTGCCGGCGAGCCTCAGCACGCGGTGAGCTGCGCCTTGACTCACTTATTCCATGGGGTGAGGAAGACTGAAAAATAAAAACCCAAATAACTAACAAGCCAAATAAAACCCCATTGACAGCACCTTTCCTGGCAGTGGCCCTGCCCATGGGAGCACCCGGGCTGACGGCACCGACCAGTGAGCCCGTCATTTCCGATGCAAGCTTCCTGCCCCAGCCGCTG
>NW_009258382.1:398377-399302 GCF_000687185.1 Egretta garzetta
GTGCCACTGTGCGCCAGGGGGCCCCTCACCATAGGACTGCCATGGGCAGCTGAGGGACGCGCTGCCTAATTAGAAGCACGTTATCCGGCAGAGATCCCTGCCCGCCCCAGGAGGGGCCAGCCTGCCATTATGGCTTGTTGTACAAAGCTGCAGCCCAGCAGAAAATGATACGTTTCCCGGCTGCTTTTTCTGTCCTGGGACCCGCAGGGAGGGTTGAGCTCCCCAGAAGCAGGAGCTGGGCTGAGCCTTGACGCTGATGTGTTTCACGGGTGCGTTTTCGTGGAAAGCAGGACTGGGGGACAACCCGGGGCCACTCACCTGCCTGCCCTGCCCGTCCATGCCCCTGCCAGCGCTGCCTGCCCCGAGGGACCTGGCAGGCAGGGCACGGCAGTGCCTGCGGCACGGCGCGGTGCTTTGCTCTCCACGCCGGTAGCGTGGCTCTCCTGCACTCCCATCTCCCTCTGGGCAACCTAAACCCATAATTTCTTGTCCTAACCGCTGCTCCTGCCTGCCCGTGGGCTGCGGCCCCCCTGTGCCGTGTCTGTCCCCCTCCTGGTGCCCAGCGTGGCCGTGTCAGCACCATGGGCACCCAGGGCCAGGTCCCACCAAGCCCCCCGGAGTGGTGGGGCATCGAGGAGCAGCCCAGGTCCCACTCCCAGCCCTGCTGCGGCGGCAGCTCCCTGCTGCCTCCAGGCACTTCCCTGGGCGCGGGGTGTATCCCAGGAATGTTTTCTTTCCTTGGGCGGCAGATCGGAGCACACAGGGTCTGCTCTGTGCCTGTCCTGGGCTGCACCCAAACCGACCGCAGCGGGGAGAGGCAGCGGGGCCAGGCTCACCCTCGTCCATCGTGGCTGTGCTTTGAAGCCTGCAGCATCGCAGCCGGTGGGACCTCTGCAGACGTGAGGGGTCCCCACGGCCGGGGGGG
>NW_009258382.1:400640-405472 GCF_000687185.1 Egretta garzetta
CCGATCCCTGCTGGAGGGCGCAGCCGGGGGCCCAAAATGCTGCAGTATCCGGCTGAGAGCTGGCAAGGCACCCACCAGCCCCCGTGGGCGACACTGGGAGGGGGGATGCTGGGAGCACTGGACTGCCGTGGGTGGGGAGGCTGCCCTGGCCCCGTGGGTGACCCCATTTGGGGGTGCCCCCAGGTGCCCATGCTCTTCCCTGGTGGCTGAGCAACCTCAAGCTCATTGCACAGGTGGGAAACTGAGCCAGCGGCTCCGGTTCCCAGTGCTGGTGCTTTTCCCACAGGAAGCAGGCACCAGGCACAAAGGGGCCGGCTCCCAACCCACCCCCTGTCCTCAAGGTCTTCAACAGACCCATCCTCTTCGACATCGTCTCCCGGGGGTCACCGGCCGGCCTGGATGGGCTCCTCTCTTTCCTCCTCACCCACAAGAAGCGTCTGACAGATGAGGAGTTTCGAGGTGAGCACCTGGGGCTGGCCCTGCCCTGGGACCCCGTGGTGCCGGGGCTGTGCCATGCCACTGGTGGTCCCCGTGTCCCTGTGGGGATGGTGAGGCACAGCCCCAGCATGGGGGGACTGTGACGCCTGGCGCCCGGGAGAAGGTGGGGACTTGGCCAGGGAGTGCAGGGGTGCAGGGCTGGGCACCCCCATAGCCGGGGGGGGCTCTCCCCGGCCCCCCTCAGCATCCTTGGCTCCCAGAGCCCTCCACGGGGAAGACCTGCCTGCCCAAGGCACTGCTCAACCTGAGTGGGGGCAGGAACGACACCATCCCCCTCCTCCTCGACATCGCCGAGAAGACGGGCAACATGCGGGAGTTCATCAACTCGCCCTTCAGGGACGTCTACTACCGAGGTAGGGGGGGCGCAGTGCCGCTGCCAGCCCTGCCCAGGCATGGGGGACCCCAGGGAGGTTCAGGGACCGGAGTAGTGGGGACCCTGGGGAGGATGGAGGACGCCAGGGAGGTTGGGGACCAGAGCAGTGGGGACCCTGGGGAGGATGGAGGACCCTGGGAGGGCTTGGGGACCAGAGCAGCGAGGACCCTGGGGAGGCTGTGGCGCTCCAGGGGGGTTGGGTACTGGAGCAGCAGGTACCCCGGGAAGGCTAGGGACACAGGGGAAGTCGCGGGGCGAGGCGGGGGCTGATGGGCGCCGGTGGTGCAGGTCAGACAGCCCTGCACATTGCCATCGAGCGCCGCTGCAAGCACTACGTGGAGCTGCTGGTGGAGAAGGGAGCGGACGTGCATGCCCAGGCCCGTGGCCGCTTCTTTCAGCCCAAGGATGAAGGTGGCTACTTCTACTTCGGTGAGTGGGGAGGTTGCCGACGGGTTGCCCCGGGGGGGGGACACCGGCTGCGCCCTGGGGATGCCCCCGTGTTGGGGTGAGGGCGCCGGGCACCCCGATGGCATGCTGTCCCTGCAGGCGAGCTGCCCCTCTCGCTGGCTGCCTGCACCAACCAGCCCCACATCGTGCACTACCTGACGGAGAACGGGCACAAGCAGGCGGACCTGCGGCGCCAGGATTCTCGCGGCAACACCGTGCTGCACGCCCTGGTCGCCATCGCCGACAACACCCGCGAGAACACCAAGTTCGTCACCAAGATGTACGACCTGCTCCTCGTCAAGTGCGCCAAGCTCTTCCCCGACACCAACCTGGAGGCACTGCTCAACAATGATGGCCTCTCCCCCCTCATGATGGCTGCCAAGACTGGCAAGATCGGGGTACAGTGACCCCCCCAGAGCTGGGTCATCTGCCCTGATGTCCCCAGCTACAAGGGCTGAGCCTCTGTCAGCTCTCGGCTGAGCCCTGTTGCACTCAGTGCATGTCCCTTCGAGCAGCACAGCTTCTCTCTGCAGATGCTGTTGGAAATCTGCACGTGCAGCCCATTAACCTGGCTAATTAACCCCCCCCATTGCATTCCATCCCCTCCCTAATTAACCCCCCCCATTGCATTCCATCCCCTCCCTAATTAACCCCAGACCCTCCACACATCTCATCCTTTCCCCTTACTTGCCCTCATCCTCCAGCGGTGCGGGCAGGAGGGGGTGTTAAAAATGCAGAAGTTGCAGCATCCTGGGGCACTGCCACTGCGCTGGTGTCCACGCATGCCGGGAGCACCCCGGGCCCTCCTGGGGTGCAGGGGGTGGGTTGGGGTGTGCAGCGGCAGGAGGGGATGGGGTGGGAGGAGAATGGGGTGCCCCAAGCGGGCGGGGGCCGGGTGCGGGTCTGCCCGTGGGCGAGCGGTTCTCCCTCCGGCAGATCTTCCAGCACATCATCCGGCGGGAGATCACAGATGAGGACGTCCGGCACCTCTCGCGGAAGTTCAAGGACTGGGCGTACGGCCCCGTGGGGCCAGAGGGCCAGGTCCCCGCTGACAGCACCCGTGTCCCACCAGAACCGCCATGAGATGTTGGCCGTGGAGCCCATCAACGAGCTGCTGCGCGACAAGTGGCGCAAGTTCGGGGCCGTCTCCTTCTACATCAGCGTGGTTTCCTACCTCTGCGCCATGGTCATCTTCACCCTCGTCGCCTACTACCGCCCCATGGAAGGCCCCGTGAGTCCCACGGCACCGGGGCACAGCCCCGTGGGCCAGTGCCTCCTGGCAGGGGGCTTGCCGGGTCTCTGCCTGCCCTGGGGTGGCGGGGCCGCTCAGCTCTGTCCTTTCCCCGCAGCCCCCCTACCCGTACACCACCACCATCGACTACCTGCGCCTGGCCGGGGAGATCATCACCCTTCTCACTGGCATCCTCTTCTTCTTCACAAACGTCAGTGGCGGCGGGGTCCTCCCATGGGACAGCCGAGCCCTCGTGATCTCCACGCAAGGAGCGACTCGAGGGCTGTCCTGAGGCATCAGCCCCCACCCCGATGCTCCCCCGGATACCGGGACCCTGCTGCATGGGGGCTTGCCCCCTGCCAGCTCCCCCTCAACCTCTCCCTCTCTCCCCCAGATCAAAGATCTGTTCATGAAGAAGTGCCCAGGCGTGAACTCCTTCTTCATAGACGGCTCCTTCCAGCTGCTCTAGTATGTGGGGAACCCCCGGGGCCTCCCTCAGCCACAGCCCCCCCGGCTTGCACGGGGCAGTAGCCAGCTGTGGGCAGCTGTGCAGGGTCTGACCCTGGCTCTCCTCCAGCTTCATCTACTCGGTGCTGGTGATTGTCACGGCGGGGCTCTACCTGGGCGGCATCGAGGCGTACCTGGCCGTCATGGTCTTTGCGCTGGTCCTGGGCTGGATGAATGCGCTGTACTTCACCCGGGGGCTCAAGCTGACGGGGACCTACAGCATCATGATCCAGAAGGTCTGGTGGGGTTGGGCCGTCTTCTCCTTCCCCAGCAGGGCTGGTCCTCCTATGGATGTGCAGCCCAAAAGGAGGGTCCTCCATGCTGTCTTTAGGGTTTCTTGTGCCTCACCAATGCCTGTTCTCAGCCCAGCATGGCTCAGCGATGGTGCCCCGGCACATGGCCGAGCACTGCAGTCCAGCACATCTCAACCCCCTCCTCTCCATCACTTGCAGATCCTCTTCAAAGACCTTTTCCGCTTCCTCCTGGTCTACTTGCTCTTCATGATCGGCTATGCCTCAGGTAGGTGCCTGGCCAGCGAGCCGGGGCTTGGGGGAAGGACGAGCCCTGTGGCACGGCTTGGCATGGTCAGGCAGGGAGCTGTGGAGCCCCCGCTCCATCCTACCTGCCTGCGGGCTCAGCCTTTGCCTCCTCCTGTGGTGGAGAGGGGCTCAGCTGGCACAGGGCTCGTCACGAGCCCCATCCTCGCCGTGGCCCCCACGGACTCGCTGCCCCTGTCCTTCCTCCCCCAGCTCTGGTGTCCCTCCTCAACCCGTGTCCCAGCAGCGAGTCCTGCAGCGAGGAGCAGTCCAACTGCACGGTGCCCACCTACCCCTCCTGCCGGGACAGCCAGACCTTCAGCACCTTCCTGCTCGACCTCTTCAAGCTCACAATTGGCATGGGTGACCTGGAGATGCTCGAGAGCGCCAAGTACCCCGGCGTCTTCATCATCCTCCTTGTCACCTACATCATCCTCACCTTCGTGCTCCTCCTCAACATGCTCATCGCTCTCATGGGTGAGACCGTGGGCCAAGTCTCCAAGGAGAGCAAGCACATCTGGAAGCTGCAGGTACCACCCCGGGAGCTGCACTGCAGCACCCCAGGCTCCATCCAACCTGGGCGAGGGACTCCCCCCATGCCTCCGTCCCCAGGTGGCTGAGGGGTCCCTGCTGTCCCTGGCAGTGGGCCACCACCATCCTGGACATCGAGCGCTCCTTCCCTGTCTTCCTGCGGAAAGCCTTCCGCTCGGGGGAGATGGTCACCGTGGGGAAGGGCACTGATGGGACACCTGACCGCCGCTGGTGCTTCAGGTAAGGGCAGGTCCCTGGGGAGCCCTGGGGAGCCGGGGAGCAGGAGCAGCCCAGCCTCTCCCACCGCAGCCAGTAGCATTTTGGGGTGCCGACACTGCGCGTTCCTTTGCTGGGTGGTTTGTACTGATCTGGAGCCAGGAGGCATTGCCGGTGTTGGGATGGGACGGTGCCGGGATGCAGGAGCTGCCATCCTGGCTCCCAGCTGCTCTGTGCAGCCCCTCTGGGTCTGACCTTCCCCACAGGGTGGACGAGGTGAATTGGTGAGAGGTGAGCACGGTGCCATGGGCTGGGAGCATCCCTCGGGATGCTGCTTGCAGCCTCTGATGAGCCCCAGGAGCTCCTCCTCTCTCCGCAGATCGGTGGTCGACAGTGGTGCCACGTGTGGTGGAGCTCAACAAGAGCTGCCAGCCGGAGGAGGTGGTGGTGCCGCTGGGGACCATGGGTGCAGCAGAGACGCGGGAGCGGCGGG
>NW_009258382.1:405734-406248 GCF_000687185.1 Egretta garzetta
CGACTTGTGGATTTCTGCTGTACCGTGCCGGGAACCTCTGCGGCGGGCAGGGTGCGGGGAGCGCAGCTCCCTCTGCCCACCAATGCCAATGGTTTTTGCCACATCTTTTTGCACAAGATTTATACGACTATTTATTTAGTAATAAAGACTGACCTGCCACCGCTGCCTCCTCCTGGCACTGACTGATTCCGGCTGGGAGAGCGTTGCTGCAGGCAGGGCTCCGGCAGGGAGGCAGGAGCCTGCTGCTCCCCACGCTGTGCTGTGCCGTGCTGTGCCATGCCATGCTGTGCCGTGCCATCCGGCAGCGGATGGCCACCCAGCACCCTGAGCTCACGCTCCTCATGCTCCTCTGCAGACAGCCCCTCTGGTGGTGCCCTGTGCTGCCTGGATCTGCTGCAGCCTGGCAGGGCACCGGGATGGCAAGGAGCAGGCAGATGCCCACAGGGCAGGGGGCAGAGCACCCCGTGCCTGCTGAGGCGGGCAGGGCTGCACCGAGCAGCGGGTGGGGGCCATG
>NW_009258382.1:408030-408848 GCF_000687185.1 Egretta garzetta
CTCTGGCCAGGGCCCCGGAGGCAGCCCAGCTCAGTAAGCAAATGCTGTAGCAGAAAAGGGGACGCTTCATCTTCAGACTTGATTACTCGCCGTTAGCTTTAACTGCGCTGTCTCCGTTTAAATGTGATTTACATATATCTCTCATATTGTGGTTTAAGTATTTCCCCAGGGGGAGGGAATGAATAAGTTTCATTATCACTACTTAGGCGAGGCTGAGGTTTCGGCTCTCGGCTCATGCTGCATAATCGAATGAGGCGCTGAGCCGGCTCCCACTTCCACACCGGCTCTTATTTGGAAACGATAACCTTTGCTTTTCCCCAGTGGGGTGGCCGGGCCCCACTGGACGCGGGGCACAGGCTGGGGGAGCCCTGGCACGAGGCTCGGCCGCCCGGTGTGCCGGAGATGGGTGCTCTGCCCCCGGCTATGGCACTGGAGATGGGATTTTCCAGCATAATTGGAAATAACCCAATTTTTCCCCGTGCTGTGCAAATTCCGATGGCCCAGAGCTGAGGGACCACGTGTGAGTGGGGCTTCGAGCGGTTGGGGTGCAGGAGGGGCAGACGTCGCTGTGTCCCGGCACCCTGTGCCACCAGGCTGGGCCCCGCGATGGCTTCGTGGGGATGGGGACACCGAGGCCATGACGGTGACGTCCCGGTGCCAGCTTTGGGGCTGCAGGGCTTGCTTTTGGCCCTTTTACACCCTGCCCTGCAAAACCCTGAGCTATTGCACCCTCAGGCATGGCCGTGGCGGTGGGGGGCACCCCAGGGGCGGAGGGGCGGGGGGCTGGGGGTGCTCAGGCACGGCCCCCCCCGCCCCCC
>NW_009258382.1:411191-411729 GCF_000687185.1 Egretta garzetta
GCTTGCGGTTTTTTGTTTTTGTTTTTTTTTTTTTGGCTTTTTTTTTTTTTCTTTTTCCATTCGTTTTCTCTCATTTTTAAAACAATACAGTGCAGCCAGCACTTCTCACAGTAGAATATAATGGTCAATTTTAGTATAAAAAAAAACATTCTCAGAGCTTTGTAAATGCACTTAGTGCTTGAACAGGCCTTCCCGGGATACAGTACCTCTTTTCCGAGCACAATCACCTTGGGTTTCATCGGGGTATTGGACTTTTTTTTTTGTTGTTTTTTTTGTTTTTTTTCCTTTAAACATCAAAACACTTTGTATTTTGTGGTGCAGAGCCTTTTTTTTAAATGAATAAATCTATTAAACACATAATTACGTGTAGTGAGTAACGGACCATAATGAGCATTTTGGAACTGTTTGTTGGGTTTTTTTTTAAAAAAAAAAAAAAACACAAAAAAGAAAAGGAGGTACGTGAGCGGTACCGCGGTCACCTCTATCCCAGAGCCAAGGTGGAACTGACAGTAAGGGGGGGAAAACCCAGCCGGGAAAT
>NW_009258382.1:412777-413130 GCF_000687185.1 Egretta garzetta
CTCCGGGGCCTGGGGGCTGCTGCTGAGGATGGAGGTATTGCAGAGCGTCTTGCTGGGCAGCCCCTCGGCGGGGGGCACCCCCAGCTCGCGGGGCCCGGCCCCCAGCTCCGGTGGGTTGTAACAGTCACTGTTGGGGGTCACCAAGATGCTGTTCCAGGGTGGGGCGAAGTACTGCCCCACGGAGAAGTTGCCGTGCATGCAGTTCAAAGGGGACGAGCTCACCTTCTCGGCCGCGCTGCCCAGGGCGTAGTGGCGCGAGGTGCCCGCACACGTCTCGGGGGACTTGCTGAGGGCCCCCCCGCCGCCGCTGCCCCCGCTGTACATTCGCAGGTGCTGCTGCCGCTGCTTCTGCC
>NW_009258382.1:413314-413833 GCF_000687185.1 Egretta garzetta
GAGACGGGGCCCTCCGCCCCGGGCTCCCAGCGGGTTGCGGGTGTATCCAGTCCGGGGACCCCGGTGAAATGCCAGTGTCCCGGGAGCCCTTTCGGCAGCCGACCCCGTGTCCCCCTCCCCGGCCCCCCCCCCTCGCTGCCACAGTCCGGTACCCGCGCGGTGCCGGAGGGGAGCACGGCTCCTGCCAAAGTCCTCGCCCTGGGTTTGGGAAAAAGCAGCATCGGTTCCTTATCTGTAGACGGGCAGGCGGATGTGGGCGTGCTGGTGGTCCAAGAGCCTTGGCACAGACACGGTCTCGTAGCCCTTGCCCAGCATCTGCTCCTTGATGCAGGGCGGGTGGATGTCGTTGATGAGATACTCCAGGGACTGGAGGCTGCTGCTGAGGATGGAGGTATTGCAGAGCGTCTTGCTGGGCAGCCCCTCGGCGGGGGGCACCCCCAGCTCGCGGGGCCCGGCCCCCAGCTCCGGTGGGTTGTAACAGTCACTGTTGGGGGGCACCAAGATGCTGTTCCCGGGGGG
>NW_009258382.1:413962-415038 GCF_000687185.1 Egretta garzetta
GCTGCCGGGAGGACGGGAACCCGGCGCCCCGGCCCCCATCACCACCCCCAGCAGAAACCAGGTCAGGGCACCAACCTGCCCCCCCCTCCCGCTGACGGAGTCACTTCTAAGTGGCCTAAAATAAACTTGGTGTGGAGAATGGAAATGTCACTTTACCCAACGGGGGAATCTTTCTCCGAGATTGGATTTAAACTACATTATACAAGCAATTTCATGGGTGCTTTGCGCTGCTACGAGAACCTCACCAAAAATGGAAAAGCATTGCATTTACCAGCCATAAATCAGCAGTTCCTATAATGAGCACAAAAATGTCACTTTTATGCAATTTTACAGATGAACAAAACTGGTGAAATTAACTGTGGTAACCTACTGGAGTCAGCAAAAGCCACTGCAGGAAAAAAAAAATTATATATGTATATATATAAATTATCAGTGTTTGCAGTTAAGTAGCATTATATATAAATTTTTGCAATAATTTGTCATTTAGTTGGTGGAGCTGTCAAAAGCACAAGATATTGAAGCTGGTGATGGCACTACTTCTGTTGTTGTCATTGCCGGAGCTCTTCTGGATGCATGTTCCAGACTTCTTCAGAAAGGTGAATACATATATTTGATATAAAACCATGACTGGACATGGTTCAGTTCTCTCTCTGCTTGCATTATCCAATGAGCCACCAACTGTGAAAATGATTAAATCTACAAAATCTATCTAATAGATGGAATAAATTAGGTGTTTAAAATCTCCACGCACACGCAGGCGCATGCACACACACACCCCCCCCCCAGCAAACAAGGGACGATGTTTGCTCCCAAACTGGCCCTGCTGGGGGCCACCGGCAGCACCTGGGGTACGCGGGGAGGCCGTGCCTGCCAGGAGCCAGGTTTTGCAAGGGAGAGGTGGTGAAATCGGGGGGGTTTGGGGCTGGTGCAGCACCTGGGGTACGCGGGGAGGCCGTGCCTGCCAGGAGCCAGGTTTTGCAAGGGAGAGGTGGTGAAATCGGGGGGGTTTGGGGCTGGTACCCCCCACCCAGCCCTCCCCGGGGCCCTTCCCTTCCTGCCAGGCGGTTCTTGAGGCT
>NW_009258382.1:415291-415666 GCF_000687185.1 Egretta garzetta
GTGGGTGGGGGGGCAGCGTGATGTTTGGGGGGGACGCAGGAGCGAGGCCGTGGCTGCTCTCCATCCTCTCCGTCCGAGCGGTGCAGCAGTAATTGAACAGGCAGCACGGCGGAGCGTTTGCCAGCCATTCCTCCCATTAGGCTAATGTTATGGGCTTTTTACAGGTGTCTTAAATAGACATTGTTATTAACGAGTATATTAAGCCAATTAAAACCAGGGCCTTTGAGTAGGATTTAATGTAGCTGCCGGGAGACAGGAGGCACGGCACCAGCAGCTCCCTTCGGTGGGACACGTGCAGGCGCACGGTGTCCCGGGCTGCGCCCCCGGGCACGTCCCGAGCGTCGGCTGTCCAACCTTGCAAAGCAGCACGGGTGC
>NW_009258382.1:420042-421195 GCF_000687185.1 Egretta garzetta
GCCCGGCGGGGGGGCCCCGGCAGCACCTGGGGTACGCGGGGAGGCCGTGCCTGCCAGGAGCCAGGTTTTGCAAGGGAGAGGTGGTGAAATCGGGGGGGTTTGGGGCTGGTCCCCCCCACCCAGCCCTCCCCGGGACCCTTCCCTTGCTGCCAGGCGATTCTGGAGGCTCCCAGGCAGCGCAGCCCCATCCTCCCCGGGGGAAGGGGACTGCAGGCGCTGAGCATCCCTGCGGTGACGCTGGGGAGCGCTTTGCTCCGGATGCCACCGGGACCAGCCCTTCCTGCTGCCACTGTGCACCGGGTGGCAACGTCCCCGCGGAAGAGCTGTGCCACCGGGCGCGTTCAGCACACCAGACGACGTCGGTAAATGGGCCTGCAACACCCGTCTGGGTCCCGCTCCGGGAGATGCTCCGGCGCGGTGCCCACTGGGCGTGCTCCGGGGAACCGGGTTTGGCGTTAAAGCCAGGATCAGGGGGAGGTTGGGGCGCTGGTTGGGGAGCAGCCTGATGTTTGGGGGGGACGCAGGAGCGAGGCCGTGGCTGCTCTCCATCCTCTCCGTCCGAGCGGTGCAGCAGTAATTGAACTCCCCTTCATGCCGGCACCGCTGTCCTTGGAGGTGGCAGCATCGTGAATACTCAATTAACATGACACTAATTAGCTGGTGACACTTGCAGAATCCCTAATGAGCCCATTCCACAGAAACGTTCCTTTCCAAGCAAAAAAAAAAAAATTTTAAAAAGGGGTCATTGCTGGAGGGGGGGAGGCAGCTTTGCCCACAGGCACCGCGGGTCCCTGGCGCGCGTCACCAAAACCCCGTCCCCAAGCAGCAGGGCTGCGGGTGACACTTTTGGGATGGCCCGGCGTCGCCCCCCCGGAGCTGTGGGATGGGACAGGCAGAGCCACCTGCCCGGGTGGGCCAAGCTTGGCTGTGGGCATCCCACCCGCGAGCCCTGCGGCCGGCGCGTGCCCGGGAGCACTGTGGCCGACAAGGAGCCGGAGCCGGGAGCCGCCTTTGTCGCCTCTTGGCGCCAGCTGGGTTGGATGTGACAAGCCACCAATTCGGTGTGTTGTCACATATCAGGGTGACGCACTGAACCCCCGCCGGGAAAATTACAGAGCAACCGAGTTCCCGGTGGTTCCCGGTGTGCTGGCGG
>NW_009258382.1:421474-423967 GCF_000687185.1 Egretta garzetta
CACCCGGCAACAGCCGCTTCTCCCAGAAGATGCTTCGCCTGCTCCGGGCTCCCTCCCTCCCTTGTGTTCCCATGGGATGCGGCCGGCACACCCCCAGCTCCGGGCTCCCCCTCCCTCCCTGACCTGCTCTATTTTTCCAGCCTGCACTCAATAACAGCTAAATAATTGAATCTGCTCAGCAGCCAAAGATTTGTTTTGAATTTTATTGGAATTTTAAATTGTTTTGTTTCTTCAGTATTTTATTACTGTAAATGGAAAATGCATCGCCCGCAGTAATAATCCGATGGCTTTTTATATTACTCCGAGCTTCTGCTCAAAGCATTATTGGAAAGCCAGGCAGAAATGAGAAGCCATTATAATGGCAGCACAGGCTTATAAGATTACGCCTCCAGCTAAACAACTTTTTACTTTAGCAAATTGGCCACCAAACCCGGTTCGAGACACAGATGTAAATCCTGGACCCCACCGGTGCCGCGATCCAGAATAAATCTCAGTTTATGGGTTGGGGAGCTCCAGCTCTGCTGGGCCTGGAACAGCCGGGTCCGTGCAAAATGTCCGATGGGGACGGGGATCCCCAGCATCCCCAGCATCTCCTGCATCCCCCACATCCCTGGGGTCCTTGGTATCTCCTGCATCCCTGGGGTCTCCGGCATCTCCTGCATCCCCTGCAACCCCAGCGTCCCCTGCATCCCCGGGGTCCCCAGCATCTCCTGCATCCCTGGCATCCCCCGCATCCCTGGGGTCCCCAGCATCTCCTGCATCCCTGGCATCCCCCACATCCCTGGGGTCCCCAGCATCTCCTGCATCCCTGGCATCCCCCGCATCCCTGGGGTCCCCAGCATCTCCTGCATCCTTGGGGTCCCCCTCAGCTGCTGCCACAGACTGCAAAGCCTAGGGAAGAAGGAAAGATGGGGAGAAAGGAGGGGAGGGAAGCCAAGCAAAGCCATCCTTACGGCAGGAGAGACTGAGGCTAACCAGAGGCCGTCAATCCAGGGCTTGTGCCGTGCAGGAGTCGGCCGGCACAAACCCACAACAGTTCCCAATTACCCCCAGTCCCAGCTCCGCTGGGACACAATGGGCGCCGGGGAAGCCCAGCTGCCGGGCCCCTAATTAACCCTGATTTTAACTGTACACTTTTAAAGGCACTAAAGCGGTTACAAAGTGGAGAACAAGGCAGGGTTAATAGCGCAGACCTAAATTGCAGGCCCGCGGGGCCCGGGGCCCGTAGAAATAATAGACCTGTCTGGGCTGCTCAGCTGTCAGTCAGGCGAACAATTCGGCACCCGAGGAGCGCGGTGACGGCACAGGAGCGGCAGCATCGGGGCTCTGGCAATCAGCGTCTGCTCGGTTAAAGCAGTTGTGAGATGAAAACGGTGCCAGGAAAGATGCTCAGCACCAGGAAGGATGCTCGGCACTGGGAAGGATGCTGGATAATGGGAAGGGTGCACATCATCAGGAAGGATGCTGGATAATGGGAAGGATGCTTGGCACTGGGAAGGATGCTGGATAATGGGAAGGATGCTCGGCACTGCGAAGGATGCTCATCATCAGGAAGGATGCTGGATAATAGGAAGAATGCTTGGCACTGGGAAGGATGATGGATAATGGGAAGAATGCTGGATAATGGGAAGGATGCTCGGCACTGGGAAGGATGCTGGGTACCAGGAAGGATGCTGGATAATGGGAAGGATGCTGGGTACCGGGAAGGATGCTGGATAATGGGAAGGATGCTGGGTACTAGGAAGGATGCTCGGCACTGGGAAGGATGCTGGATAATGGGAAGGATGCTTGGCACTGGGAAGGATGCTGGGTACCAGGAAGGATGCTCCACGCTGCTCCCGCAGCCCAGCTACGCCCGGTGTCCCCCGCCCTGGTGCCAGCAGCAGCGTCCCTGGCTGGGCCCCCTCTTCCCTGGAGGAGGGCGAGCTCACGCACCAGCAATTTACGGCTTTAATTTTCAGGCCATGACGCTGCAGGGGACGCTGCACTCCCCGGGCAGTTGCCCTGCTCTCTAAGGGGATGGCGAGTGGGACATTGGGGTGCATGGGGGGTACGTCCCAGGGATCAGCACCGGCAGCATCGCAGCCCCGAGGGAGGACTCAGTGGGGACAAGCACGAGGGTGCAGCAGCAGCACGTGGCACCGAACTGGTTAACAGCCGGCACGACAGAGATGGGAAAGACATGCGCTGCCTGCCACAGACAGGCATGATGAGCTCCTGTCCTCTCCCCCTGCCACCCCCAGCACGTGCTCTGTGAGATAAGATGGGACAAACCTTATTTTTACACATCGAAAGCACTACAGTATTTTGCAACGAATGAAAGGAGCAATCTCGGCAGTGGATCTTTGCCACGCTGCCGAAGGCGAAGCCACGGCTGGGAGCTACCTGGCACCTCACTCGGGCCCATTTCCCAAGGGAAAATGCTTTTCACCCCTTCTTCAGATGGGAAGGGAGGTGCTGGCGGGGCTGCCCCGGCCCCCCGGGCGGCGCGCC
>NW_009258382.1:424066-424878 GCF_000687185.1 Egretta garzetta
TTTGCCCTGGCAAGGGGGACGGGGCAGTGCCTGGGGTCACCCTGCCCTGCTGAGCACCCTCCCTGTCCTCGCCCTCCCTCCCCGTCCTGCCCTGCCCCTTACAGGAAAGCACTGGTGCTCCCAGTCCTGAGCTCCTGCTCTGCCCCCCTCCCCGTCCCCAGCCAGGGGGGCAAAAGGGCAGCAATTGGGCAGGATTTTTAATTTGCGTGGGGGCAGGAGGGGGTGGGAAGGGGAGCGATGCTGAGAGCGCCGGGCAGACGCTGGGGACCCAAGGTGTTGCTCAGTGATCGGCGTGCCAATGGCTGATATTAAAAAATAACAGCGCTGCAGCCTCCGGATGAATTAAACTCTGCAAGAACTGGGAACTCATCCCCCGGCTTTGGGACCAGGCCCCCATGTTCCCCTCGCAGCAAGGAGATCCCAATGTCTTCCAAGCTTCCAAAAGCATCAAAAAATCCCCTTTTTCTCTGCCTGCAGCACTGAGAGCAGATTTTGGAAGAGCTAAACCCTAAATATTTGCAAAACACTTGGAAGAAACCTCAATATTTGGAAAACACTTGGAAGAAACCTAAATATTTGGAAAACACTTGGAAGAAAACAAACAAAACCTGGTGCATTTAACAAATCAATAAAACCCTTGAAGTTTGGGTCCCAGCCCCGGGGCGGCAAAGCTGCCGGAACGGGATCCAGCTGCCCCCAGCCCCCCAGCAGGGGGTCCCAGCAGCAGGGCAAACCTCGGGGGGTCCCAGGCGGAGCTGGGGGGGTGGTGCTGGGGGATGCTGCCCTGCCTGGACCCAAGGTGATTCGCAGGC
>NW_009258382.1:425164-426851 GCF_000687185.1 Egretta garzetta
CTGCGCCCCTGCTTGCCGGATCCCCCTATTGCAGGACACCCCCCCAACGCCCCGGCCCCCGGCGTGGAGCCAGGACAAAAGCGTCCTCCGGCAGCGCATCCTCGGCGCAAGGAGCAGAGACAAACACGCCCCGGCTTTGGGGGCTTAAATTAAAACCAACTACAGAAATAATAGCGGGAGAAATCCATCTGAATAAAACGTAGGTGGCAAACCCCGCGCGGCAGCCACGCAGGAGCCGTAATCTGCAAAGACAACAAAATTCATGACAAAGCACAAAGGGAAGCGCCGGGCTTCGCCGTCCCCAGATATTCATCCGTTAACACGTTCCCTTTTTAGGCTGACATGTCATTTCAGACGGGCCTTTCTTCCTCCCCTTTCTTCTCCCCCCTCGACGGCGCGCGGCTCTGCCGAGGCGGCTGCTGAATTGGATCACCTCAGGGCGAGCACTTTATTATCTGCAGTCAAAGCGTCACCACAAATACCCGTCTACACACACACGTGTCACTTCCCATTTGTCTCCTCCACGAGGTATTAGCGCTGCGTGCCGCCGCGCACTCTGCCACCGCGTCCACCGGTGCGGCAAAGGCAAGCGGCGCCGGGCAGGAGGCACACAGGGAGGGCGGCATCGTGGCCACGAGGATGCCACCCCACTGCTGCCCCACTGCCACCCTGAGGCCACCCCAACGCAAACCCCAAGGCCACCCTGATGCTATCCCAACTTCATCCCAGTGCCACCCGATGCTGTCCCAACGTCACCCCAGTGCCACCCCAACACTATCCCAATGCCATCCTGATGCCACCCCAATGACACCCTGATACTGTCCCAACGTCACTCCAATGCTGTCCCAATGCCATCATGATGCTATCCTAAATGCCACCCCCTCACTGCCCCGATGCCACCCATATGCCACCCACCACTGCCCCAACACAGCCCTGATGCCACCCCAAGGCCACCCTGAGGCCACCCCAACACAACTCCCATGT
The DNA here is from genome assembly GCF_000687185.1 of Egretta garzetta. Lineage (NCBI taxonomy): Eukaryota > Metazoa > Chordata > Aves > Pelecaniformes > Ardeidae > Egretta > Egretta garzetta. The sequence goes on from NW_009258382.1 coordinate 426,149, forward strand.
CACCCCAATGCCATCCTGATATTGGCCCAATGCCACCCTGATGCCACCCCCAATGGTGGCCCAATGCCTTCCTGGTGCCACCCCCAATGCCAACCTGATGCTACCCTAATGCTCCCTGCATACTGCCCCAATCCCACCCTTCCGACACCCAACACTGCCCCAACACAGCCCTGAGGCCACCCTGAGGCCACCCCAACACAAACCCCAAGGCCACGCTGATGCTATCACAATGTCACCCCAGTGCCACCCAATGCTGTCCCAATGCCATCCTGATGCCACCCCAATGACACCCTGATACTGTCCCAACGTCATTCCAATGCTGTCCCAATGCCATCATGATGCCATCCCAAATGCCACCCCCTCACTGCCCCGATGCCACCCATATGCCACCCACCACTGCCCCAACACAACCCCCATGTCACCCCAATGCCATCCTGATACTGGCCCAATGCCACCCCAGTGCCATCCCAATGGTGGCCCAATGCCTTCCCGGTGCTACCCCAAATGCCACCCTGATGCTACCCTAATGCTGCCCCCGTACTGCCCCAATGCCACCCTTCTGATGCCCAACACTGCCCCAACACAGCCCTGCTGCCGCCCCGAAGGGCCCCTGCTGCCATCCCACCATGCAGCCACCAAGGGGACCCCAGGACCAGGAGGGACCCCACGGCGCCAGCAGCCCCGCAGCTTAGCCCAGCCACTC
>NW_009258382.1:426965-428980 GCF_000687185.1 Egretta garzetta
AGTGCCGTCCTAGATAGTTTGGACACAAACCCAAACCCCCTCGTGTGCCGGGGCGTTCCCAGCGAAGCCCACCCAAAGACCGGGGCTCTGTCCTGGTGGGAGATGGTCCCACCCGGAGAGGCTGCCCCGGCGCTGAGCGGCCCCCCCGCACCCATCCATCTCCCACCGTGCACGTGACCGATCGAAAAGTGTTTTTGCAGCGTTTCCTGGCAGGGAAAGTGCAAGTCAACAGCACATTTTGGGCCCGGCAGTTAATTGAACTCCTTTTTATGGCACGTGTATAAATACACAGAACCATCATTAACCAATCCCTTCCAGAAACGGTAAATGAAAGAATTAATCTTATTTCACTCATGTGTAACCCCTCATGAAATTAAAATGATATTTTATGGGTGTGTACAAAAGCAGAGCTTTGCCGCAGCTACTTTAATGAAAACGCCCTTGGAATAAGTAGAATCGGGTAACGAGAAGCCGTTAGCCGGGGCTTTATCCCATATGCAATTAAACAGTTTTATCGCCGATGAGCATCCCCACGGGCGAGTGGGGAGAGGTGTGGGTGACCCTGGAGCCACTTTGCTGCTCTCTGAGCCCCAGCCATCACCTCTCGTTAGTGTTTTAATGGCCCCACCGGAGCCCACGCCACCCCCCAAGAGCCGTTCCTGAGGATCAAGGTCCCCAGGGAGCCCCGGCACCAGCCCAGAGGGGCTGGGCTCCAGATCCAGCCCCAGCAGAAGGCGCACGGTGAGAGGTGGCGGCCACTGCTCGCACGGTGAAACATGCTGTTGGCACGGAGGGAGCTCGGGAAGCCCCCCCAGCTCCCAGCTCCGCATGGATCCCGCACCCCCCAGCCCGGCGCCCGGCCCCAGGCTGACGGCAGAGCCGTGCAGGCTTGAGGGAAGGCACATAGAAAGGAACATTTAATTAAATATAAGCCACCGCTACATTACTGCAGAGAGCAAGAGCAGCAAAGAGTTTGGCCAAGCCGAGAGTGGTATTATTTGATTTATAATTTAAATAAAGCTCAGGATTCCTGTAATGCACACAGAATAAAATCAAAAGGGACCAGGCTGCTGGAGTTAATTGGACGTGATATTTTCCTGAGGATGCTGCTTCTCCACAGGCTCCTGCTCCTCGTCTGGAGGTGGGCAGGCACCGGCAGGGCTCCGGGCACCCTCCTGCATCCTCCCCAAGGATGCAACACCGGGCCGGTGCCTGCCGCGCCGCCCCGGGATTACCAGCGAGGGAAACCGGCCGCTGCCATGAGCCAGCGACGGCGGGCGCTGCGGCAAAGTCACCTACGGCATTTAAGGGGATGGATTTTGTGGGATGCACCGAGCCCGCTGGGATGTGGGGCACCGAGATGGAGGGACGGTAATTAGCCGGAGAGGCAAGGAGCAGAACCGGGGGACGAAGGCACCAGGGCCGTCAGCTCCCAGCACGGGCAGGCAAATTAGTCAGCTCACCTTTTACGTGAAATTAATACAAAAATTAATCAGTGGCGCGGGCAGGATAATAGGATTTCACAGTGGTGCTGGGCCAGACGGCCAATGTGCCGAGAGCCAGACTCATTTAATATCGACAGAAACAATGCCAGAGGACAGAAATAAGACCCATAAAGATAATTACTGAGATACTCAGGAGCAAATTAAGTAATCAGAGGCACTTCTAAATTGTGCCTCGTTTTAAGAGAACGCTATCTTTGCCGATTACCTACGCCGGCGTTTAGGAGGCGGCAGGAGGCTCGGCCCCGCGCGCCGGCTCGCCATCCCCTCTGCGCCGTGCTTACCGCAGGTGCCATAAATAAAGAAGAGAAAATCGTATTCCAAACCAGATGCGTGGCCCTGGATGTCACCTGCAATTTAATTTGCACTGGCAGGAGGCAGAGAGGAGCGAGACGTGCTGGATTCGCCCATAATGAGCGGAAACATACGGGCAGCTAAACTTTGATTAAGGTGACCTGGCTGGCGGTGGCCAGCGGCGAGCACGGCGTGGGGGTCCAGCCGGGGAGCGTGGCC
>NW_009258382.1:429117-431441 GCF_000687185.1 Egretta garzetta
CCACCCCGGGGGGAAGCCTCAGAGATCCGGGCGAGCACTGCCCCGAGGGATGGGGTGCGACCAGCCAAAAACCCCGGCGCCCCGGTCCCCCGTGCCTGCTGGGGTCCGGCTTGGGGTCAGACCTCTGCAACCCACCCTCCTCCCACCGGCTCAGCTCAGGGACCCCCCGGCACCCCGGGGCAGGGACCCTCCCAGAACATGGGTGGCTGCACCCATGGGTAGCAGTCCCCACCGATGGGTGCCTTGTCGTGTGGCGACACCACCCACGGGCTCCAGCTCCCCAAACCTCCTTATTTTAGCAACTCCTCCTCCGGGAGGGTCTCTGGCAGGGTGGGAAACACTGGGGAGCACCAAGCCCCCCAGCAGGAGGGTGCTCCTGGGTCCTGTCCCTAGGGTGCTGCTCCTCAGCATCCCCATGGGCTGAGCCAGTCCCCAGCTCTAGGTCTCCAGGAGACCCCGCCAGGCTCAGCCCGCCCGTGGGTCTCGGCCCATGCAGGCAGGGCTGAGCTAATTAGCCCGTGGCAACGAGGCGCGCCGGGAGCCGGACCCTCGCGCCAGCCCTGCGCCGCTCAGGCGTGACGGATTAGGAATAATTTTACAAGCGCAACATCCGTTTTCCTTCCAGACACTAATAAGGGGACCCGAGCGGCACGGCGAGCTCCGGTGCAGCGCAAGCGCGCCGGGGGAGCTTCACCCAAAAAATCATAGAATCATAGAATCGTCTACGGTGGAAAAGACCTTTAAGATCATCACGTCCAACTGTTAATAACCCTGCGGGCTGCCGGTGTGAGCCAAGCCCCGCCGGAGCGATGCTGGGGGTCCCCAGGGTGGCTGAGCATCCCCCAAACCCTGCGCCCGGCTCGCTTGGCTGCGTTGGGGTGCCCAGGTAGAGGGGAAAAAAACCATCTCTGGGAAAATACAGATCATTAAACAAATGCCCGGGGGCTGTCACAGACTAACAAGCGAAGCTTTAGCAGCTGATTTGTCTTCAGCCGGCAATGTTTAAAAATCCAACTGAGACCAGCAGAAAAATATCCACTCCCCTCTTTAAAACACACATTCATCACTTGAGAATCTTAATGCGTCTTTCCCAGCCGGGGAGGTCAAACACGCCTGCCTAAAGCAGGCTCATTAAATATACATTTAATCATGGTTTGGATTGAGAGACAAAGGCTGGGAGAGACAGGTGCTTTACTGGAGTGACCTTTTGGATCCCATTTTAATGTAACTGGTTTACAGCTTATCTGAAAAGCCAGCCCCTGGGGAAGGCGAGCTGCGGCAAAACGGGGAAAGTAATTAGGGGGGGAGCCGCCGGCCGCGCCGCGACCTTCCCCTCGCCCGGCCACCGCTCCATCCTGCCCGGCTAATCCGCTCCCCCCCGCGCCCTCCAGCCCCAGGCCTTTCAGGGGGCCCTGTTAATAATTAAATGTTAATCTAAAAAGCAATTTTAGCTGCAGTGCTGCAGATCTGGTTAGAGATTACATTAGCATGTAAGAGTCAAGGGTAATTTTCTCTAACCCCTCTTGTGATCTTTAAAACCCGCAGATCTTAAAGCAACACCAGCTCCTCTGATTAAAATTGGAAGCTGGGGTTTGCAAGGGATAATGATGCTGGAAGTGATTATTTTGCTGCTCGGGATCTCGCCGGGGCGGCGGGGAGCGACCCGCGCTGGCTGAGCGGGGGACGGTGCCCAGGGTGAGCCCAGGACCCGGCTGGCGCCAAGCAGAGCTGCGCCCTCAGCTTGAGGGTCTGAGCCTGGCGGTCAGACCCCATTCAGCTGCGTGCCCGGGGGGTCCCTCACCCCTCAACTTCTCCATCATCCCCCATCCCAGGAGACGGAGCCTGCAGGGAGAACCCCACGGAGGAGAGGGTGCATACCCCACCAGGGACACAGGTGCCGGGGCGTCCCTCCGGCACCGCGCTCCGGGCCAGCGTGCCAGTCGGCGCGTTCCCGGCAGACAGCAACCCCGCCGGATCCGGCTGAGGCTGGGGAAAGATGGTGTTAAAATCCCACTCGGGGTCCTGGGATCTGTCACCAGCTCCCAGCTGGCATCAAAATCTGCTCGACAAAAGCTGGAGGGGTCAGGCCAAAGTCATCGCCGCCACCGCTCTGCTAATTGTACATCCTTCACGAGCTGCCGCGGAGGGCATGAATTATAACCAGTTGCTGCTGACACCCTCCCACTGCTCCGGCTGGCGCGGGGAGCAATATTCCCACTTGGAGAGGGCAGGGAGACGTCGGCAGGAGCAGCAGAAAAGCAGGCAGCGGTGCCCGTCCTCCGGCATTGCAGCTTCTGAGCCATCGCTCTCCAGCGGTTACTGAT
>NW_009258382.1:431916-432686 GCF_000687185.1 Egretta garzetta
GCGGGGGGTCAGCACCGTGGCCGGGCTCTGCCCGAGGGCGCTGGGTGTCTCGCCCCATGTCCCCCCCCGCCGCCATCACGCCGCAAAGTCGGGGAGGGGAGACTCGTTAGGGAAAGGTGTGCAGAGCAGGAGAGGAGGAGGAAGTCATCTAATACCAAGCAGGTGTCTGGAGAACCCAAATTGTGCTGTTTTCTCCTAATAATGAAGTATTCATGAGTAAAAGCCTTTTTCACTACTTTCTTAAGATACTAATTTCACAACAAGCGCCTTGTTACCATGCAATTATTCCAATCGTGCATTTCTCCCAGATTCCATCTGTCCTCGCGCTCTCTAAATGAAAGACAATCATGTAACCACCTTTCATTATTCACTATTTTACTTTCAGCAAAGGTACCCTGAAAGAAATGATTTCCTCTGAAAGGGACTTTTATTCAGTTTCAAAACCAATTTTCTCCTATTACTGTCTTAAAAAAAAAAAAAGGAGGGGGGCAGGGAGGTGTTTTTATTTCATGCATTACATATCCTTTCTTAAGGCAGCTCGCAGTAAAAGCAGCCGTATCCATTTTCTGGCTTCGATTTCTGGTAATTTTAAAATATGCCATTACAATCAGGCAGAAATTATACAGTTTGAAAAGAGAATGAAGTGCTTCTTATTCAGAGGCTGAGCGCACTTGACTGCCAGGGAGCTCGCCTCTCCCCGCCGGGACTCGGGGTTCATTACGCAGCCCCGCTCCCAGCGTGCCTCGGTTCCCCCGGCGCGCCCCGGCGCG
>NW_009258382.1:433131-433701 GCF_000687185.1 Egretta garzetta
ACAGAGCTGGGGGCACCCTGGGGACCTGGCAATGCAGGTCCCCTGAGGACACCCTCACGATGGCGGGGGTGCTCTCCGGGCCCCGCCACGCACCCACGCACAGCCCAGCGCCCTCCCGGAGCCGTCCCAACCTCGGCCACGCACAGCAGGAGCACCGTTGGCATCAGCCGGGAGAGACGGAGCAGCCACGTGCCGAACTAAATAAAGCCACCGATTAATTTAGACCCTGGTTCTGCCTCCGTCTCCCAGCGTCACGCAGAGGAGACGATTTTTCCGACAGCTACGCCGCGCTCCACCCCACCCGCGGGGCAGCCCCCAGCCCCCTAAAGCACCCGTAGGGAGAGGGTGGGCGGCCAAGCACAATGGGCATCTGTGCCACGGTGGCATTTCATTAATGCCGCTCAGAAAAGCCCCTGAATCAGCTGATGGGAATTGGGCGCTGGGCTGTCCGAACGCTTAGCGCCGGCTTAGTTAGCCCCATCTGCATTTGAACTAATTCCAATCAGCAGGATCCGATTTAGTTCAAGCTGCTCTGGCTCTTTCGTGGCAGGAAAGAAACACTCAGCAGTT
>NW_009258382.1:434094-434750 GCF_000687185.1 Egretta garzetta
CCCAGGAGCAGGGTCCCCCAGGAACCACAACCCCGTATCCCACAGGGAGAGCAGCCCGCTTACGGGGATGCTGAGACTGGCCCAAGGTCTTTGTGACTTTAATAAAAAAAAAAAAGCAAAAAACACCACAACCAAAAAAACCCCCACTCTCTGTGTCTAAAGCCCCTGTGACGGGAGGGTTTGGCACCTCCTCTGACATCAGCGGCTGATAAGTCGGGCTTATCTCCTCCGAGAGCCCCGCGAAGGTCCCTCCGGCGAGATAAGGCCGGAGCAGCTGTCGATAGAGGCTTTCGCAGGCGAGGATTTAGATAAAAGAAAATGTGACAGGGTGGAGGGGGGGACGGAGGACAGCACTTTTATAGGGGACGGAGGATGACACTTTTTATAAAGTCTCAGCCTGAACTGGGTCTGTGCCACCGGGCGGGCAGCGCAAGGGTGGAGGGGAAGGCAGGGGCAGCCCCGGGCAGGAGCAGCCCTCTCCCCGGGAAAAGCAAGGGCCAAGGTCTCGGTCACCACCCAGGCTCCAGTGCAACACGTATGGAGCCTTCCCCGGGTGCTACCGGGGGTGCAAGGCCATAAAAAGGGAGGTTTTGGGGTCGGGAGAGGAATGGAGGCAGGAAGAGGGGCTGGTTGGGCCACGCCGCCGCGCCCCCCCC
>NW_009258382.1:435657-436087 GCF_000687185.1 Egretta garzetta
CGCCCGGCCACCGCTCCATCCTGCCCGGCTAATCCGCTCCCCTCCGCGCGCTCCAGCCCCAGGCCTTTCAGGGGGCCCTGTTAATAATTAAATGTTAATCTAAAAAGCAATTTTAGCTGCAGTGCTGCAGATCTGGTTAGAGATTACATTAGCATGTAAGAGTCAAGGGTAATTTTCTCTAACCCCTCTTGTGATCTTTAAAACCCGCAGATCTTAAAGCAACACCAGCTCCTCTGATTAAAATTGGAAGCTGGGGTTTGCAAGGGATAATGATGCTGGAAGTGATTATTTTGCTGCTCGGGATCTCGCCGGGGCGGCGGGGAGCGACCCGCGCTGGCTGAGCGGGGGACGGTGCCCAGGGTGAGCCCAGGACCCGGCTGGCGCCAAGCAGAGCTGCGCCCTCAGCTTGAGGGGCTGAGCCTGGCGGGCA
>NW_009258382.1:436156-436868 GCF_000687185.1 Egretta garzetta
GGCAGCGAGGGCTGCGAGCCCACACCGGCACCGGGGCAGAGCATCCCCTCGCCGCCGGTACCCTAAGGCAGCAAGGAGGAAAGGTCTCCCCCACCCCAGCCAGCGCCGAGGTTTCTGCTCCTGGGGCAGCTCCAAGGAGAACCCCCTGAAAATTCAGAAAATCAACATCAAAAATTCAGAAAATCAACATCAAATGCTCGCCAGCGGGGCTGGGGAAGCTGGGCTGGGGGCACGGCCGCCGCAGCCCGGAGCAGAGGACACCAGCAAATTGCCTCCTGACTGGTACAAATGACCCGATGGAAGAAATAAGGTATCAGGTGTGTCCGTAACGATGGAATTAAAAAAAATAAAAACCCAACTGGAGTGCTGTTGAGCGTTTGCAGACATCCTCGCGCACGGCTCGGGCAGCCTGGTTAAATTTATGTGTCAGCTTTAAGGAGGCCTCTCATCAAATGAGCTATTTTGGGCAGAGATTAAAGATCTATTTTAGCCGTGAGCGGGAACAGCTCTCGAACAGGTTAATAATGATTCTGGAAACCCAAGCGTCTCCAGCACCGCGGGGCAGGGCAGCGCTGGCAGGTCCCCGAGGGTCCCCAAGTCGGGAGGGTGGGGGATCCCGATGCAACGTCCCCCCAAGCGGCTGCCGTCTTACCGGGGAGGAACAGCCCCCGCGCGGCCGCCGGGAGAGAGGGTGCGGGGCTCGGGCGCGGGG
>NW_009258382.1:437384-438023 GCF_000687185.1 Egretta garzetta
TGCACCGTGCATGGCGGCCAGGCGCACGCCGCTCGGTAATTACAGCCCCGAGTGCCTGAGCTGTGAAAGAATCTGACGAAGGAATCCAGGGTAGATCGCGCTGCTGAAATTACTATAATCAAAGGCTTTCACAAAGGCTTCAAATGCAACCAATTACCCTGAAAGGCGAGGCAAGAAAGAAAACAAATTAACGTGTTTGCACAGAGCCTCCACGGCAGCGCACACATCGCCCCGCGCCGCCCTCGACCCTGGCCAGCCCCTGCTCTCCATCCTTGGGTACCTGCTCCCCATCCCTGCATCCCACTCCCCATCCCCACTGCTGCTCCCCATCCCCGGATGCTCACTCTCCATCCCCACATCCCACTCTCCATCCCTGAGTACCACTCCCCATCCCCACTGCTGCTCCCCATCCCTGCATCCCGCTCCTCATCCCCAGGTACCACTCCCCAATCCCCACCACTGCTCCCCATCCCTGCATCCCTTTCCCCATCCCTGGGTACCAATCCCCACCACTGCTCCCCATCCCTGGGTACCAATCCCCATCCCTGGGTACCAATCCCCACCACTGCTCCCCATCCCTGGGTACCAATCCCCATCCCTCCATCCCATTCTCCATCCCTGGGTACCACTCCCCATCCC
>NW_009258382.1:438830-439164 GCF_000687185.1 Egretta garzetta
AAGATAGATTTCTAAGATTACTGTAGGAATTCTTATAATTGATGTGTACTTTTGTAACGAGGATTATACCACCATCCGGTCAAGCAATTCCAGCTCTTCCCCCGCCTTCTCCCAAGCCAGCCCTGCTTTTGGGTTTCCCTGGGGAGAGGGACCAGGCTGTGTCCCCACAGGGAAAAACCAACACAAAGAGGGGGGGGGGGAGAAGAAAAAGCCAAAGAAAAATTAAATGGGCTTTTCTTATTTAGCTGTAGATAACCTAACATAGCCACCGAATGGGGAAAATAAGGCATCTCTCAAGATTCATGTATTTGTTTTACAAAGCCCTGCTTTCCCC
>NW_009258382.1:439237-440846 GCF_000687185.1 Egretta garzetta
GAACGCGGAGTTCCCTCGGATGTTTATAGCAATTGTATGAAAATGTACAAGGCGGGATGGCAAGAGCTGACAGCCGCGCTGGAGCAGCCAGGATTGCGAGCTGGCTGCCTCCCCCGGCTGATTGGCATTAATTGTGCGCGTTTGCAAAGCAGAACGGAAAGTCTGACATTAGCTGCAAGCCAACATTTCTTTCTAATAGTCTTAATGATTACGACGAGAGCTGATGATCATTGTGGGGCGTTAATAGTCCGGAGAACGGCTCTCTGCGGCTTCTCCCGGTGGGGACGAGAGACGGGCTGTCCCCATCCCCGTCCGCCCTGCGCCTGCGCGGGGAGATGCTCCCCAGGGTGGGCTGGGGGTGCGGTGGCACCCACTCGAGTGGTCCCATGCGCCCAGAGCCCCCATCAACCTCTAAAACTCTGGCAAGGGGATGGGAAGGACAGGGGAGGGGACAGCAGCCCCCTGCCCTCCCAGGGGCGCGAGCAGCTCGTGCCCCATCCCCTGGCTCTGCCCCATGGGAGAGGGGTGGCTGGGAGGGGGACGGACACCAGGAGGGAGAATATCCCCCACCCCGAGAGCCGTCTGGGGCAGGGGCGTCCCTTACTCCCATGCAGTTGGAATTGGCATTTTCGGTGTTGGGTTGTCAGTGCTCACCTTGCAGAAAATCCAGGTATTTTGTTACCCGTTTGTGAATCTTTTGTTAGAAACGTGCCTGGGCAGATCTGAAACACAGCAGATATGAAGTTGTTGCCAAATGTTAATCCTATTTTCATGTGTGTAGTTTCAGCATTTCAAGCTGGCACTGCCATTGAAAGGAGGAGGACCTGCATCCTATGCCCTTCCATTTGCTTTCCCAAGCATTTGCGGAGGATGTAGAGAATTGGATCAGTTCCCTGATCTGCTGCACCATGTGCCTGCATGAGTACCAGTGTTAGCAGAAGGGAGAGGGTGGCGTGAGCACATGGGATCGGTGTTGTGGGAAAGTGAGGCTGCTTTTTCTGGTGGGGGTACAGACTGGCTTAGTATTTGAACACGAAAAGCACTATGAACAGCATATATCGTGTGTCTCCTGTCACCATATTAGTCTTTAATTTTATGATGTATTATAGCACATAGATTTCAGATCTGTAAACTAAAATTTTGTCAGAAGGTGTACATTACCATTTCTAAATGAATTAACTAATAAAATGTCTCATAGGTTCATCTTTAGATTGGTAATGAATTCTCAATTTAGCTTTAATTACTGGTTTGGTTTTGTCACTCCCCCCCCCCTCCCCCCCCAAAAAAAAAAAAGTCCGTAAAGAAGAGCTATAAAAATGGCTTGTTATCTACCTAGCGAGGCTCCGACTGTATGTTATTGCTAATTGGGTATAACATCCTTGTCTTGTTCTGCTCTCTGAAGCTAAATCAAGAAAGCACCACTGCTGCGAACTAATTATATCTCTGGACTGCAGACTCCAGCTTGTCTTCCCCTTTATTGAGTTAAAAAATGGTCACTAACCTTAATCTCTCATACCCCCAAGCATTAGGGCTTCTGAAAAACCACTGCTTCCACCCGCACCCCAGGCTGTGCTCAGAAAGATGGAGAACGTGGCCCAGCGACGGCTCT
>NW_009258382.1:441609-441887 GCF_000687185.1 Egretta garzetta
TCCTGTTACCGGAACGGCACTCAGCACTGCTGCCACGGCACGGACCCCAGCAGCGAGGGGTCTTTCCAGAGAGAAAGTCAAGCTTCGGTTCTCCCTGCAAGCCAAGAGCATCCCTTAAAAAATTGATACTTCCCTGACTATTAATTAACCTGAACCACTTAAAACCGCCTTCAATTTGTCAGGTTTAACTGCCAGCTCTTCTCGGTAAATCAAGCGTCGCAGGCAGACGGAGGCTGCGCGTGCAAGGTGGCGGCAAAGGGAGCAGGCGGCGAGCGGGG
>NW_009258382.1:442368-442707 GCF_000687185.1 Egretta garzetta
CCACCTCGTCCCTAAAAATCTATGGGGTCACCTCGTGGGTGGCCGGAGGGAGCCAGGGCACGCGTTTGGGCACGTTTGTGGTTCAGGTGTGGTTTTTGCCGGAGGAGGAAGAGGAAGGCAGCCGGCCCGAGCTGCCTGCATGGATAACCTGCCCCTGGGACCTGCCCTGCACCCCAGAGGGAGCCCGGCCGCTGTGCCCGTCGCCAGCACCGACCTCGCGTCAGGACCTCTGCATGTTCGAGAGATGTCCCAGTCCTGGCACATGAAGCCCCAGGAGGGACCCCAACACCCCTCGTCTCACCACGACCTCCACCCTCAGACCTCTGCCCTTCCCCGGCA
>NW_009258382.1:443287-444523 GCF_000687185.1 Egretta garzetta
TTGCCATAAGCAAACCCGGTGGCTCCGCCGCGGCCATGCGAACCCACCAGCTGCAGCTCTAATAAAGATGCAGGATTGCACGGCTCCCGAAAACCACGACTTGGCGGGGCTCATCCGGAGTACCGGGCACCGGTTGAATATTTCCCCCCTGGCCCAGAGAAGCAGCCGGTGCTCTCTGCATGGGGGGGCTGAGAGGGGAACCGCAGAGCCCAGGCTCCCCCCCACCTGCAGAGCCAGCTCCCCACGCTCCCCAGCCCATGGGGCTCCCGCCAGCACGGCCGCAGCCCGGTGGGGATGCTCAGCACCATCAGCCCCAGGCAAGCATGGATGCCTGGAGCAGGAGCTCAGTGGCATGGCCCCCCCCGCCCCGTGCCTCATTCTGGAGCTGCAGAGGGGGGCTCCTGGGGGTGTAAATAGCCACAAGCAGCGCAGCCGGGTCTGGCTTGTGGCAGCCAGGAGCCCACCTCTTGTTTCACTCCACGGGACAGCTCCAGGACCGGCTGATGCACATGGCGAGCACGCGGTCCGGCAGCACCCCAGGGCTGCGCGGTGGGCTAAGAGATTAAACCCCAAACTCACGCACGCTGACTTTTGCTCTTCCACCCGTCCCCGAGAGAGCGGGGACTCGCCAAAAATCACAGCCTCATCACTCACAGTCCCTCACGTCTCTGGAAATATCTATATTTTAAACCATATACCCGCACAACCTGTAATCAGAGCAACACAAATAGCCCCTGCTTCCCATGTAAATTAAAAACACCCATTAGGCAGATTTCAAAAGATGTCAGTAGGCTTATAATTATACACGACATCCTTCCGAGATAAAAGCGATTACCGGGGATGCAAATCACTTAGCAACCAATCAGTGCCCCCAGAGTGCAAAGCACTGACCAGCCATCCATTTTCGCCTCGTCCTTTTATTCCCTGCATCGAGCAAATACAAACACAGATAAAGAGAGGCACAATAGCTCTTGACACGCAAATAGGTTAACATAATAAAGCCAGCTTTAGCCGGCTCACTCGAGGGAGAAAAGCAATTCTCAGGCAAGCAGGAGGTAATAAAACAGGGCTTTTGTGTTCCTGGCTCCCATTCTCACCCCTGCGCCAGCTTTGCTGCATTAGCTGATAGGCATCGCGGTTTGATTGAATTACCTTTCATGAATATTAGCTTTTTGAGGAATGCGCAGGCAGAAGAGAAAGAAGAAATGTCTTATTTTTGCATGCATGCGCCTGCTG
>NW_009258382.1:445157-446372 GCF_000687185.1 Egretta garzetta
GCCGCAGCACTCCCCCGGGCGGGGCAGCCGGCTGCAATTAAAACAACAGCACGGGGAGAGAAGAGGCTCCTCCGCAGCCTGCTCAGGGATGGGTGCGTGTTTCAGGCTCAAATCAAACAGATAACCAGAAGGGCTTAAAAACCGAGGTGACGTGGCTTCCCCAGAGGGGCTCCGTCCCCCAGGGCGCGGCACAGAAGCAGCCACCCCATCTCCTCCCGCCGTGGGCTTCTCTGCTCCAGCCTGAGCGTAAATATTCACACCGAGATATTTCAATTTTTAATGATTCGGTCAGCTGAAACGGGGCCCATCTCGCAGCCGGCGCTGCTCCGGTGCAGAGAACGCATCCCGATGGTACCAACCCACTCAGCCGGCAGGAAAACCCTTCCTACAGCTGGGAAAACAAGCCAGGCTCCCGCAGCCCGGGAACGGCTTTCTCTTCCCCCACTCTACGTACAAGGTCAGAGGAAGGCACCACGGCGAGAGCTTCCCTCTCCTTCCGCTACGGCTTCGAGGTGGCCGGACCCAGCGGCACATGGCTTCATGCTGTGCCTTGCCCCGGCACGGCCGCTGGCACCTGAAAACCCACTCCTGAAAGTTTTAAGGATCCTTAGTAAGAAAAATCCCTCCCCAGGGCCTGGGATGCAGGGTGCCCTCTGCCAGGGATGTCCCCCACCTCACCCCCCCCGGCACTGGAGACCACGCGCAAAGGCTTTGCTGGAGCAGCGCAGGCGCGCGTCGGCACCCGGACCAGCGAGCAGCGGCATGTGCCCGGCACACCGGATGGTAAAACCGCACAACAGGGTCACGGGAAGGTATAAAACTGCCAAACCCCACCAAATCATCCCGAGCAAGACACGGGATGCCCCTCACTGAGAGAGGGGCCACGCGGCTCTGCCCCCACGCCCGCAGCGCCCCACGGCCACGTGTCCTTAGCGCTCTGTCCTCTGGGAAAGCAGAGTGCCCACCCAGGCAAGCTGCCTGCAGCCTCCGAACAAGAGCATCCCTAAGCAGGAGAACCCACATACAGATACATACACATATATATACATATATCTCAGAAAACTCCCTACAGAGACATCCGTGCCACGACAACCAGCGCCAGGCAAACCACCACTGCCCGATGCCAAGCAGATTCATCCCTGGGAAAACCCCAAGCACAGCTGTAAAACTTTGCCGCTGCCTCTCCTCCAAAACGAGCCCCCCAGGGCCGGAGCC
>NW_009258382.1:448746-450814 GCF_000687185.1 Egretta garzetta
CCCCCCCGGGGCAGCCCCCAGGCATCGGGGGCCTTGGGCGCGCGGGCGGAGAGCCGAACCCCGGGAGCCGATTCGGCAGACTGGGCACCCCCAAACGTGGGGGGATGCTCCAGTCACCGCTTCTGCTCCAGCAAACGCTGAAGGTTGAGAAATTAAAATAATAGCTAGATAGGCTTTCGGGAGAGCGATTCCTCTGTGTAATTATAATACGTATTATCCTCCCTGTGAAAATACATTATATTGAATAAATTCCCCCTTTGAGCAGGGCTATTCACACTGTTCATTTGTTTTCGTTCAAACATTTTTAGCTCATAGATCTGGCAGGTTCTTGTGCCGCTTTGTACGTTCTCTGCAGCTTATTTATCTGCTTTCTGTGTTGCAATATAGGCCAGCGATAAGAATGAAACCGTTATAGATTTGCGAACAGCGCTTAGATTTTTCAAAGATAATTTAATCAAAGCTATTAGTAAGTCAGGAAGAAAGATCGCTTCTTATTCGGCACGCACGCAACACACACACACACAAAAAAAAAGGAAGAAAAGAGGAGCCCTCATCTCATTCTTCTCAGGAAATGTTTTAAGCCACCCAAAGTCGCTCCCAAGGACCTGAAAGGGCGACGGCGTTCTTGCCGGGGAAGAGATCCATCCCGAAAGAGCGGACTTCAAAAGGCGGGAGTTTGGGCACTGCCTTCAGGAAGATGCTATGGAGCGGTCCCGGCCCCCCCGTTTACATCCTTTTTTGCTTTTTTTTTTTTTTTAAAAGACTTCACGGAGGAGAAACACTTTTGTGATTCGGGGAACCCGTGGATACTTTGCCGGAACATAAATTTCACCCGGGGATGTTGGGAACCCAAGGAGAGCCTTAGTCTGCTAAGGAGTGAGCTCTGCAAAGTGAGACCCGCTCCGCGCCCCCGGCCCGCGGGACGGGGCTGCGGGAGGGAAGCGGGCAGCCCTGGCTGCTGGAGGGGAGGGATTTTTTTAAAAGTCCTTCTGCTTTAGCACAAATAAATAATGCGGCAGCCGGATCCGGGGCGGCGGCGGGGAAGCCCACCCAAAGTTTGCCGTGCGGGCTGCTGGGCACTGCTTTCGCAAAGCGGAGGCGCGTGGGATCGTAACCGCTGATCTTTTAAGATGACGGTGTCCCTTTAATTTAATGTCATTATTTTTGACCGGCGCTAGCAACCCGGAGCGCTGAGCGTTTTCATCCCTCATCCTGACAAATGCGCGCTGTAATTCTTTGACCAAAATGTCAGTCTGCGCTGGAAATGACTGGCCCTCAGAATGAGAAAGATTTCCAGGGGATTAAAACCGGGCCATTACTCTCCGCTTTAAATGCATTCAAGGCTCTGAAAGCCGTAGCTGCGTTGGTTCCTTTTGTACGAAAAGTTATTGACTTATCAAGGTTAAAATACATTCGGCACGGCCCAATAAAACAGGGATATCTCCGCATTCGTGCTGTCATTTGCAGGTCCGTTTTCATGGCAACAGGGCTCTTTTCTGCACATTAAACGGTTCAGTTGTGCAAAGTTCAGACATTACATAAACAGAGAGGTAACAACAAAAAAAAAAATCAATGAGCTCATAGGCATGGAAAAAGGAGATAGCATTGATCGGGGCCGGCATCGATATTTGGGATCGCTGCCTCCTGCCCCGCTCGCAGCCCTCCCAGGTTGGCAATGGGGACACAAAGAGATGCTGAAGGACACGGTGGGGGGATGGCGCCTTCGCCCTCCCCCTGCCAGCTCCTGCCCGTAATTAATATCAGCAGGGCACAGCCGGGCAGGGCGAGGGGCGGAGGGGCTGCCCCCCCGCCGGGCTGAGGGTTTACTGGTGCTAACGAAGGGGTCCATGCGCAGGCGGGTGCTTTCCACGGCCAGTTTTTAGCTAATGACCCCGGTCCCCGTTCCGCGGCAGATTCCGGGAGGTTTTCCCCAACTCTCAGCCCAAATGTGGGTGCCCAGGGGACACCGCCGGGAAGGGCAGGGCACCAGGGGACAGGGACGCGGTGGGCATCGAGCGCCTTGGCGGTGCTCCCGGCACCGTGCTGGGTTGGCTCCGGCAGCAGCGGG
>NW_009258382.1:450902-451775 GCF_000687185.1 Egretta garzetta
GTGGGTGTTTGGGCGAGTGACTTTGATGCTGATGGGAGATGTCAAGCTTTTTGCTTCCCAGTCAAGGGGTGAGAGAGATTCTGGCGTTAAAACGCTCGTTAGAGGAGAGACACCAACATCTGTTGGGAAAGCAAATGGAGAGCGGGAGCGGAGTGAGACGGCCACGGGCAGCCAGGCGTGAAGGGAGAAGAGGAGGAGGAGGAGGAGGAAGGCAGGCAGAAGCAGGGGTCTCTCTGAGCTGCTGTGGTGGCATGGAGGATCTGCTGCCCCTCACCCCGTGCCAGCGCGTGGGCTTGCTCCTGGATCCCAGATCTCACCAGTGTGAGAGTAGTTTGCCCACTGGGAAGCCCAAGGTGACAAACTGGTCCCTTGCCGGCCCCTTGCTGGGGTCCCCAGGGCCAGAAATGCCTCAAGTGCCGGGGCCAGCCAGGGAGAGGCGGAGCTGGCGGGGACGGGGGGCAAGCAATGGTCCGGGCACGGCCATTGGGGCAAGGAGCTGAGCATCCTCCTCGCTGTGCCCCCACGTGCTGCTGCCGTGGGGGGTGGCAGGGGTGGGCAATATTTGGGGGTGGCTGCCTTGGGTGCTGCAGGGGTCAGGAAGGCAGAGGCTCCTGTGCTCTGTGGTTGCTTTCCCCCCTCCCCCCCCTCGCCCAGTTTATTTATAGATTCAGCAAGTTATTCAGCTGAAACAAATCTCCGTTTCAGTCAGGTCCCGGGGCCAGCGGCAGCCTGCATTATCTCACAGTCAGCCATACATTAGGCAGCATGATTTCTATGGGGGCATCAGCAGCCCAGCATGCACGGCCGGGCGTTTGCAGGCTGCGGAGAAAGGGGTGTGCCAGGGCAGGGTGGTGGTACCCAGGGCGCAGGCGG
>NW_009258382.1:451884-452214 GCF_000687185.1 Egretta garzetta
CCCCAGCCCCCCCAGCCCAGCCCCCAGCCCCCTTGACAGCGATGCCGGGAGCGAGTGCTCGCTGTCAGCCAGAGTCTATTTTTATTCCCTGCTTAAAAATAGCCCAGTCCGGGTCACTGGCACATGATGGATCATCGCTCCTGCGACTTCCCCCGGGGTCTTCCCAGCTCCCAGACGAGGAGCAGAGGCGGGCTGCCCGCAAGAGCCCCCCGCACCCTTCCCACCCTGCAAAAGCACCGAGGGGATATCACAGCACCCACGCTCCCGGGGCTGGGGCACAACGGAGCAGCAGCCCCCACCGTGCCCTGGCGCGGCCCCGTGCCAGCTCTG
>NW_009258382.1:452237-452661 GCF_000687185.1 Egretta garzetta
CTGTGGCCTCGCTCTCTGCTCTCCCCCCACTTGGTCCCCTGCCTGCAACAGAGCAGACCCTGTGCCTTTTTCTTTCCTCCCCATTTGTATTTTGTGAAAAATTCAACCTTGCTCAAAAGCTTGGGTGAAAGCCCTTGTGAAGGGGGACAGGAGCGCGAGGAAGAGCAGATTCCAGCCTGCGGTGCATTTTCTAGCCCTATTAGTCACGAGCCTCTGATGCCATGAGAGATACAGGGCTGACTGACAGGTGATTTGGTTTTATCTCACCTGGGAACATTTAATATCCGGCATAGGGCCGTTTTGCAGCCTCTTTGTGCGGGAGCTCTCAGCAGCATCGCTGGGCTGGGAGGGGGCACAGCCGAGGGGGGACTGGGGGGCCCCGTGGCTCTGGCTGCAGAGGGGACCCGTGGCGGGGGGGACCCCC
>NW_009258382.1:452743-453734 GCF_000687185.1 Egretta garzetta
GATGGTCCCCAGGGCACCTTTCAGCCCGCAGGGACCCACGGAGCCTGGGGTGCCTCCTCCTTCGGCAGGGGGTCAGGGCTCCATCACAGGGGATTCACCGCCTCCTTGGCCAAAATCTTTTGGCTTTGTGAGCAACCGGTTCTTGGAAACGGGAGATGATCAGGGCCGGGTGTGATGCAGTTTCTGGGTTTTCTCCTGCCCCATCCCTTGCGTGCAGCGTTACGTACCTCCCTCCCGCAGGGGTTTTTTATTTCCCTTCCGTTGCTCTGAAACTAGTTTCCTTCTCCCCCAAACGACTCGATTACACCGCTTAATTGCATTTACGGAGTGGTGCTGGCATGCGCTGTCGGCATGGATTACAGGGTGGTCCCTGCCGAGGGGGCAGCCCGGGGGGAGCACATGTCTGTGGGCAGCTGGGCTGGGAGCCGGGCTCTGGGAGCGAAATCGGAGCAAGCTGGAGATTCCCGGGAGATCTTCACCTTTAACTTATTTGCTTCTTTCCCCTCCAAATCTGCTGACATTTGGAAAAGGGGAATCATTGCAATTTGCTTGTTTCAGCAAGTTCCCTCTCTTCCCTGTGCCACTCCTGGCTCGGCACGGCTCTGCCGGGCTGCCGGCAGCCCTGGCACAGCGGAGGGCACTGACTGGGGGGGAAGAAGAAGGCGAAGGATCCCCGAGCCCGCTGTGATGCGATGGCCCGGTGCCTGTGGTGCAGAGCGATGCCCAGTGGCCCCAGGTGATGCCATACGGTGGGACCGGAGCCCCCAGGCACACCCCAGCAGCAGCAGTGCTGGGCTGCCGGGAGCGCCGGCACAGAGCCCCGCAGCCTTTCAGCCGGGGAAGCACCTGATTCAATCCTCCTGACAGTCAAGAATTTAAAATGATTTATTAAAAATGTATAAAGCCCGGTTGTCGGTGTCGCTGCTCTGATAAGAGCATTGCCTCCTGCGCCGCTCCCGTGGCAGGGGCGCTCAGCTCGGGTTTATGTTCC
>NW_009258382.1:454589-461280 GCF_000687185.1 Egretta garzetta
CGGGGTCTTGGGAGGATGCGGCAGGCGCAAGGCTGCGAGAGCCCCGAGGTGGCACAGCAATAATGATTGAAATCGATAACTTTGCAGGAGAGAAATAAAAAGTCTCATTGCAGCCATCGGCCAGAACATTGCAGGGGGAAGGAGGAATCAGACGTCTCGGCTGGCGGTGCCGCGGCTCTGTCATCCACCCGTCCGTGCCACCCCGGCCTCGGGCTCTGCTGCCTTTGCTGTCCCTGCTACCTGGCACTGAAACCTGCCCATGTCCTCCGCAGGGTGTTCCCAAGCCTCTGCGGCAGAGAATTGATTTAAACCAGGATTTTTCTCCTGTTTTTTCAAAAGTTCTTTTCTCCGCACCACCTTGTTCTTCTGTGACAGCCCAGCCAGCAGCATTGGGTGTCCCCAGCCCTGCCTGGGTTGTCATTGCCCCCCGGGGACCATCCTCACCGTGAGCCACAGAGGGGCTGGGGGGAGGAAGCCCAGCCTCAGTGGCTGAACCAGCACATCCATCACCACCATCACTGCCCCACCTTTGTGTGCCACTGAGACCGTGCGAATCAGGTGCTGTGTGCCCCCGAGCTGGGCTCTGCACGGAGCCGGCCCTGAAATCCCTCCTGGAAAAGCCAGAGCCCTCATGGGCAAAGAGCCTTGGGGTTCCAGGATAACTTGATCTGAGCTTGCCAGAGCTGAAACCCTGGAGAGGGTCCCAGGTGGGGGCTGCTGAGGCTGGGGGGTTGGCAGGGCCACCCCATCTCTGGTGGCACCCTGTTCCCAGTACCCCGCTCCCAGCACCCTGCTCCTGGGACCCTGCTCCCAGGACCCTGCTCTCCACATCCTGCTCCCAGCATCCCACTCCCCACATCCCACTCCCCACATCCCACTCCCCGCATCCCGCTCCCTGCATCCCACTCTTTGCATCCTGCTCCCAGCATCCCAGCCACGCCGCCTGCCCACCCCCCCACACTTTATGAGGCCAGTTATTGCTCAGAAACTAGCACGATGCCCAGGTGTATGCTCCCAGTTAGGCCTTGCTTAAAAGCAATTTAAACACCATTATAAGTTTTCCATTCCGGAGCAGGTTGCCATCAGCCGCTGCTTCCCCGGGGCTGGCCGCCTTCCCCATTGAGTGGGCAGGGAGGCTCGGCGCTGGGTGCCAGCGGCGCTGCCAGAGCCTGTGGCTGCCTTTGCTTGGAGGAAACTGCTCCTGACCCCACACCCTCACCCCGGGGTGGCTTCCCACCCCTGAGCCCCCACGGTGGCACCTGCCCCTGTTTGCTGCACCGGCACTGCTGGAGCATCCCAAACTTGCTGCCTTGGAAATGGCTGATTGCTGCTTGGGAAGGCAGAAAGTGCTCGGAACAGGGGAGTGGGGACGCTTTGGACGTGTCCCTGTGTCCTGGTGGATACGAGGGTGCCAAGTGCCGGGGTGGTGCCCTGCTTTGGGCTGTCCCCGTCCCCATCCCTGGGGCAGCAATTCTCATGGGGCACTGGGACACAGGGAGGATGCTGGGGACGCTGGGGTGCAGGGAGGATGCTGGGGACACACGGGGACACCCGCAGCGGGCTGATGGCCGGGATGGGGCACGGGAGGGCTTGGCTCCCGTTGCATCCCATGGCAGTGGGAGCAGGGAGGAGGCGGCAATGCAGGATGGTGCTGGGCATCCCCAGGAACTGGGGGGCCAGGGGGCTTGGGGGCCATGTGGCATCGCACATCGCTGAGCTTTCCCAGCACTGGTGGGCGTCCTCCCTGCCGCGGGGCTTTGATCCCATGGCAAAAGAGCAAAGGCGGCCGCCTTTGTGCACCAGGAGGCTTTGAAGTCTCCCAAAACAGAGCGGGGGGGTGCAGGGCAGGCGGCTGGTCCTCCCCTGCTGGCCCGCCTCCCCCCCCCCGCCCCGGGATTTTTTCCTTTTTTTTTCCCTGCTGGCCCGCCTCCCCCCCCCAGCCCGGGTTTCTCTCCTTTTTTATTTCCTTGTTCCCAATTAGGAGCCACCTCCGGCTCAGGCAATAAAACCTGCAAACTTCCCTGGAGAGCCCCAGCTGGGGTTCCAGGGGCCATGCCGGGGGCCGTACCGCACAGGAACCCCGGGGTGCTGGCCTGCTCCCTCCCACCCTCCATGGCCACACTGACCCACTCCCCCCGGCATGGGACCCCCCAGTTTGGGGTTGGTGCCTTCCCCAGGGACCTCGCACCTTGCTCTGGGTGACAGCAGGCGGGTCCCTGCCCAGGCGGGTGACAGGAATTAGCTCTGTCCCTGATTCTCAGCCCATTTTATCTTTTTCCTTCCAAAGGCAGGAGAAAAGAGAAGCTTTTTTCCCACCTCCCCCCCCCCCTTTCCTTTTCGGTGGCCTCGCTCGGCCCCGGGAGGGTGAGCGGAGCCCAGTGGGTACGTGTGAGCCTGTGTTTTTTTGTGAGAAAAATGTGCATTGATCATTTCTGGGAATCAGACTGTGTTTTTTACTCTGAAGCATCCATTATACACAGCTGCTTAATTGACGAGCGCTGCCTAGTCACCTCGGATGCCGGAGTAAAACAGCCTAAAAGCTCCAGCGCAGAGGAAGTCCGCGCTTTATAAATTGATTCAGTGGGAGAGAGAGGGAGCGAGTGAAAAAAAGCATTAATTACAGATGCTTCTGTGGGCACTGTTTTATGGCAGCGAGACCAGGATGTGGGCAATTCTCCTAAATGTGCTGATTAGACAGCACTTCATGTCTCGGAGCACATTAAATGGGCTCTGTAAAGCTATTAAAGATGCAGCGCCATAAAGAATTGACGAGAGCGAGCAGCAGCAGCGCAGCCCCGGGCTCCTGCCCAGCTCCTGCCTGCCCAGTTTGCCAGCAACAAGTCAGCGGTGAGGCCGGCCGAGCCGCGCGGGTGCCGGCGCCGGGGCGAGCTAGGGCGGTGGGGACCGATGCTCCTTCCCAGGTGACCCCACCTGAGCCCCCTCCCTGGACCCTGCCGGGGTCCTGTTGGGTCTCATCCCTGCTCCAAACCCACCGGCTCCCTGCTCCAGCCAGCCCCTCTCCCCCAAAACCCCCCTGGGGAGAGGGTGGTCCCCATCCCGGCATTGCCAGGAGGGCTGGGACCCCTGCTCTGCGATGGAGGGGCTCCGGCGGAGCTGTGGGGAGGCAGGAGCTGGCGCTGGGGAGATGGGAGGGCAAGGGCAGACTTAGGGACGTTTGCCACCAGCCCAGGGGTTGTCACCCAGGGGACAAGAGAGGTGCGGGGACAGCAAGCTGGGGCCCAGCCTGTCCCAATGCCCTCTCTGACCGTCCCCATCCCTGTCCCCACTCATCCCGCTCTCAGAGGCTGAGATTGAGCCTGGCCACACCACCCTGGCTCCCTCCGGATCTCTCCTGGTGTGAGCCAGTGGCACAGGAGCATCGTGATGGTGCTGGCTACCAGCATCCCTGGAGCATCCCTGGAGCATCCCTGGAGCCTGGCGCTCCCGCGGTCGGAGGCTCTTGCTCCCTGGAGAACAGCAGCCCCTGAACGCAAGCAGGGTGAAGTCATGAGGCTTTGGGTGCTGCTTTGGCTTCACCCACGGTCTCTGGCCACCCGAGTGCAGGCAGCAGCAAGGAAGGGGCCATCCGATCCCGGGGCTCGTATGCACTGTGTGCATGGTGTGCGTGGTGTGCATGGTGTGCATGGTATGCACCGTGTGCGTGGTGTGCGTGGTGTGCATGGTGTGCATGGTATGCACCGTGTGCATGGTGTGCGCGGTGTGCGCTGTGTGTGTGGTGTGCGTGGTGTGCATGGTATGCACTGTGTGCATGGTGTGCGTGGTGTGCATGGTGTGCATGGTATGCACCGTGTGCGTGGTGTGCGTGGTGTGCATGGTGTGCATGGTATGCACCGTGTGCATGGTGTGCGCGGTGTGCGCTGTGTGTGTGGTGTGCGTGGTGTGCATGGTATGCACTGTGTGCATGGTGTGCGTGGTGTGCATGGTGTGCATGGTATGCACCGTGTGCGTGGTGTGCGTGGTGTGCATGGTGTGCATGGTATGCACCGTGTGCATGGTGTGCGCGGTGTGCGCTGTGTGTGTGGTGTGCGTGGTGTGCATGGTATGCACTGTGTGCATGGTGTGCGTGGTGTGCATGGTGTGCATGGTATGCACCGTGTGCGTGGTGTGCGTGGTGTGCATGGTGTGCATGGTATGCACCGTGTGCATGGTGTGCGCGGTGTGCGCTGTGTGTGTGGTGTGCGTGGTGTGCATGGTATGCACTGTGTGCATGGTGTGCGTGGTGTGCATGGTGTGCATGGTATGCACCGTGTGCGTGGTGTGCGTGGTGTGCATAGTGTGCATGGTATGCACCGTGTGCGTGGTGTGCGTGGTGTGCATGGTGTGCATGGTATGCACCGTGTGCATGGTGTGCGCGGTGTGCGTGGTGTGCATGGTGTGCATGGTGTGCATGGTGTGCGTGGTGTGCGTGGTGTGCGCTGTGCACGGCGTGCGCGGTGTGCATGGTGCGAGCAGCGTGCCCCAGCCCGCCCGGCCCTCTGACGGATAATCGATTTCCCCGAGCCGGGCAGAGACACACTGTCCAAACGCATCAAGCTTTAAATGCCAACTTTCCTAATGCGATTTTACAATCTCCTATAATTGAGTCGCAGCGAAACTTCCCCCTTCCCCGGCAATGGGGGGGGGACAGATTCAGCCCTGCCCAGCCTGCCGCAGCCTCCCCTCCCATCGCGGGGCTGTGCAGACCATGGGTGCGTCCCTCCCCAAAGACCATGCTGTGCTCTCCACGGTGGTCAACACCCCTCCGGGGTGAGCCGTGGCCTCAGGGTGTCCTGGGGTGTCCTGGGGTGCCAGCAGCCCCCCTCTGCCAGCACACAGCCCCTGGGACCGATGCACCCCGATGCCTGGCCACCCCAATGCCCGGCCACCTGGATCAGCCTGGATCAACCTTCAGGAATCACAAATAAAGACCCGAGGGGAGCAGTGCAGGACAGGATATTTGGGGGGCTCATGCCCCACCATGGGGCTCCACGACCTTTCCTCGAGGCCAGCAGAATGGCACAGAGCCCGTCACCAGCTGACGGTGCTGGGGTCCCGACACCTTTTTGGTGGGACCAAGAGACCTGGCAGCCCCCCCAACCCCGGGGAGGCCCCAGGCTGGGGGCTGCCCGGGGGTCTGGCATGGCCATGGGGCTGGGGCTGGGGCTGCCGGGAGTCCCAGAGCTGCACAAGGTTAGCGCCGGCAATTAAGGGTTGGGATTTGCATGCAGCAAATGACTCCAGCTAATTGCAGGTTTAAAAGGAAAATGATCGGAGAGAGAGGATTGTTTGCAAAATTGGGGCACGGCGGAGGAGCGGGCGCTCTGCTCTGCTCTGGAGGTCACCAGCCTTAACCCCACTGGCCGAGCCATCACTGCTGCACATCTGGGGATGGCACATCTGGGGACAGCACATCGGGGACGGCACATCTGGGGACGGCACATCTGAGTGGCTGCAGCAGGAGCTGGCAGTGACCTGGCAGGAGCTGGCGCTGGGGAGATGGGAGGGCAAGGGCAGACTTAGGGACGTTTGCCACCAGCCCAGGGGTTGTCACCCAGGGGACAAGAGAGGGGGGGGGACAGCAAGCTGGGGCCCAGCCTGTCCCAATGCCCTCTCTGACCGTCCCCATCCCTGTCCCCACTCATCCCGCTCTCAGAGGCTGAGATTGAGCCTGGCCACACCACCCTGGCTCCCTCCGGATCTCTCCTGGTGTGAGCCAGTGGCACAGGAGCATCGTGATGGTGCTGGCTACCAGCATCCCTGGAGCATCCCTGGAGCATCCCTGGAGCATCCCTGGAGCCTGGCGCTCCCGCGGTCGGAGGCTCTTGCTCCCTGGAGAACAGCAGCCCCTGAACGCAAGCAGGGTGAAGTCATGAGGCTTTGGGTGCTGCTTTGGCTTCACCCACGGTCTCTGGCCACCCGAGTGCAGGCAGCAGCAAGGAAGGGGCCATCCGATCCCGTGGCTCTGGGATCCGCACCCAGCAGGCCAGCGTGACCCCCCGGTGCGGCGGGTGCGGGGCTGGCCGGGCGTGCGATGTTAACACAGCCCCGCCACGCAATCGCGCCGGCAAATCAATTTGTCAGGACGCAGCTCGCCAATTCGGGCGGTCCGGGCGTGCGATTTTAACACAGCCCCGCCACGCAATCGCGCCGGCAAATCAATTTGTCAGGACGCAGCTCGCCAATTAGCGTTTGCTGGGATTATTACTCATTTGCGCACTGCAGGTTTCAGGGAATTAATCAGGGGCTTGCCGGGTAGCCAGGACAGCCAGGGCAGGAAGGGCAGCGCTGGCACCCGGCACAGCCCAGCATTGCCGAAGGTGCCTGGAGCTGTGCCGGAGGTGCCCGGTGCTCTCCCTGGGAATTTGGCCCATCGGAGGGGCCCTCGGAGGACACCCCAATATAACAGCGATCCTGGAGCCACACGTCCCCACCCGCAGCACAGCGGGGCCGGATCCCGGCTGCCTCAAGATGCCGGGAGAGCGGTGGGATGTGGAAAGGAAAGAAGCGAGCCCACGGCAAAGCGAAACTTCCCATGTTGTCCTGGGGAGGTGACGCTGAACGGTGTCACCCACCCCACGCCCGGTTTGGGGAGCAAGCGTGGCCCCAGCCAGGACCCGGCAGCACCGAGGGAGGTGGGTGCCGGTGCCGGTGCCGGGGGCTTTGGGCAGCAGATGGGCTCTCCCGGGCGGGA
>NW_009258382.1:461718-462839 GCF_000687185.1 Egretta garzetta
ATGCTGCTCGCTGCCGCGGGGGGATGGGAGTGCCCCCGTGGGACCCCCCGGTCCCCCCCTCTGCAGCACGTGGGGACCCGCCTGCCCTGGGATGGGCACCCCTGCCCTGCTCTACCCGGGGGGGACACAAGCTGGGGTCCCCGGGGGAGCCCCCAGCCCTGGCCCCAGCTCCTGCCCCAGCTGGGGATCTGTGGTGTCCATGGTGTGCGTGGTGTGCATGGTATGCACTGCGTGCATGGTGTGCGTGGTGTGCATGGTGTGCGTGGTGTGCCCGGTGTGCGCTGTGCACGGCGTGCGCGGTGTGCATGGTGCGAGCAGCGTGCCCCAGCCCGCCCGGCCCTCTGACGGATAATCGATTTCCCCGAGCCGGGCAGAGACACACTGTCCAAACGCATCAAGCTTTAAATGCCAACTTTCCTAATGCGATTTTACAATCTCCTATAATTGAGTCGCAGCGAAACTTCCCCCTTCCCCGGCAATGGGGGGGGGACAGATTCAGCCCTGCCCAGCCTGCCGCAGCCTCCCCTCCCATCGCGGGGCTGTGCAGACCATGGGTGCGTCCCTCCCCAAAGACCATGCTGTGCTCTCCACGGTGGTCAACACCCCTCCGGGGTGAGCCGTGGCCTCAGGGTGTCCTGGGGTGTCCTGGGGTGCCAGCAGCCCCCCTCTGCCAGCACACAGCCCCTGGGACCGATGCACCCCAATGCCCGGCCACCTGGATCAGCCTGGATCAACCTTCAGGAATTACAAATAAAGCCCCGAGTGGAGCAGTGCCACATCAGGACAGGATATTTGGGGGGCTCATGCCCCACCATGGGGCTCCACGACCTTTCCTCGAGGCCAGCAGAATGGCACAGAGCCCGTCACCAGCTGACCAGCCTGGATCAACCTTCAGGAATCACAAATAAAGCCCCGAGTGGAGCAGTGCCACATCAGGACAGGATATTTGGGGGGCTCATGCCCCACCATGGGGCTCCACGACCTTTCCTCGAGGCCAGCAGAATGGCACAGAGCCCGTCACCAGCTGACGGTGCTGGGGTCCCGACACCTTTTTGGTGGGACCAAGAGACCTGGCAGCCCCCCCAACCCCGGGGAGGCCCCAGGCTGGGGGCTGCCAGGGG
>NW_009258382.1:469558-471612 GCF_000687185.1 Egretta garzetta
CACGTCTGGGGCCAGCACATCGGGGACGGCACATCTGGGGACGGCACTTCTGAGTGGCTGCAACAGGAGCTGGCAGTGACCTGGGGCTGCCAATGGCCCAGTGGCCCCGGGGGCTGGATTCTCAGGTCAGGGAGCCCAGGGTGACCCCCCAGCCCTGGGGGCAGCTCCTCAGAGGGCGCTGGGTGCCCTCCAGACCCAGGAGAGGCGCCCCAGGCCCCCAGCGCGTGGGCAGAGCGGGGCAGCCCGGCTGCTGGGCCATCTCCAACTTACCCACCAACCCCCCCCCCAAAAAAAAATAGGCACAAATGCCAGGGTGCTGAATTGATTCATTTAATTTTCCCTTCTCATTTGATCAAGAGCAGGGTGACATTTGGCAAAAGTTGCTGATGAGGGATTGAATGATTAATTGTCATGACAACCATTCCTGGTTAATGACAGGGATGAGATTGTGCCGGCATAAAAGACGGAGAGTGGCCTTGAGTGCCGCGGTGCTAAATTACCAGGCATGTCACTGTTTGTGCTTTTGGTAAAACGTGGCCATGCGTTTCTAATGAGAGGTTAACTGTGTCCCCAAAGTAATTACAACTGATTGAAGAGGTAGTTAGTAATTAGAGGATTAACTGTAATGAGTCTCACCTGCAGCAGTTGCCATAGTTACAGTATTTTAGATGATCGGAGTTAAAATAGGACAGAGGACGCGGTGCCAGGAGAGGCAGCTCTGCCCCCCGGGGCGCACCGGGGCATCGTGGAGGTCCCAGGGGTGCTTGGGTGGGCTGGGTGCCCCCCTGCACCCACCACCCCACGGCACAGCGTGCCCCCCAGCCGGACACCCTGCGGCCCCATGCACTGTGTCTGGGTTGTGCATGGACACCGGCTGGGGAGGGGGGCACCGAGGGAACCCCCCAGATCTCCAGGATGCCGGGAGCAGAGCATCACCCACTGGTCACGGCACCGTGGGGTGCCTGGGCATGGCACAGCCCCGCGCCGGGGCCGAGCAGCAGATGGGAGCCCCGGGGCTGGCTCTGCCAACGGGCAATTCCCAAGGGCAGGAAAGTCATCAGAAAAGCGTAAATCTCCAAATTCCCAAAAGTCCAGGCTCGTTCTCTCCGGGAAGCAGGAAGGGCAGGAATGGGGGTGTCCCCGCAGCTACCACCGGCTGGGTCCCATCCTCCAGGGTCCCGTGGCCCTAGGTGCCCCCCGGGGCTGCCCAAATTGAAGCTGTTTCCATTCCGCTTGCTCCCCGACTGCCACGGATGACAATTTACAGGACCATGTAAAGCCTCAAGTACAGTATCTTTAATTATTCCATCCATAAATGATAAGCACCATTCATTTCAGGGCTCTCATTACGAATTTATACCCCTGTTTAATGTGCTCACTAACATCAGACATCCCACAGCTCGCAAAGAAATATTGAACAATCCTTTCTGGAAGAGCCGAGCGGATGCTGCCGGAGCTATTTCGGACTTGGGAAGAGAGATGGGCGAAGGGGGGATTATTGGTTTTTAAAAGGCAGAGTGAACCCCTTCCCCGGGAGGCTGGGGGAGGCAGAGGGGCTCTGGGCTGGGATCCGTGGGCGGACAGATCCCGGGGCTCAAAGCTTTTCATCCGGATGCTTCCCAGGTGAAATTCTCCCACTTTTTTTTTTCTGGACACGGTTGAAATGGTTGAAAATGAACTTCATTTTTATGTGAGTGTAAAAATATGGTTTCGTATTTTTTTATATATATGTATACACACACCCCCTCCTGATGGGGAGGCTTTTGCAAAGGCTTAACTTGAAAAGAAAAAAGGAAATCCCAAATGCTCACATTTCAGGGCAAACACAATGGGTTGGTTTGACCCAAAGCAATTTTTTTTCCGGATTATTTTCCAGTGCAAATGTCAATGTGCCCCTGGTGTCGAAACAGCCCCTTCCCACACAGTTTTCCTTTGGGCGCTGAAATGCCACCCCCCCTTGCTTAATTTCCCGCGGGGCAGCGTGCCCTGGGCCAGCTCGGCGTGCATGGCCACAGCCGTGGCAGTGGCACGGCCACAAGCACCGGGCAGGGCTG
>NW_009258382.1:471953-474226 GCF_000687185.1 Egretta garzetta
TCTGGCGCTGTGGATCCTGCGGCTGAAGCCCCTCATTTATCGCCCTCCCTGCGGCCGATGCGGCTCAGCCCGGGGCGGGCGGCTGGGCCAGCATCGCCTGGGATCGCCACGTAATTAGAAGGGCTTAGGGAGCGCGGGCAGGCACCGGGGACGGGCCAGGGCTCCAGTGCGGTACAAATCACGGAGATTAGGGAGATTAAATAGAGTTAATCATGGACGGGCAGGAGGGTTGAGCGTGGGGATCAGCCAGCCTCCAAATTTCAGGGGAGCAGGGGCAACAGGGATGGGGACGGGGACAGGGTGGCCCAAGCCCATTTGCCCAGCCTTATTTCACGCTGCATTTCGTTCCCACCCCCCGTTCCAACCCCCAAGGTGCAATTTGGGGGATGGTGCCCTGCCCCTTGCGCACCCCTTGCCCTGCCATGCCACGAGCCGTTGGCCGGCCATGCCGGCGTCCTCGTCCCCATCTCCATCCCTGTGGCACTGTTGTTGGGACCGGGGATGGCATCGGAGCCCTCGGCGTGCCTTCCTGGGGACACGGCTTGGTGGCTGGCTGCCCCCGTGCCAGGGCGGTGCGGCACTGCGTCCCCAACACATGCGTCTCGAGCGTGCTGGGGCTCAGCCACCACCACCGCTCTCCCACCAGCCAAGCGCCGCACCGGAGGCGTCACAGCAGATTTTCCTCTCGGTGCGTTCAGTCTGTTTTCACGGGTAAAACAGCAACACGGCGGGAAAAATCCGGCAGGCAGGCAGGCCCTCGCCTTGGCAGGCGGGATGGCTGCCCGCCAGTAGCGTTTTAATGCCATTACACCACAGATACAAGCTCTTAAGCATTAAAGATGG
Source organism: Egretta garzetta (assembly GCF_000687185.1). NCBI lineage: Eukaryota > Metazoa > Chordata > Aves > Pelecaniformes > Ardeidae > Egretta > Egretta garzetta. Next base: position 472,797 of record NW_009258382.1, read on the forward strand.
CTTTTATGGATCATAAAATCTATTATTACTGCTCGCCGCAGTCACTGGAGCAGCAATCGGCGGCGCAATGGGGCGTGGGTGCTGCGGGGACCATCCCCCCCTGCCCCGTCCCGCCGGCGGAGGCGATGCCCCGAGGCATGGGGACAAGGAGGGGGAGTCATCCAGCCCCCCAAAACTCACATCCATCAGCCAAGCTGGTGCTTTCCAGCCACCAGCGATAGGTGCCCACCACCCCTCCCGGGCACAGCCCCTGCCTGGGGACCCCGCTGGGTGCCGGGAGGGGGCAGCTCTCACCCCTGCCATGGGGCAGGATGGGGCTCGCCCCTGAGCTTTTGGCATGGGCATGTCTTTATGGAGACTTTCAAAGCCTCCTGAAAGCTGCTGGTGAGCCCGAAGGAGAAACGCGCTCTGTCTGCTGCGAGGTGAAAAAAAAAAAAAGACCAAAAAACCCAAACGTAAAATAATTAATGGGAATATTTGCACTAAGGTCTTGGGCTTTTTTGCAAATCTTGAATTTAGGGGCAGATATTACCTGCCAGGGCTCCTTTAAAGAGGAATTAATAGGAGCTGTTGTAATTGCCGATGAGGAGTAGCCTTCTGCGAGAGATAAGCTTATAATAAGCTGTCATTGCCGGATGGCTTTAGAGTATTAACACGTAAGTTAATAAACATGTATAATTGGGTGTCCCCTCCCCAGGGAGGCCTCGGGGCTGCTGCGGTGAGCGGCCGAGCAGCCGTGCTGGGGAGGCTGGGCGAGTGGTCTGGCACCCAGCACCCTGCACCAGGCACCCAGCATCCAGCACCCTGCACCCTGCACCCTGCACCCAGCGCCCAGCCGAGCCTGCTAATTAATGAGCGGCTCAGGCTACACGAGGTGTCCCTTCAGCTAAGAGGATGCTAAAAGGCAGCTGCGCCAAATTTCCCTGCTCTGAGCAGAAAGGCGGCTGCCACGCTGGGCTGGGCTGCTCCGGAGGTTAGAAATGGGAGTGAATTATTGGTGGTGTTTGGAAGCGGCACGCGCTGGCCGGCTCAGTGGTGGGCGGCAGCCGGGTCGCTCCCGGCTGGGTTTTGGTGGATGCCACTGCACCGTGGGTTGTAAACCCCTGGGATGGGAGGCTGAGGAGAGCATCGGCTGTGCCACGGGGCCAAGCCGAGGCAGACCGCCCCCGCCAGTGGCACGCAGCCATGGTGGTGGGTGGGCAGTCGCTCCCGGCTTGCCCCAGTAGTGAGGAGCCATGGGTGGGCTCTGCCCCGTCCTGCATCCCCAGCACGGGGTGCTCGCTGGATCTGGTGCTCACCGGGTGTGGTGTTCACTGGATGGGATGGCTGCTGGGTGGGATGGCTGCTGGGTGGGGTGGCATGGCTGCTGGGTGGGATGGCATGGCTGCTGGGTGGGATGGCTGCTGGATGGGATGGCGTGGCTGCTGGAT
>NW_009258382.1:474269-479416 GCF_000687185.1 Egretta garzetta
GGTGGGATGGCTGCTGGATGGGATAGCGTGGCTGCTGGATGGGATGCTCTCCAGGTGGGATGCTCCCCTGATGCGATGGCGCCTGGGTGGGATGGCTGATGGATGATGGGATGCCGCCCAGATGCAAGGCCTGACGGACGAGCTGCTCACCAGATGGGATACTTGCCGGATGCAATCCTCACCAGATGGGGTGCTTGTGGATGGGCTCCTCTCTGGACAGGATGCCCACTGGATGCGATGCTCCCCAGATGCAATGCATGGCGGATGGGAATGGGATGCTCCCCAGATGCGATGTACGTTGTATGGGATGCTCCCTAGATGTGATGCATGGCAGATGGGATGCTCCCTGGATGCAATGCATGGCGAATAGGAATGGGATGCTCCCCAGATGCGATGCATGGTGCATGGGATGCTCCCCAGATGCGATGCATGGTGGATGGGAATGGGATGCTCCCTAGATGTGATGCATGGTGCATGGGAATGGGATGCTCCCTAGATGTGATGCTCGCTGGGCAGGATGCTCGCAGGACACAACGCTCACTGGGCAGCTGTTTTATGGACGGGACGTACGCTCATCAGGCTCAGTGCTCGCCGGATGCGATGCTTGCTGGACATGGCACCGGCCGGCCGCGACGCGGCGTGCCCAGCTCACCCTCCTCCACGGCTCACCTCCTACCTCTGCCCCAGCTCCTCCACCTGAGCATCCAGCACAGCTCAGAGGGTCTCAATTATATTAACAACAGTTTTCATTGAAATTAAAAATATAATTCATGAAAGCCCTTCTGCTCGTGTTGGGCTTGGTAAACGCTCCATGCTTGCTCCCCCTCCTTTTTAATAAAATCTAAACTGTGACGCTAAACTACTTGACAGAGTCCTTTAAATATGTGCAAATATATATTTGCACTCATTTTTTTTTTCCCGGAGGCTCTTCCATTAGGTAATATTTGTTGCCAACATTAATTTCGTTAGATTTTCATGGCATTTTAATAGGAGCCCCAGTGTTGTTTGCATATATTAGCATGCACAAGGAAGCTAAGATCGACAAATTATAGTAAGGTAAGAATCGGTTTTAAAGGCAGCAAAGGGAACTTCACAGGAGCCGGGTGGGAAGCTGGTGAGAAGGGGGGTAGTCCCGCTCCCCGGCCGTGCCCCGGCCCGCGGTGGCATTTTGGGACTCGCAGCCTGGCTGGGCACTGTGCACTTTGCCGTCGGCAACTGAACGCCGGCTCCGAAACCTGACAGCCGCTTAATGAAGATATTTCCAAGCTGATTGTCAGACGCGCGCACGGAGCCTGATTACAGCCGGAGACCTGAGTGGAAGAGCTCACAAATTAAATATGTGTTGATTATGCAAACTTGATCTCGTGTTTATTTCTCATAAATAAAGCATGAGCCGAGGTTCAGCTCTCCCCTGCACGCTTCCGAGGGCGATATTTATTGTATGCAAATTGGGCACGGGGCTGGGAGGAGAAGTAATCAACTGTTTATCAGATGGGGTATACGATCAGCCGGGAAATAATAACCGGGATAAGAGTTTTACATAGGTTGTGACGGAGATTATACGGTCACCACCTTAAGTTCACGGTCCCGAGGGTGCGCAGGTGACACGTGCAGCAGCCATCGGGTGCCACCCTTCCCACCGCGCCGGGCAGGCACGGGGTCCGAAGTGCCCCAGCATCGAGCCCAGGATCTGCAGCCGGTTTAGGTGCACTTTAGGGTGCATAGGGGTATTTTAGCATGCATAGGTGCATTTTAGGTTGCGTAGGGGTATTTTAGCATGTATAGGTGCATTTTACCATGCATAAGGGTATTATAACCTCTATAGGTGTATTTTAGTGTGCATAGGGGTATTTTGCTGTGCATTATTTTACTGTGCATAGCAGTATTTTACTCTGCATAGGGGCACTTTACTGGGCATAGGGGTATTTTACTCTGCATAGGGGCATTTTACTCTGCATAGGGGTATTTTACTGGGCACAGGGGTATTTTACTCTGTATAGGGGCATTTTACTGGGCATAGGGGCATTTTACTCTGTATAGGGGCATTTTACTGGGCACAGGGGTATTTTACTCTGTATAGGGGCATTTTACTGGGCACAGGGGTATTTTACTCTGTATAGGGGCATTTTACTGGGCATAGGAGCATTTTACTCTGTATAGGGGCATTTTACTGGGCATAGGGGCATTTTACTCTGTATAGGGGCATTTTACTGGCCACAGGGCTATTTTACTGGGCACAGGGTTATTTTACCATGCACAGGGGTATTTTACCATGCATAGGTGCATTTGACCATGCACAGGGGTACTTCGCTCAGCACCATGCGGATCCCGGGGGCCGGGGCGGAGGGCTGGGAGCTGGGCTCCGGCAGGTCCTGCATCACCCGGGTCCCCGCGGGCTCCCGGCAGAATGAAAAATGGCATTTAAAGTTTTTAGAAAAAACCGGATCGGCGGCCTGTGTGGTCCTGCCTGGTGGTGCCACTTTGGGGAGGGTTTGGGAAGGAACCTGTGATGATGATAAATGCATCCAGGGTGATTTTTTTTTTTTTTCTTTTCCCCCACATCATTTTATAGGAAATACATGTTGGAAATGAAATTGAAATGAAAATGAATAAATATTTCATAGAATACAATTACCGTGGCTCAGGACCAAGACAACTGCAGCAGATCCCGCTGCACACAGCGCGTTAGCAATTCAGCAGCAACGAATTGCTCTCTCGGCTTTTAATCTGCTTTTTTGCTAACACAAATAATCTCCCCAGCCCCCAGCGGGGAGGTGCCCGCAGCCAGAGCTGTGGCAAGGGCCGGATCCGGGCATCGCCCATCACCCTGCGGCCACCCTGGGTGCTGCCGGGCTGGGCTGGCAGCGCTGCAGGCAGGCTGGCTTCACCATCAGCTTAAAAAAAAAAATCAGGTTAAATCCAATCCTTTTCCATAAAAGTGAGAAAGGGGGAAAAACCAGCAGGGGAAGAGCTACAGTTCAATAAAAGGTGACTTGCCATCTGCCCTTTCCCTCCCGCCACTGCCCCAGCTCCACGGGACGGTGACAAATGTCCCCCCCAGCTCCATGCCCGGGCTCTGGGACACGGTGGTTTCCAGCCACCGCCAGTCAACGGAGAAGAAAAAGGGCTTTTTCTGGAGCGCAGCAGGGAGCGGAGGATTTATGGGAAGCAATTTGGTGGCGAGAATTTATTTTGTTTGTTTGCTTTCGCGGCCGGGGAGGTGTGAGACCCTGGGCTGTGATGGCAGCTGGGCCTGGAGAGGGTGTGATCGCTGGTGTCCCGAGGGGCCCTTTTGGGATCTCCAAATTGCTCCAGCTCAGCCAGGGTGACACGAGCCAGTGTCGCCTATGGGTGCCCAAACCAGGGCTGGCCATGCGCTGCAGCTCCCAAAGCATCCTCCTCCTCCCTCTGCCCCAGGACCCAGGGGGGATGCTCCGTGCTGTCTCCCGGAGCAGACGCCTTGCTCGTGCGCTCCCCCCCGTCCTCCCCATCACCGGCCATTCAAACCAAAGGGGAGCCACCTGAGCTCCCCCCCCACTCCCCAGCAGGCCCCCCAAGCCCCTATGCAAAGCAGGAATAAAACAGACGCGCAGACAGTACTTTGCAAACAATTTAATTTGCCTGATGCTTTGATATAGATGAGGATGCGGCGAGGCAGGCGTGGAGAGAGATGAAAAACTCTGTCAGATGCGGGGGGTTGCCTGCACGGTGTGCAATGTGCCAGTGCACGGTGTGTGACGTGCCGGTGTGCGATGTGCCGGTGCATGGTGTGCGATGTGCCGGTGCACGGTGTGAGGTGTGCCGGCATGCAATGTGCCGGTGCATGGTGTGCAGTGTGCTGGTGTGCAATGTGCCGGTGTATGATGTGTTGGTGTGCGATGTGCCGGTGTGTGATGTGCTGGTGCACGGTGTGCAATGTGCTGGTATGCAACGTGCCGGTGCATGGTGCATGGTGTGCCGGTGTGTGACGTGCTGGTGTGTGATGCCAGTGCGTGACATGCCGGCGTGCGATGTGCCAGTTGCACAGCCTGTGGTATGAGGAGGGTGACTCTGCCCATCTCCAACCGGCCACCAGGGACGATGCTGGGGTGACCCCCAGCTCTTGCAGGACCAGGGCTGAGCCCGGCTGCACGGCGGGAGGCGATGAGCATCACGTGCCGGTGCTGGGGACCCTGCTCTGCAGCTGCTTGGGGACCCCGTCCGTGTCACCCAGCCCTGCCCGACACCCACGCTGGGCTGGGGCTGTGGGAAACCTCCTCCCCCAGCAGCCGGGGAGCTAAAGAGACAGGGCTGGGAGCGCGTGAGGAGCGCGGCTGTCAGATATGGGGCACGCTGAAATATTAATGGAACTAACATTTCAATTACCTTTTATCTGTACAGGCTCAGGCTGCAGCGAGGGGGCTGGGGTGGCCCCCCCCGCGTGCTGTCACCCAGACATTCATGCTGTGCTGGTTCTTTTTATTGGTTTTCATCACTTTTGACATTGCCAACAATGAACCTTGAAGTAAATTTTCAGTAGTGACTGTGTCAGTGGAAAACCGTCTCCCCGTCATTTTTCTAAATTAGGCGATGATTCGAGTCCTTGGGGCTGGAGTGGGAGGAGAAGTGATGGGGCTGAGGAGGAGGAAGGGGGGGGCCATGGGGAGCCTCCTACTGACCCCTCCGAGCCCAAGCCCAAGTCCCTGGCGGGATGAGGGGGCTGCCACCTCCCCGCCATCACCCCTTGCCTCCCCGTGCAGCCGAAGGGCTGGCAGACGTTTGTGGCGCTGCAAAATCTGCCCTGAGCATCACCCAGATGTGCCCCAGCACCCAGATGTGCCCCAGCATCCAGATGTGCCCCAGTGATGGGACTGGCAGTGACCCTGGCCCCCCCCCAGCACCTGCAACCCCCATCCCTGCCGCCCCACCAGCAATCAGTCCCCTAATTAAGCTGGCCCTGCCTTCCCTGCGTGCTGCCCCTCGATGGGATGGGTGCATGGCTGCTCCCCAAGCTGGGCTCAGCTCTCGGGTTTGCTCGGGTGCCCAGTCTGTGCTGGCTGTGGTGCTGGGAGGAGGGCTGGCCCCTGGGGGGGGACACAGCCCGGCACCGGGTTGGGCCACCGGGCACACTGGGGGTGTTTGATCCCGGGCTGGGGGCAGCCCCATCC
>NW_009258382.1:480261-481350 GCF_000687185.1 Egretta garzetta
CATGGTGGAGTGATGGGTGCCATGGCAGTGTCATGGGTGCCATGGTGCTGTGATGAGTGCTGCAGTGCTGTGATGGGTGCCATGGTAGTGCGATGGGTGCTACAGTGCTGTGATGGGTGCCATGGCAGTGTGATGGGTGCTGTGGTGCTGTGATGGGTGCTGCAGCACTGTGATGGATGCCATGGTGCTGTGATGAGTGCCATGGTGGTACGATGATGGGTGCTGTGGTGCAGGTGGCTGGGGGCTGGGGAACCCTCCCAGTGCCAGCTGGGACCCTGTGGGGATGGGGACCCTCCACCGCTCTGCCCAGCAGCCCCGCAGCAGGTTAAGTGCGGCCACGGCAGGGCCGGGGCAGCCAGCAGGGAGCAGGGTGGGCGACCGACGTGGCGCCGAGCCCCTCTCCCCCGCTGAGCGCTCGAGCGAAGCAATCAATGCCTCTGGATACGATTTGGGATGATAACCATTTTGCATTTAAATAATTCCCCCCCCCTCGGTGCTGGCTCTGCTGAGCCGAGTGGAAACATTGCGTCTTCTTTCTGACTCGGGTGCTGTCCCCCCCCTCCGCTCATTAACGCCGCTCGCCGCGCACCTGGCACCGGCACGCTCCTCGCCCCGCGTGCGCGGGAACAACAGTTTGCCATCAGCCCGTGATTGCCTTCCTTTGCATCTTTACCTTTCGGTATCGTTACAAATCCCAGCGTTATTCGGGTCGCATCAGTTACTCAATCTCTGCCACTGGGCGGGTGAAGGGAAGGCGGCGTGACGGCTGAGCGGCGCCCACCCAGCCCCCTCGGAGCGCTTTGCCATTCCCATGGGATCCGTTTGAGCCCCATTAACCCGTGCTTTTGGCTTCTGCGAAACCAGTGAATTGCTCCAGAACTGCTTTCAAGTTCATTTCTGGAGCCAATTTGCAGTGGGAATCATTTGAATAAACTTTCTGTTTATTTGACTCCAATATTTCCAGCTCCGGCACCTGGCAGCCAGCGTGGTTTTGCTGCTCCGGCGGCGGGAGCGAGCGATGCCCAGGGCCCCGTCCCTCCCAGGCCAGGATCTGGCCCCAGAGCGGGTGATGCTTGGCCTGCAGCTCCC
>NW_009258382.1:481622-485984 GCF_000687185.1 Egretta garzetta
TCCCCGGGGTCGGGACCGGGGGCACCAGCGTTGTCCCTGCAGGGACTGTGGGTGCTGCCAGCTCTTTCCACAGGGTAGCGGGTGCTAGGGCTGAGATCGCTGGGTGGGTGGTAAAGAAATCACATTTTGAGGGGGGGATCTAAATAGTGGGGACCAGCCCCCCTCACTGCGGCACCCGCAGAGGCCAGGCAGTGGCTTCTCTGGTGGCTGCTATGGGGCTGAGCCCCTGGGGAGAGGGACTGTCCCTGCCCCCCGTGCAGCCCCTCCATCTCACCAGCCTTCTCTGCACTCAGGGCTGAGATTCCCGATGGGATTGGGAAAGAATAGGTGGGAATGCCCCAGGGAGCCGCCAGCTGCCACCCTTGCCCAAAGGACCCACAGAGGCTGAAATGTCCCCTGGATGCTTCAGCCCGCAGCCGATCTTGGGGACCTCACCCACCACTGCTCCATGCACCTCCCATTTTATTTTATTTTCGTGGCTGAAGCCAGGGGCAGGTTTTGCCCACGATCTCCAGTATTGGTTCTTTCCCACCGGGAGAACATTTTGTATAAAATCCAAGAGAAACGGGTGCTGCCAGCCGCAGACCCAGGGCTACTTAGAACTTGCCTCGCTTAAATGAAATTGGAATAAATTCAGAGAAATGTTTGACATGCAAAGGCGAGCGGCGGCAGCACGGGGGTCCCCCTACGCCTGCCAGCTGCCGCCCCTGTGCCGCCCCCTCCCCGCAAAGCGGGGGCCCAGGTTTCTTTTCTTTCGGTGATTTTTGCCAGGCACAAGTATGATTAACACATCAAAAGGCTGTTTTGCTTTGCTTAACAATATTATATGCTTAACCGCTTCGTTAATTGAATCATGGCCGTGTTTGTTTGTTCAGGTTGGGTTCATTGGAACAAGTCTATTTTATTTTGACTACTTTTCTGGTTTATCAGTATTTTTTAATTCTGGCTCTGCCTCGCAGCACATCAGCAGGGCTGGGCAGGGAAAGCGGCCGCTGATGGACATGAAGCGGGTCCAGCTTTTCAGCTGTGAAATCCCAGCTCCCGGGATGGTTCTCAGGCACCCATGGATGGGACTGGCCCAGCCTGGTGGGCACGGGACTGCTGGCTGTGGCAGAGCTTGCTGGCACGCTGCCCGCACCCGCACCGGCCTCCGCCCCTGGTGTCACCCCTCCTGTCCTGCAATCGCCAGGTGAGAGCTCTGGCCTCAGGTACCCTGGGCGTCCCTGAGCATCCCACTGCCCTCAGTGTCCCCAAGCATCCCACTGCGCTCCATGTCCCCAAGCATCCCACTGCCCTCAGTGTCCCCAAGCATCCCACTGTCCTGGGTGTCCCCGAGCATCCCACTGCCCTCCATGTCCCCAAGCATCCCACTGCCCTCCATGTCCCTGAGCATCCAACTACCCTGGGCATCCCTGAGCATCCCAATGCCCTGGATATTCCTAAGCATCCCACTGCCCTGGGTGCCTGCCCCTGGGGCAGGGAGACCAAGGGACTCCTTTCAGCCCCAGTGCCAGGTCCCAAGAGCCTTCTTGCCTTCACAGGTGGCAGATCACCCCCTGGGGCTGGCAGCAGGGTCAGGCGCCTGGTCACCCACCGGGAACGTGCTGGTCGGGGTCCCTCGGTGGGACATGGGTGGGCTGTGGGGTCTGCAGGGACGGTCGGGAGAGTGTGGGTGCCCTGCAACCCTAGTTTGCTTCCCAGGTTCCCAGCCCCTCTGCAGCTCTTCCATTGCAGGGTGGAAATGAAGAAAGTTGACCAGATTGGGAAAATGGTCCCAGGGGTCCTGCCCGAAGCCTCTGAGCCCTCCCCACCCCGAGCTCTCCCCCGTCCTCTCCCAACGCTCCCCTTTGCAGGGCGGCGTTCCCACCCTGAGCTCCATAAAATCAGATTAAGGGCAGCAGACAAAGCCCCATGCAGGAATAAACACGGCGGGAGTGGATCGGGGCTGCCAGGAAGTGGGAAGAACCCCGGGAGCGAGGTGGCTGCAGCAGGAGCAGAGGTGGCTCAGCCCCGCGTCCCCCCGCCAGGTCCTTATCCTGCGCCGGGCAGCACGGGGACACGGGGATAAACACACAGATGAGGACAGCATCTGTCTGAGCGGCCAAGCTGTTTCTGGAGGGTTTCGGGGCCCTCCTGCCAGCAGGAGAAGAGGAAGCGATCTTGCAGAGTGCTGGAGAGAGGGGCACATCCCTCTGTGCAGGCTGCCCTGGCCGAGCCCCAGGGAGGGCAGCTGGGGACGCAACGTGGGGACAGTGACACCGCGAGCAGGATCATGTCCTCATGTGCCGGAGCAAAGCGCCGCGGGCTTGGCCAAGCTGCTACTGGCTGGATGCTTTGTCGTTTCTCATTGCAACCTGTGCCGTTCTGTCCCTGCTCTGGTTTTCTTCCCGCCGCTGGCGTTTGGGCCAGGCTGTGGCTGGGACAGACTGGGACAAGGCACCCGGCTGGGCTGGGCGACGCTGGGAAGCGGAGGAAGCCCCAGCCCCAGCCCTGGGAGGCGACGGGATGCTGGAGAATCCAGACAGCAAATAATCTGGATATGAAAAGAGCTGCTGATGCCTCATTAGCAACTTTGAAAAGCATCCGGTGTAAAAAACACTCTGCCCTTGTATTTGGTGTTTTCTGCTCATTCCTCCTCTTGTCCTTGATTAATAATGACATTTGCATGTAAATTGGCTCCTGGCTCCTTCAGAGCAGCTGTCCTGCCTGTCCCCACCTGAAGTTCCCCCGGTCTGCACCCACCGCCCTGGAATGCCTGGGTGCCGGTGGCATGGCACAGCATGGCACGGCACGGCACAGCATGGCATGGCACAGCATGGCACAGCAAGGCACAGTGTGGCATGGCATGGTCCAGCATGGTGCATTGAGCCAGGACCCCTATCCCCCCTTTGCTTTGCAGTGACCAGCTTGAGCCACCGATGTCTGCAGGGCTGGGGCATGGGACAGGGACAGAGAGCAGGGACAAGGAGCTGGGGCACAGGGCAGGGACAGGGAGCAGGGACAGGGAGCTGGGGCACAGAGCAGGATCAGGGAGCTGGGGCACAGAGCAGGGACGTGGAGCAGGGACAGGGAGCTGGGGCACAGAGCAGGAACACGGAGCTGGGGCACAGAGCAGGGACGTGGAGCAGGGACAGGGAGCTGGGGCACAGAGCAGGATCAGGGAGCTGGGGCACAGAGCAGGGACAGGGAGCTGGGGTACGGGGCAGGATCAGGGAGCAGGGACAGGGAGCTGGGGCACAGGGTACGCTGGGGAAGCCGGGGAAGCTGCCAGCCCCGCGGTGCCCAGGATCTGGCATGCTGCTGTTGTGTGTCACACGTCGGCTCTGCAACGCTACCCTGTCAGAGCGCGAGCGGCTCTGCGATGCCGACTCCGCTGTTTATCGTACAAAGGCATTTACAATTATTTGAACAAGTTCCCCACTCCGCGCCTGCGCTCCCCCGGGACTTCATTTTCAAAAACAAATGCATTTGCTGAATGCATATGGAAAAGTGCCTCTCAGTTGGGCAATCCGTCTGGCTGTTTGATGTCTTGTTCCCACATCATGTCATTTTAAAAGGTAACATTTTGTTAATGGAAAACATTTCGTGGCTGTTCCGTCTCCTCTTTCCCAGCCTCAGTGGATCCGGGACGGGACAGGGGACTGGCCGTGTGCCACCAGGGCTGCCCATGCGCCACTGTCCCAGCTGTCCTCGTGTGTGCCGGGTGCTCTCCCTGTGATGCCGGGCTGTGCCGGCCCCGTGTCCCTGCTCACGCTGGCTTTGCCAGGCGGCGAGGCGGGTATTTTGGGGGGGACTGGGGGAGCTGGTGGCACCGCTGCCCCTGCAGATGGTGGGAGCCCTGCGCCACGGTGCTCGGAGAACGCTGTCCCTCCCCTCGCCTGCCGGGCAGCGGATCAGTGGAGGCCCGTAAGTGGAGGGGATTTTTTTAAACGTGTAACACATGGAACGGGAACATAAATTTCTGATGAGGAGCAGCGGCGCAGGGAGGAGGAGGAGGGGGAAGCACAGTCCTGACCATGGGTGCTGTGGGGAGCTGTGCCTGTCCCCCCAGTTGCGGCGGGGAAGGGGGCCAGCGGGGGCTCCCAGGGGACAGGGGTGCCACCTGAACCCTCCCCGAGGGGAACGGGGTCCCCCCGTACCCCTCCCACTGGGGAAGCACGAGCCCCCAGGGTACGGCCAGGGCACCCCGGGGAGGGAGGCTGCTCCTCTGGGGGTCCCGCAGAGCTGGGGGGGTCCTGCACAGATTGGCCCCCCCAGGAGGCATGGCCAGACCCCACCTGCACCCCCACACAGCCTTGGGGACCCCCCTCCCCCAGGGCAATGCACCGGGCTGCTGAGAAGGCAAAGCCAAGCCCACCAGCA
>NW_009258382.1:486610-487044 GCF_000687185.1 Egretta garzetta
GATGCTGGCGCGAGCCCCTGTTTGTGTCGTTCCCAACCTGCCACCGCGAATCAAAGGAGCTGCCACGCACGCTGCAGCCCTTTCTTCTCATATCACTCACACCACTTCCATGCTACATTGTGACAATGGGGTATAATTAAGGTGTCAGCATATCATTTAGCCTTTTCAATATAAAACCAGGAGACAGGCTGGGAAATCTGTAGTCTTCTTTAATGAGGAATGCAGGGGGAAAAATAGAGAGGAGGAGAAGAGGAGACAGTGGCTTGGTAAGGGTGAGACAAAAGGCCCCTCCGTGGCGTAGGGATTTGGAGGATGCGGTGCCCCCGCCGGGCGCTGCCGTGGCCCCGATCCGCGGGGCACTGGGCTCGCACGCTGCCGCAGGCGCCTTCACTCTGATGGGGCAACCCAGTCCCGTGGCAGGGGGCGGGGGGGGG
>NW_009258382.1:487673-488853 GCF_000687185.1 Egretta garzetta
CTTGAAGGCTGCTTCCAGCCCGTGGGGGTCTGGCAAACACGCATGGGACAGGCAACAAGCTCGTGGCACGAGCAAGTGCCACCGGCTGCGTGACAAGGGACGGAGCCATGCGTGCTGGTGCGGCACGACGGACACAGACGCAGCACAACGGACACAGACGCAGCACTGGTTTGATGGGTGCTGGGTCCTCCACGTTGCCAATGGTTTGCACAGCAGCCATCCCAGCCCCATTAATATTTTTCCCAAATCCCAGCAGCCGATTCCCAGCAGTTGTCACATGGAGAGAACCCGGCTGCATTGCTGTGCCAAAAGTGGGGTGTCCCGGCTCCCCCGCGCCGTCCCGCGGGCACGGCACCACACCGGGGGCCGGTTGCAGTTCAGAGGGCAGCGAGGAGTTCAATGCCATCAATAATTCCTGGATGGCTGTAGAAAGCGCTTTCCCGAGGAATAAATCCTTGCCTCATCAAAAGGAAGCTACAAATCAATGCGTGAGTCTCCCATTCCTAACGCTGGGAACTCGTCTCGCTATGGTGGGAAGCATGGAGCCGGGTGCGGAGCGGGGGGGATGCGAGGCCGGGCCGTGAGCATCAGCCCCCTCTGTAAGCTGGGGACCAAAATTAATGATGGGGTGAAATGAGAGCGGGACGAGCCGCCTCGGCCAGCGTGGTGGCCCTGCTGCTGCGCCAGCCCTGGGAGCCACGCGCTGGCGGCTGCGGCTGCAAACTCCTTGCCCTGCTGCTAGCCAGAGCCGGCGGTGGGTAGGGGATTTTTATTTGTGTTTCTTTTTCTTGTATAATGATTCTGGTCAACTTTCCTATGCGGTGCACCCCTGCTCAGCTGGCCGGGGTGGCTGGGCCCCCTCTGGCGCCCGGTCGCGGTTCAAAGCGGGGCCGTGTCCCCGTGGCGCTGCCACCGCGGTGGTGGCCCCCGTGCAGCCTCCCGCCTCCGTCCCGGCCTTTGTCTGCGCCGGCTCCGGCTTTCAGGGCAGTTTCGGTGAGATGGATGTGCGGCCCCGCCGAGGCAGACATGTTCCAGGCGAGATCCCGGGAAGAGGTTTCCTTAGCAACGACGATGAAGTGTGAGCGAGAGAAAAGCTCTCGCTGCTCCGCTCCCTCCTCCGGGACTCCCGAGCGGGATTGGGGACCCCCGATAGCAGAAGTGCGTTACGGGCTGAGTGCCG
>NW_009258382.1:490114-491310 GCF_000687185.1 Egretta garzetta
AGCCGGGCTGCTGCGTGCCATCGTCCCCCCAGCCACCGCCCGGCTGCCCGTGGCCTTGGGGACACCCCTGTCCCATGCCGGGGTGCCACGGGGCATCCTCCCAGCAGATGGTGGCGAGGAACCAGCACGCCGGACGAGGTCATGTCTCATTAATAAAGGCTAATTAAGAGGAAATCATCAAAAAGAGGGGATGGGGTTGCGCTAAATAACCCACGCCGGTGCTAGCCGGTAATTAACGCGTTAGGGCTGTGACGGCTCCAGCACCCTGTGTGGCACTGGGGGGTCACTGGGAGCTTCCCCGTCCCCGTCCCCTGCCCCGCGGCCACCGAGCATCCCCTCACCCAGCCCTGGGGCACAAATATCGACAGCCGTACCTGTGGGGAGAGCCGGGCCTTCCTCCGGCTTGGAAAATATAGATCGCACCGTTAATAATACATACATTTATTAAAATTAAACCGCCAGCAGATATTACATCCAGCAGCACTAAATTATGGATAGGCCTCATCCCCAACCTTTGTTTTTAATTAAAAAGCCCCTTTCAGTAATTCCATTAAAGCAGCAGCTTATGTTTTCTTTCTCTTCCCCTCTTTCAAGCGCGCGATCCGGCAGCGTTTGAGTTGCGCTGATGAAACGTCTTTGAAGTTTCATGAATTGCTGATGTAATTGAATAAAAATAATATTAAGGGGCGAGAGAGAGAGAAAGACTTTTCTCTAAACCTAAATCCTAATGAAATCACCTTACTGTGCCAAGCAGAGTGACAGCGAGACGCTGGATTTGTGCATATTCCCGTAATCCTAAACCCATTAGGCAGGAGGCTCCGTGCGAACCACATGTTGCGGATTACGGCCGGAAAAAAGGCTCTGACAAAAACCTGAACCGCCCTTAATTCCTGCGGGGAGGCCCAAGGATGGCAGGAGGTGCAGCGAGCGTGCCAGGGCTCAGAGCCCTCCACCTCCCACCTCGCCCCGTAACGAGCCCCTCGCAAACACTTCGTTAGCACTTTAATTGGGAATCAGGGGGCCCGCAATTAAGGTGGAGGGCTTGCCAATTATTTTGCCGCGCGCCGTTATTAATGGAAATATTAATTTTGCATAAGTGCCTCTTTCCACCCCTAAAAACAAGGAGAGGATTTTAAAAGCAGCTGGAAGGCGGCGGCGGGGACCGCGATGGTGCTCCCGGCTCCAGCGGCACCCGC
>NW_009258382.1:492741-493445 GCF_000687185.1 Egretta garzetta
GGGATGGTGCAGCCTTGGGGGTCCCACACCAACACCTCTGGCGCCTGCCCAGGGCCCTTGGCAACAGGAGCGGGAGCTGGAAGGAGTCCAGCCCTGTGCGGGCTCCTCATCCCCTCCGCTCACACCTCGGTGTCAGCATCCCACCAAGTTTGGCTTCTGGAGGCTGAAGCCAGCATCAGCTCCTCATTATTTCGGGGCACAGCACACCGCTCCCTGCCTGGCGAGCTGCGGAAATCCTGCGTTTTGCCGGGAAAACCTGTCTCAGCCCCGTGCCAGCAGCATTGCACCCAAAACAAGGCTGCCACCGAGCAAAACCAAGCTCCTGGTGGGTCTGGGGCAGCCGTGGTCTGCACGGTCCCACTGTTGGTCCCCCCCATCATCCTGAGCCCCTTGTCCTCTGCTAATTAAAAAAAAAAAAAGAGATGGAGGAAGAGCCTTATAGCTGCTCCAGCCTAACCACAGCGTCAGGGACCGGGCACTTCTCTCCTCCTCCCAGCGCTTGCCAAGCTGCCACCATCTCTGCTCCCACGGCACCGGGTGTAGGAGCCCCCTGCTACCCACCTCCCCTCGCCCCAGGACCCTGCAGCACCCACCCGTCTCACAGGGACATTTTGCAGGGGTGCAGATGTGACCCCCCCACTCCGTGCATTCCGACCCGTTTCGCAGGTGAGCCACGGCCACTGGCAGCTGGATTTCGCCTGATG
>NW_009258382.1:494756-496061 GCF_000687185.1 Egretta garzetta
GGCTGCTGCCGCACGCCGTGGCCAGCAGGGCTTTCCTCCGCGCTGGAGGGATGGGCCGCGGGCTGTTCTGCGGACACCACATTTGGGAAGCGGGCAGGGCTCTAAGCCGGACCTGGGCGCAGCCCTTCTCCCGGCATCCAGGAGGGATTAAAATGACAGCATCTGTAATACAAGGGAATAATGAACACGCCATCTTTCTCCCTCTCCAGAAGATGCTTATCTGTCAGTTCAGGCCACCGAGGAATAGAGAAAAGCAATTTAAACTTCAGAGCTGAAACCGCACAGAGGATGCTGCCGGGAGAGATGTCCAGGCGCCCCCGGAGCCGACGGGCGAATGGATGCTTCGCTCTCCTGGCCAAGCTGGGAAAAGGCGAAGGGAGCCCGGCCCGATGGCCCCGCGCTCACGTGGCAGGGGGACACCTGCGCTGGGGACGTGCCGGGGGCTCTCGGCCCCACCAGAGCCTCCTCCCCAAATAACAGGGGGCATGTCAGCACGGCGAGCCCGAGTGCGCCCCGGGATGCCCGGGACAGGATGGCGGGAGCGGCTCCCCAGGGCCATGTCGGGATGCGGGACATCACCTTGCGTAAACGAGAAGCTCTGCAACCAATTGCTGGCGCCGGGGGCTGGCGGCAGCCCAGGGGCTCCGTTATTTTTGTAAATGTTAATTCCCAACCGGTGCATCGTCCCGGCGGAATATTTTAGCACCTTTAATGCAATTTCCTACTCTCTCTGAAATATCATTTTAATACAACCCAGCCGCACCGTATACCTGCTCCCTAATACACCTCTGCGACTTTAATGAACTAAATAGCAAATTACTTTTTTATTCAAGAATGAAATTTCATCATATTCATAATTCATATTTTATTTCAGACATCTGCTGCTGATTACATTACATTTAACTAAAATTAGATGATGCTCAGAATGTAATTAAGCCCCTGCCAAATTCTCTGGCCCACCAATACCAGCCTCGCTCAGCGGGGGCCGCTTGGAACCTAATATGTAATTAGGAGCTATTTTCTAGCTGTTTTTAAAGTCTGAAAATTAGCTGCCTTTATTAATCACACAGACAAATATAAAGCAGAGCCAACGCTTGCTGAAATTTCTAAAAAGGATTTTTTTTTAATTATACACCACATAGCGCTGAGACTCATTTTGAATGTTGATTTGTTGTGCACTGACATTTTGACAACTAGTTCTCAATTTGTCTGTCGTAGTTAGGCAACAACAAAGCAGACGGTAATACTTAACTTTCAAAACCTTCAGCGTGCCGGGAGGGGAGAGGGAAGGGAGGGACGGGGACG
>NW_009258383.1:0-40362 GCF_000687185.1 Egretta garzetta
ATGAGAACTCTTCTCAAAGATGTTGTGTAGAAAAGAGACTTCATTTGAGTCTAAAAAATCCCTTGATCTATGTGTTCTGTACTTCAGCCCATCATACTAATGCAAAGACCCCGTGAAACCGTTTTAAACTTTAAAGTATTATTATTTTGGCGTGCAATAAAACAGATGTTATACCATTTCTGAGCACATCTATACTGTAGTTGTGCATCCGTACATGAATAGTTTTAAAAAATGCCTTGCCCTGTGGAAGTGTGAAATAAATAGATCATATTTATTTACAGAGCACCTAGATGTTGACAGGTAATGGTAGCATTAGCAGGTGTTCTGTAGGGTGAACAACTGGATTCAGCAAGTAGGGCATGATGTGCCTTTTTCCTTGCCTGATGGTTGGGGCACTTCTTGGTAGGACTTTAAACAACCATAAACAATTACGGAGTTGTTCTTGGAGTAGGGACCAGTCTCTAGTCTCTAATATCTATCTTTAAGTGGTAGATATGGGGAAGCTATGAATTAAGGAATTGTTTTGCCCCAATAACTTGAGACATCTGCTGCTCTGTAGTCTTGTTGTCAGGGAGGGAATATTGGATGAAATCCTATTTACTCTGTAAGTGTTAATTTGTTCTCGTTACCATTCCATCTGTAAGCTGTTCATATTTTACATAAAGTACATGCTTAAGTGGTAGGAATTAACGTGCCTAGAATTTTTTATCAGAAAGTTAGTGTTGATATAATTGTCTAGTCCTAAAATAACCAAACCACAGAAGACATGGGCAGGCTACTTGTAAGTGGTTTTGTACGATACTGTAATGTTCATCCTGCATTAACTTCCTCC
Organism: Egretta garzetta; assembly: GCF_000687185.1. NCBI lineage: Eukaryota > Metazoa > Chordata > Aves > Pelecaniformes > Ardeidae > Egretta > Egretta garzetta. The sequence continues at coordinate 833 of NW_009258383.1, forward strand.
GATGGGACAGACAATGTCTTATCTTGGTTCAGCAAGGGCTCTGGAGTCTTCCTGTTTTGTTTTGGTTGTTTTTTTTTCCCTTTAAAAAAAAAAAATAAGTCAAGGCTTGGCATATAAATATTTTATGTAAAGCTAACTTGCAGTGCATGATAGCAGTATATGAGGCGTCTTGACACTAGGGCCAAAAGGGAAGAGCTTAAATATTCATCCCTCGGCCCACTACATTTTGAAGTGATAGTGGGACTGGGACCGTAATGAGAATGTGTAATTACTACACAAGTAAATTGCTCTGGCAGACGGTAGTATCCTGACCCTCAAACTTCTGTGTGTATGTTTGGTGCATTCTTGAAATCAGAATACCTTATTGCCTGTATGATAATTACTGTAAAGCTAACAAGGTATCTGATGTCTGCAGTCCTCAAGGAGCTGCTGCTTGGTGGCTAGGAGCTCCGCCGGTGGCATCACAGAATAGCAGAGATTAGAAGAGACCTCTGGAGATCATCCAGTCCAACCCCCCTGCTAAAGCAGGTTCACCTAGAGCAGGTTTCCTAGGACATCATCCAGGTGGTCTTTGAATATCTCCATAGAAGGAGACTCCACAGCCCCCCTTGGCAGCCTGTTCCAGTGCTCAGTCACCCTCAAAGTAAAGAAGTTCTTCCTCATATTCAGCTGAAACCTCTTATGCTTCAGTTTGTGCCCACTGCCCTTTGTCCTGTTGCTGGGCACCATTGAGAAGAGTCTGGCTCTGTCCTCATGACATCCACCCTTAAGATATTTGTAAGTATTTATGAGATCCCCTCTCAGCCTTCTCTTCTTCAGGCTAAACAAGCCCAGCTCCCTCATCATACAGAGGTTATAGTAATTCCCCTGTGGGGATCACCGTGCCCCTTGAAACCCGGGGTGCATCGTCTGACCCGTTGAGTGATCCTCGGCGAGTCCTACTAGTTAGGTGTACCTGAGCTGCGTGCATCCAAATGAAAATGGCCCTGCTAGGCCCCCTTCATCCTTCTGCATGTTACTCAGGGATCTCAATTAGTTGCTCGAGACAGAAGTCTTTATCAGAAGAGCTGATAGTTTAGTTGTCATGCAGAATTGACTTCATATGTAGGATGAGGAAGACCACAGTCAGCTGTTCCCACCACGCAGCCCTTTTCAAGGGAGTAGGTGAGTGGCACCGTACTGAAAAACTTGGTATTTCCAGGGGCTGGTTGTTTTGCACAGGTCAGTTTAATGTAAGGGAGAAAATTCCCCTGCTTGTAAGGAGTGACTGAATGCCACTTTATATCTAGGCTCCCTGAAAATGCTTGCAAATCTTCTGGAAGTAGCTGTGGACCTTTTAAGATTGAAAATCTTTTTGTCTAGATATGGCTAAAATGCTGCTGGAAGCAGTCCAGAGCACGGATGCCTAAACCTTTGCTCTTTTCAAAATAATACCAGAGTGTTACCTTTTTTGTTCCTTTAGGGGATGTCAAGCTGCTTTGCAGGTCAAAGATGCAATGGGATTTGTCACACGTCAGGATTGACTGAGATAGTGTGGTTTCAGACAAGGTGTCTAGGCTTCAGTCAAATTCGGACAGTAAAGTCCATATTGAAATGTCTTTGGTCTAGGGATTTTGGCCTTGAAATTTTTGACATTGGGATGCTGTTCTATTCTGTATAGACATGTGAGAAGAAACCCTTCTAACAATACTCGGTTGAAGAAGACAGCGATGTGACAAATACAGAGAGGGAGTAGTGAGAATAATGCTTGTAAGCCCGTGTTGTTAAAGGCCAGCAGTACCTGTGGCGTGATGGTTTAGTCAGCAGGCTTACCTTCAAAAACTAAGCATGCACAGAACTCTTTATGATATTTAAATCCAACAGGAGTTTGATGTTTGATTGCCCTTGAGTAAGCATCCTCACTTCCTATGTATAGAAATGATGAAATCATGGCAGGAAATGTTCACCATATGCATACACATGGATTGGATCAGGGTCTGTCTTGGTTCTCCATTAGTAAAACACTTTTTCTTACTCTTTTGTTTCTTAGTTCAGTTTGTAAGTGATACAGAGCAGGTACTTCCATGTGTGCTGCTGTCTAGCACTTAGTGCTGCTGTGATTTTGTCCTTCCATGGTGCAAAGGAGTTGCATGCAAGTGGTGTCTCTTCATAAGCTGGCTTCTTGCAGGAGTTATTATTTGGTATGTTTTTTCTTTTAAATACCGCATTATATCTTGAGCACAGAAGATCCTAAAGACTTCTTTTAGTCTGAGTTGTCATTCTGATTTGTGCGCTTTAAATAGGTGTTTCATTTAGCAGGCCATGAGGGGAGGGGATCAGAACCATTTCCTTACTACTGCCTTAAAGAGTATGTTTTATTTCGATAACCTTGGATGTGTCTAGCCTTAGTGTTAACAAAGAATCATTCACAGAAGTCATATCCTCTTCACAGAAGAGGTGGTTCATAGGCAGCAAAGAGTTGAGAAAGGCCTACCGTATTGGTGGGTGTACGAACTAAATTCCTCATGTAGTTTCTCAGGTTGTCCTAGCTGCTTATTAAAAGGCACGTAATGGGGATTGCTGGTTTTAATGTGATAAAATTAATTCTGGACTCCAACAAAGTAAAGAACAGATAATCTGAATTTTGGATTCCGTCCTGAAGCTGGCGAAGCTCTGCGCAAAACTGGAATGAACTGGTCAAGGCCACAGAAGTGTGTTGTCGGCTTCAAGTCTTCATTCTGCTTTAATAAACCAAAGGATGCATCGACTTCAAAGGAAAAAAGCAATAGTGCAAAAGTTCTCTTAGAACTCACACTGTGCCTGGCTGCCTGATTTGGCTTTCCACTCCCTGCGCCTGCAGTTCGGTGGGGGTGTTGCAGACCTGCGCCTGGCAGCAGTGATGCAGGGGTCCTGCCTGTTAGGAGTCCTGCTGTCCATCATGCTCACGGTGAGGTGCTGGCTGTTTAGGATGAGGTTGTGTTAGTTGGTCTTGTTCTGCCACTTCAGTTCAACTTTTCTGCTTTAAAAACAAGCCTTCAAGTGAGGTGGGCGCAACTTTGTATAGTATTGAGAAGCAGTGATGGATTTTTTTGTGAAAAAGCAGATTAAACAAAATCTTTACTTTCCAATGCCACCGCCGTGGGGAGGGCAAAGGAGAAACACTGAAATGTTCCTGAATCTTCAAGAACAAAGCTGGAATGTCATTTCCTCCTGCTCCACACTTCAGCCCTCAAGGCACTCTTCCGTCTCCTTCACAGGCAGGGCTGCCCAGCGTGGTGATCGTGGCTGGTCCTCACCATTGCCAGTGCGAGAGGGCTGAGAGCACAAAGCTGGTGGAAGTGTTTGGTATGCATTGTGTGCTTTTTCCTGCATATTGATCACCTAGGATTTATTTGAACGTCTGAGGCTTGGGGAAGGTATTATTTGACTAATTGGACCTTTCCTATATTGGCTAATGGGGGAAAGGGGGCATCTTGGACAGGAGGATGCTATGTGGGTAGGCACACAAGCTGTTTGAGTTGTAATGCAGAAGATAACCATTATTTGCCTTGTGGGGTGGGAGGAAGTGGGCAAGGACAGAGAAGGTAACTCCGCTGCCTGGTAGGAAAATCACTGACTCTCTTTAAATACAGCAGAGCAAGGCTGATTGCTTGTTGATGCTGGTGAGTCTAGCCAAAGCCTCAGAGCTCTAGGATGACTTGGGTTCTTAAGTTAAATGCAGGAAAAGGTGGCTTTTCCTGGCATTGGTGATGTCAGTTTGGATCTGGCTCTGATCTGGATTAAGTTGTCTTAGAGCTGGAGTAGTCAGACTAGAGTGCTTCTCATCTCGGGATGCCAGCAGATGGGTTGCCCCAATGACGGCTGGGCTCTTACTAGTCACGGCTGGGTATCCAGGGCCCGTGAAATGTTGACTTTTGCTGATGGTCATAACTATTAAAGTATCTAAACCAGGAGAAATAAATGCTGCCTAAGGATAACTTAGGCATTTGTTCACAAGCTTGTAACTAATCCCCAGCACCTTCTCTCAATTACTTTGTGTAAATGGAGTTCATGTATTTAGCTCTATGTGTAAGTAATCACTGGTGTAAGTGGTTGCCTACGGTTCAGATGCTGATGTGCCTTTTTATGTTTTAAACCTTCGAGCTCTTTGTGGATGCCCTTTAGTGCTGGTTTTTATACAGCAGTCTTACAGGCTTATGGGCTTCATTCTCTGTTCTCCTGTTCTGCTTCAGGGGCTGGTGCAGGCAGTACTTGGAGCGCTCATATTTTAGGAGAAATTTAGGGTGGGTGCGCTGTTTCTTCCTTTCTCCTCCCTGCCTTTCCTCCCTCCACAACCTGCAATCGCACAGGGAACTGTGGCGATGCTTTTGGTTGGTTTTTTTTTTACACTGAACTTTCCAATCTGTTTCTGCCTTTGAGCAACTGCTTTCATTCTGCTGACGGGTTATATTTGCCTGTGGTAAGTCATGAGCTTTCAGGGGTTGGCTGAAAGTATTGGTAAGTAAAAGCTCCCCAGGTGGTTTGCTCCAACTTGGGACTTCAGTAAGTATTGATTGGCAGTGGGCAGTTTTCACACGTGCTCACCAGGCAGGATATCTTTGTTCCCAAAGGCAGCAAGGCCCCTGTGGGCTATCTCTGGGCTTACCATTAGTGATGTTTGCTTGAGAAGAAGCTGAGGGATGAGAGATGCACTGCTGTCAGCTGTCCTCCAGGCAGGAGAATTTCCCAGCTGCCTAGGAGGGGCGGCCAGGTAGTTTCTAGAGCTGTTTTGAAGAGGCTACATTGGAAGTAAGGAAAAAGGTGTAGGGGAGGAAAACATCTCAATTTTTCCAGTTCAATAAAGTATATAAAACTTTTTACAGGGAGGATGAAGATGTTTAAGAACTACTTCAAGGTGTGAGTTTCTCCTCTGACTATTTTAGCATATCTTTCCAATTGGATAATGTTGTCAGTTGTAGGCTCTGGAGCTTCTAGGGAAAGCAGTAGTGGTGTGGAGGGTGGAAGTAGGCAAGAAGAAATGTAAAGGATGATGAAGCGTAGGAGGCGTCCTGATCTCTGTAGCTGCCTCGTGCCCTGCATTCATTTGTTCAATAAGGTGGAATCTGAGGGGCTTGGATCAATCACAGATCATTCAATTAATTTGAGTAAATATTGCATGTTGCCACCTGGCCGTTCGCCACACAAAAATTATGCTAATCTGCTACTGTGCTTTATGGGTGCAAGGCTGTAAATGCAGCTATTGGTATTTAGGGCTTAAATCTAGCAGTGACTTGAAGATGAGGTGGAAATACAGTTGCTCATGTGGTATGTGTTCCTATTGGGACAAATGTTGCAGTACCTATCAGGTTTTCCTTGGGAAGGGTTCAAAGGGTGGAAACGAGGAAGGTGTTTATGTGTGTCCAGAACCAGACCTCTTCTGGGAAGCACCAGTACTTGCTGCTTACCTTGTGTTCGATGCAGTCACAGAAACGTGACGTAAAGGGGCAGAGGAGCGGCTGGATGTGTCCTTAAGCCTTGAGCTTGTCTTGTGTTTTGTGACAGTGCATATAAATCTGGAGTTACTGGAGCGGAGAGAATAACTTGCCTCTTTTTTAGCTGAAACAGATACAAGCTCTCTGTTGCCATGTCCATAAGCTAACTAATTTCTCTCTTTGTTTGCAGTTACGTTGTCTCATATCACGCAGCTGGTTCTGAGTCACAACAAGCTTACAAGTAAGTACACTCCTGGTTTTGGGCTTCATTACAGGCCATTGAGCAGTGTTGAAAACCTGACGCTGCTAGTTTGATTTTTTTTTTTTTTTTTTTTTACTAGATCACAATGTCACCGTTAAGAGTGCTTCTTTATTAAAAAAAGTGCACTTTATTAGAAATAAAGAGATTGAGCATGTGACTTAGCAGTGTTCAACATGCCTTTCCAACTTCAATACAAATCTGCCACAAATCAGAAAACTGTACTTTTCAGTCTTGTTACCAGTTCAACCAAAAACCTGTTCCCTATCACAGCTCTGAAGTTCTAAGATAAGTTTAGGTGAGGACTTTGAATTTTTTTTTTTTTTTAACTGTTTCAGAAATGATACAGTTCGCGTTTTAGTAGATGGGTAATTAATTTGACTGAAGCAAGTGAAAATAAATTACAAGTGAACTGTGTTTTATCTGTTAACCAAACATATGTGCACAAGGCCAACTGAATGTGAGCTTTGGGCATAAAAGTCAAGCAGTCTACTTCTGTCAAAAAAACCCAAATCTTTTGAGCATAAGTTGTGTCTTGGTTGTACTGAACACACCACCTTCAGTTACTACCTTGTGGATCCTACTTCCCTTAGTAGAGAAGCCCTCAAGTGAGATGTTGCTGAATAGCATGTCATGAGCAGCATAAATGTGGGACTTAATTTAGTAGAGGCAGATATCAGACTGGCCTTTGCAAGGCAAAAGAAATTACTTCTTTGTAGGAGAACACTTCAGGCTTACCCATCAGTGTCTTGTGTAAACGCTCTTGCTTCTTGGTTGTTGGAATAAAAGCGGTGGGTTTCGTCTCATCCCTGCTACTATGTGTCTTCTGAAGAGAAGAGTTGGTTTTGTTGATGTTCTGCTTGTCCTTGTCTGCTCTCTGCATGTGCCAGTGGATTTCTATTTCAAACAGTCCTTCCCTTTTGGAACTGAATTTTTTAAGAGTGCATGAAATGGGGAGAGAAGTGCAATCACCAAAGTGGGGGTGCTGGGGAGATGGACTGCTCAGGTGCTGTAGTGTGTACCAGGCTATACCCAAGAAAAGCTTTACCAGTTGAGACTAGGGTTAAAAAAACAAAATACCAAAAAAAAAAAAAAACCGCAAACCAAAAAAAAACCCTACTGAATTCTAAACTAATTGCTGCACGAGCTGTAAGATATTATGTGTTACTTAAAGCATATGTGTTAATGCAAAAATCTTGCTTTAAGGCTTTGAGCATTTGCAGAGAATTAAGCATGAGGAAAAAAATGATAATATTCTTAGATACTACCGCATAAACGCTTCTTCTCTGGGTGCAGTTTATTGGGTACTAACACATAGCTTAAAGGGTTTGACATAGTAGTAGACAGTAGATAAAATTATGGGCACTATGTGCATGGCTGTGGGAAGTACGAATTAGTTATTCTAGGCCCTACTTTGGATTGTGGTGTCCTCAAGACTGGCATCTTGCTACTTGTTTTTGCCCTTATAGTAGTTTTCAAAGAAATCTCAATTTTTTTTTTTATAAATATGACGAGCAATTTTCATTTTCAGCCATCTAAGATATAAATGATGACCAATGGGCAAATTCAGGAAGGGAAATTGTAAGTATTGCTATTAAGCACACAGCTCTACCTCTAGTTGAGAAGGTTGTGAAGTTATAAATAGCTGGAAGCTGAGAGAATGTTTTGGGAAAGCATCATGGTAAACTTGCCTTGGGTATCTTGCTGTCTGGCGTCTGTTACCAGCCACTGATGGAGCTGGGCTACAGGGCCACCCAGCTGGTGGCTTTTGTGTTCCCTCAGGTCACTGCAAGGAGATGCCTTTCTCTGAACTTGAGCTGCTTAAAAGCTAGATTAAATGTATCCAGCTGCTTCAGATTTCTCTGCATCTTTTGGAGGGTTGCAGACACCTTGAGATAGCAGTTCATTCTGCACACCTCTGTCTCTTGCCTGTGTGACAAGGTCAGACGACTCATCCAAAGCTGGGTACGTAGTGCTGCCAGGCAGAACTCCCTGGTGCCGATTATCTGTTCTGGTACCTTCTGTTTGAGTGAATGCTTACCTGGCACAAGGGTGAAATGCATTGCTCTTGGAAAACTTGACTGTTCTTTCTCTGGGGTTTTCAAAAATCCTACAACTTTTGGAAGCTAACAGGCTACTGAGGACTTAATCACCTCTTCCATGTGACACCTTACAAATCTGAAACTTATCTAAAGGATGAGTTCAGAAGAACACACAACTGACTTGACTGGGAGGGGAGCAGGTATCTCCCTTGCTCTGAGGAAGCTGACAGGCTGAAACTTCTGCAAGGAGACTTGAATCACGGTGAACTTGGCTGTCTGAGAACGGAGCCTGGGGAGGGTGACGTACCTGAGCATGAGCACCAGAATTAAAACTGTGTAAGTAACCCACGTCCTAGCTACCAGTCTTAGCTGTAGACTTGACTGGAGGGGGAAAAAGATATGGTAATAAGAGGTTTCCAAGAAGGATGCTTAGCTAGTCAAGAAAAATCCAGACTACACTATTTGTTTAAAGCAGTTTTAGTTTTCAAAATGGCAGTTTGAGGATTGCCACTACTCTAAAATTGTGTTATATTAAATCTCTACTTCTAATTACTGCTTTCTTCTAAAGTAGCCCTTAGATCAGCAGGCTGCAAGTGTATCTCTTCTCTCAGCCAAAGGATTCTGTCAGCCTTTCTAATTGCTATGTTTGGGTTTCTTTTAAGGGAAGGTAAAACCACTGCTTTTCCTGAGAAGTAACTCATCAAGTCTGAAACTTAATATTCTTTCACAAATTGATGTGGACATTTAAATAGACAGCACCCATTTTTAAAAGGCTAAATTTCAAGCTCATATTCTCATATTTGACACTGTTGACCTAATCTTTTAAGATCTGTAATTAATTGTCTTAGCAGATTGTTCTTAAAATGACTAGGAAAGTGGTGGCAGTGACACTTGACATGCTGCACTAAGGTCATATTAGCATCTTCTACTAGTTTTCTGCCATTTAAATGAGTGTTCTGCTTGCTGTTTTTTTCCTGCTGTTTAGAGTAAATATGTCTATCTAGAAGAATAAATACATGTAAAAACTGGATATGCATATTTTTATGTAACCACAGATCATATTTTTGCCAGCAAACTCTATTAAAAGTAAGTAAAGTTTCATTAGCAAGTATGAAGACTGCACTATTAAATACATCACACTGCTTAGAATGTTTTTGTGGCATGGTTTTTGTCTATATTTCTAGTATGCCATTCATATTGCTGGTGCTTATGCATTTACATGTCTGTAAATCATTCATTATCAGAAGTACTCAGATCCACATTGATTTTTTTCTGGAGTATATTAGGCTGGATTTTTTTCAGCTGTCTGGTGCTGTGCTAATGGAGGAGTCTTGAACTGGCAGCTTCTGTTCCAGGTAACTTCTGAAATATTTGAGTCTGTCCTTTGCTGCTTGAGGAGAACTTTTTTGTGCTTCAAAATCAGAAGCAAAATTCTAGGGGAAGCTAAATAGCTGCGATTCTGCAGTTTTGGTGAGCCAGTTGTTGTGTAAGTGACAAACCTGGGACGATTCCACTTTGGGGTCTCCTGTGACAATCTGGTTGAAAGCAGAGGGAGAAAGTGAGTATTTGGGTTTTTTTCTTAACTTGATGTAGACATACAGGCCAGTGCCTCCATATATTGTACTGGCAGTTTTTTGTTCCATCGTTCGGTGATTTAATGAGAAGCACAATTAAAGGCAGCGATGCTTATACTATTAGCTTGCATGGGTTGTCTGATCCTGACCCAGGTGTCTTTTGAGCCCATTGGCTAACATCAAAATAAATGGAATAGAAGTCCTAGCAAAGTTCCTCGAATTTGTGGAAATGAGTGGCTGAATGATAGAGGTCTGCCCTTCAGTGTGGTGAATTAATTTGGGTAGATGTGTCTTAAGTTGTCTTTGCATGCCATTTGTTGGGAGCTGACATACAGGTGGCATTTACCTCCTCAATGTGATTGTTAATAGGACGTGAATACTGGTAGGGAATTAGGGTAGCTGTGCTGGAGGGGTGTGGAGGAAGTTGGAGCCACAGGACGTACTTCTGTAGAAACCATGCTTGATCACTTTGGTCAATTACAAATATTGTTTCCACATCTGTGCAAGAGTAATAATTCTTACGGATATCTATTTCACTGTTTTGTGTGCTTCTCTACTTAGGACTGCTTCACCCAAGTTCAAGAGGAACTTACCTTCTCTCAAAGTCTGGAGCAATCTTGGCCACTTGCTCTTTGTCACCCCTGTGCAGGGTGAAAGTGAACTTCAGGTGTTGTTGTAGATGTGCACATTTGGCAGGGCCAGCCAATGTGCTGATGCTTAGGTTCCTGCTCTGTGGTTGATGCTGGCTGGGGTGGTTGTGCCAGTCGTGTGTCCTGCTGCTTTGTTTCCAACAGTTTGGAGTGTCATGAGACTTCTGAAGTTTTGCCTTAAGGAATTTGTCATAGAAGTTCTTGAAATCAAACCTTGTCCTGCTTTGTTCAAACCTCTTCAGCTGGAGTTTGTGGTTTCATAACAGTTCTGGGGGATGGTTGCTGGGAATTGCAGGATACTGGGATATCCAGGGAGCCCAGGGCAGGCAAAGGAAAGGCATGTTGCCACGCTTGGCTTTCTCTTCTACTCTGGGACTTGCCCCATGTCATTTCAAGCAGAATGGTTTGGAGCTCTGGGAGAGAGTGTAAAATAGATGAGTGAGGGGCGGTGGGTTGTCCAGCTGGGAACAAGGTTTCTGTGTCACATTGTCTTGAGGGTTTAGCTCTTTTAAAATTGCTTGCACTAGAATGCCAAATGGCTGCCTTTGGGGGGAAAAAGTACCTTTGCAGGCTCAAACTGTAATCAGCAGGGTAGATTAGGCTTCACCTTCTGGTCTCTTTATGCCACTAGATTTGTGAGTGAGCAATAATTGGGATAGAATTAGCAATAGAGAAATGTCCTTTTTTAAAGGAAACATCTAAGACCGAGCATATATATTGCAGCTTATGCCTTACCTGACTTTTTTTCCTTGCAGAGCAGCTTTTGTGAACTATTTTGCCATGATGTACAAAGTGGTACTGAAACTTCTAGACTTTAGATAGTTAGGCTAACTCAAGGTATTCTCCAGCTACTTTAAAGTGTATACAAAATTTCGCATCTAGTATAGTCACACTTAATATCCTTACTTGGTATGCTGATGAGGTTTAAACAATTAAAATCCCTGTATTGCACCATGAATAGGAAGTGAGCTTGAAGAGCTTTCAGAAGCTCAGGTTAAGAGCAGTCCAGCCCAGGAGCACGCAGAGGGGAAGACGTGACTGGAAAGCAGGCTGGGACGTTAAAGGTTACTTCAGCATTGACAGCAGGTACAAGTGCTGGTCACCGCTACGTGCGCAAGCGCTGGTCACCGCTACGTGCGCAACTATTGCACTGACAACTTGGCATGTCTTATTTTCACTTATTTTGGAGATAGGCTGTAAGTGTTCGATGGCTTGTAGCTACTGTAACAGTTATTTCACTTACCTACCTGATAGATCAATTGATGCTGTGATCATTTGGAGAATATGTTCAGAGATTGGAGCTTTTGTGTCATTATCCAGTCGTACCTGGAGTGCATGAGTGTTTCTGCTTTCAGTGGAAATACTGGTATTATATGATTTGTCCGTTAGAGGTCACTGTTTAAATATCTTTAGCAGTTTCTTTCATGGGAAGATGCTTATGCTCCTGGTAGCAATTCAGTCTGCCTAGTGGGTAGTGAACAGCAGCTTAGTTTTGCTATTCTCCTCAGTCTCCTTAACCTCAGGTGATCCCGTGCTCACCAGCTTCACCGTATTCTTGTGCTGCCTTTAGATGTCCTCAGAAGTTGTTTGCTATTCATAGCTCACTCCTGACCATTTTTTTTACCAGTTTATTCTCATGCTCCGATTCCTTGCCCAGTATTATCAAATGTCTGAATGACAAGAACAACAACCGGGAACAACTATTTTTTTTTCTGAAACTTCCCCTGTATCACCTGATGTCGCATTCTCTGTCCTCCTCTCCCTTTCTTCTGAGCTGATGTCCCTTACTGTCCTCTGTTCTTTCCACTGCTTCTCTCTTGATCCTCAGGTGTAATCCTTTCCTCATCTTGAGTCTTTTCCTTTTTGTGGGGTGATCCATCAGCTTTTTGCTGCTGGTTCCCATTTCCACAGCTGAATTTTGGTTTTGAGTTAACTTTTTATCCTGTCAAGAGTAGCTGTCCCTCATTCATCATGTTCCTTTGACAGCCATATGGTCACCCTTTATCATGCTTGTGTGTTGTCCCTTCTTCCAGCTGAGCAGTTACCCCATTCGAAACTTTTCTCCTTTTTTTTGCTGCTCACACAGCTTACTGCTTCTTTGCTCTACCATCTCTTTCCAAATTGTTTTGTTCTCTGTGCGTGACCAGCACAGAAGCTTGTCCCTTCATCGCTGCTAACCCTCTTGAGGGTGTCCTTGATCTTATTTAATATGCTGCTAAGTTCCCTTGATGTCATCCTTACATTAGGCCATCTCCTTTAGAAGTCACCTTTCTGGCCATAGCGTATGCCTAGATGTATTGGAAGTGGTCCAGAGACAGCGACACTGCATCTGTCTGTCCTGAATTCTGTCGTGCCTAGATGTATTGGAAGTGGTCCAGAGACAGTTAGCGACACTGCATCTGTCTGTCCTGAATTCTGTCCCAGTCTAACTGCTTTGTCTTCTCCAGACTGCTGAAATGTCTTACGGTGTCTCCCACCGGCATTGTCTGACACTTTGCATTTTGCCTGGTATCAGGTTATTTATATAGCAAACTGGCTGACTTCTGGAGAGAACTAGATGCCCATATACTCTTTATTCTTTGTTGCTTCTTGTATTCTCCTCTATTTTCATTCTGCCTCTGCTTCCCTCTGGTAGGTCATTCCCCGCTGTTGTACTGACATGATAGACCCCAAAGTGGTACAAGTAAGCTCTTTGCGTAGCAAAACTAGGGTTGTGTCCAAAGCACAAGACTTCTGCCTGACAGTGGCCTCTCAGCTGTGCTTGGGAGTGGTGCTTCAAATTAACCATAAGCCTTTCATTTTTGTTATATATTTTGATTTGGTTTTCCTTCCCGTTTCTGGTGCTGAGACCGCTAAAGGGAAATCTCTTTCTGAATGCAGTGCACAGGGGGATGTGAGAAGGAGGGAAAAGGAGATCCCTATACATATGCCTTACTAAATTTGTGACATCTGAGTTCTGCACAAATGTTTAGATTAAATACCTTGTTAGCTTTTTTCCTCCCTGAAACAAACCCAAACCTTTGGTTCTGAGAAAGTACAGATGGTAGAGCATTTTAGCTTTAAATTATATAGATTTTGGTTTTAAGAAGCTTTGGGAGAATGAAGCAGAAGAGGTTTGTGCTGTAATGGTATGAAGAGCACATGCTGAAACTACCCCAATTTATGCATAAATTAAATTGACAAAGTTTGTGCTGTATGGCAACAAAGTCAGTTTTGCATTGTAAATAAGCATACATGCTAAACACAGCACTAGATACAAATCACTTGTCTTTAACATAGTTCTTCACAAGCTGTTGTTCTTCTCTTATTAAAGGGCATCTGCAAACATATTAACTCCTTTTCTGTGAGCCTCAATGTTTTCTGACATGTTTTAGTACAAATTTATTGTGTCTTCATTTATCTCCCAGTAGCTTAAAGTAACTGTAATTTTTTTGTGGAAGCCCCACATAAATGATCTTTCTCCATGTGTATGTACAGGTTGTAATGTAAAATTTCTGGAAATCCTCATGCCAGATGTAAACTATTCTGAAATTGGCATTTTCAAAGCTAGTGAATGTTGCACAAGCAAACTCACTTCATTCAGTGAAATTTTTTTGTTGCTAATACTGAAGGACAGGGGTGGGAAGGTAGGTTTGGTCTAGATTGAGGGGAAACTGGTTAGTTTTGTATACTTGGTTTTGTACTCTATGTATTCTTTCTCCTCTTCTAGTAATCAGGTGTGTTGAAGTGGGTAACAGCACAGCGTTCCCTTTCAGACCACTCACCCATCTGGCCTCTTACTCCTTCCTTTGATGCCCTGTGTCAAAAATACTGTAGAGCAAAATAACCCTTAGGGTGAAATAATTTCCTGATTTTTATCTGAGAATGGGCAATTTGTGGTAACGTGGTTTCTCTTGTCTAGGAGGAGTATCTGCTGTAGCTGGAAATGAAATGTATTGTCAGGTGAAGCCTGGGATCAGCTAATGCAGAGGCTCAGGGAGAAATCTGTACCGTACAGACTTAAAGAAGTGGCTTTAAGCACTGGGTGTAGGGAGCCCAGACTAGGAGGGAGTTTAATTCATTCCCAGCTCTCGGCTGGAATAAGAACATGTGTAAACACATGTGCTGACTTTGCTGTTGAGCAGTGAGGTTTTTTTACTGCAGCCTGTTAACTGTGTGTGTGTTTAGAGGGCAGACTGGTGTCTCCGATAAACAGCATCAGCGTGGCAGTCCGTGATGCTGGATGGGGGAAGAGTCAGTCGATCCAAGGAGCAGTGGAAAATAGTCCTACAGGAGTTCCTAAAAACATTTCAGTGGTGTACAAAGTGGAAACTACTAATACCATCCAATAAAGCGAACTGAAATTATGGTCTATGTGCTAGATACTCACGGTGAACGCAGGATTTTGTAAATAAGCACTGCTAAGCCCACGAGTAGATCGGTATTCCTGAGTAAGAGGCTGAAGTGACCTTGACCTGCGAGGGGTAACCTATAGTATCTGTTCAAGACCTGGTGTCCAGGGCATCCATCTTTGGTTAGTCCCTCCTGTAAACTGCAGAAAGCATGTTAAATAGACTGAAGTAAAGAGAGTATCGATGGAGGGGAAGGTGAACACGCTGAACTTCAAACTGGTTTTATTGAACTAAAGCCGGCTACTGTGAGGTAGTGTGAAACTCTGGAAAGATCATGCTTAAAAAAACACTTGAAGGAGACTCGCTGAGACCATTTGCAGTTGGTGGAAGCCTAATAATAAATCTCAATTTAACACTATCAGCTAAAGTTCTTTAGTCCTGCGGAAGTTCTTTTTTTTAACCGTTCCCTGCTGTTGAGAGATCAACACATACAGATGATCTGATCTGTAACAAGGGCATGTAGCCTGTGTTCTCCAACTTTTCGCATGGTATACCACACTTTTTTTTTTCTCCTGATGTAAAAGTAAGATAGCAAAGCATCTTGGCTGAACTATGTACTCCTCACGAAACAGTTATTGAAGCTGAAGGTGCTGTGGTCCACTACAGTACTTGCATGTCACATCAATTCAAAAAGCTTGGCTAATACTCCATCTTCTTCAAAATTATTTTTAGAAACAAAGGGGCATGTTTATATCCACGTTTTTATACCCATCCTCACTTGAACAGTACTGTTCCTTACTGCTGTAAAAAAGCTAACAAACATAAGATTTTTGTGAGCTATTTTGGTGTAGTTTCAGTTCTTTACTGTTAGGTGATTTATTTTATACCTAGTAATCCCTTCTTAACCTCAGCCCCTGTTTTCTAGTATTTCTCTCCAAACTCTGAAGTGCATCTTAAGGTTTCTTTTTGGAGAACGGATTTGTCCGTTGTCTTCACTAGATGTCACTTGATTCCCAGTCTCTTCTCGGTCTTTCTTATGCTCACAGCACTTCTCCTTAGACTCTGGCTTCTAAATTAAAACTGTTTATTGATAAATTGTTTTGTTAGCACAGTAGCACATCAGTGAGCTATAGTATAATTTAAACATGTTCATAAGAACATTTTCATAACTGCAGTGCTTCTGTGGATAATTGCAAGAACAAACTCTGCTGGTTTCTGGAAAGAGCTGAAGATGAAGGAGACGTCTAAGTTTGTTTTTAATGTTTTCAGTGTGAGGAAGGTTAGTATCCATCTCTGGAAGAGAGTGGAGGGAGGGCAAAAGGGGAAACTTGGAACTACATAACGTGTAAATTAAGTACTGTATGCTTCACTTGGGATAAAGATTCTCTCCAGTTAACTGCCAAGTATGATATCAGCATGCCTATGAATATTTAAAACAAAAACTGTTGTGTTCTCCCTCTGCTAATTTCTCTTTCATTTTGGTGAAGCTGATTGCTTCTCTCTCAGTATAACAGAACCCTTGTCAAATTAATCTAAACATGACTCTAGCTCTATGAGTACGGCTATATTGGATGCACAGAATGCATTATATATTTAGCATTCTAAATTCTTCCTCCCCCATGAAATGTGAGTAACATTTCATGTCTTTATGACCTTTACTCTGAGGGATCCTTATTCATGAAAAGTTCCTGTTGACACTAACTGGATTAGCAACAGTCTGCAGAACTGGGTTTATTATATTGTCTAGCCCACAGGTTTTACTTCAGGCTTAAGAAGTAGGTTCTTGCACTTCGCAAGAAAAACTTATTTGGGATCTACAATGGTCTGATAGCACTCTCAGGTCTGTATTGAGTTCTCTTTACTCTGCATGACTCTTGGCCAGCTTTTTTGCGGAACAGTTTAATGAGAAACTGGCATAGTCTTATAAATCTCTTCTTTGACAAGTAGTGCTATTTTAATAGCTCTTCTGGATAAATATTCCCTTAGAACCTGTAAAGGTTTAGAGTACTACTGAACGTCACGTTCCTAGGTACTGCAAAATTACTTCATTAACTAAAGAAACACTCTGAAGAACCCAGGGATTCTGCAGCTTAAAGTTTCTAAAGATATGAATGCAAAGAAACTAATCATGTTTTAAATAAAATTCTTATTCCACTTGATGTCTGATTCGAAAGCCATTGTGTTCAGTGGGAGGTTTTCTGTAGCCTTTGAATCACGCTTGCTGAGGAGGTTGTAAGCTTACTTGCACACAGCTTTATGAATAGGCAGGTGTTACAGGTACGGTTTTCCAAGCAGCAGTTGGACAATGTTTATTGTGAACATTCAGTGTTAAGGTATAGATGAAGTGAAATGGTTGTTTCTGTTTACATACCATGTGTTCCTCTCATGGAGACTTTTAGTTTTACAAAATCATTTCATTTGTCCAATTGGGTGGTTTAGCGACTCTTGTCATGTTTTTCATCTGAGCTTCCTTGTCTAAAATGTTTTTAAAATGTTTTTTTATTTTACTTTTAACTTGTAAAGGAAATTTTTGTGTTTATATTTTATATATTTTTTTTAATTAAGAGTCTCTCTGGAAATGTTTGATTTAATGTTGGTACCTGCTAAATGCAGAAAGACTGGATTTCATCTTCTAGATGAAAAGCAAGTAGTGACTTAATCTTGCAAGCACCTGAGTTTGTTTACTTTTAAAGTTTTCCAGTGCTCAACAGAAGCTTTAAGAGAAATAATCCTGGAGATCATTTCCAGAAATAGATGCAATCAGAAAGCCTGTGCATTCTCAGCTGTACAAAGGGCCCTGCCACCACAAGAGGAATTGTACTGAAACCTAGATGAATGACTAAAGAGTGGCAGAGTGGAACTGGAAGGGGGGGAAAAAAATGCCCCTCCTTTTCTCCTCTTCCATTTTCTGTGTTCTTCCTTCTCTGTCAGAGGTTGGGTGTACAAAAGGAGCTGGATCCAGGCATCAATACTACCTAGTGGTGTGCAAGAAGCTTGACCTCCTGCTGTATGAGGAAGGGTTAAGTCTGAGGCACTTGGAACTCCAAGCTGCTTTACCCGATTAAATGTTCTTAGCATGTTTCTCTGATAAAAAGCCCCTCTAACCCCGTATCGGCTCTCCAACAGAGGGCAACATCAGATCTCTAGTAAAAGCAGATGTCTAGCACAGGCTTCTAGCTCTTGATGTGGGGAGAGAACTAAGGTCCAGATCCAGGATACTTAAGGGTGGAGTTATATGTAGGCATTGAATAGCAGCATTTAATCCTTCTTGTGTGTTTTGGAAATCATATCGGAACTTCTGAACAGCTGCTGCTTATGTAGGAATGAAATTTAATAACTTGCCTTGAGTGAAAGGCTGCTCTGATGAGAAGATATTTTAGTTCCTAAATAATTGCCGCTAACTTCAGGGCAAAAAAGAGCATATTTGTTTAAAAGCTCTGAAGTGTACCAAGTTGCCAATCCTTATTTCCAGGAGCATGAACAAAGTCCTCTTACTCCTTGGTGTGCAGCGTGCAGACCCTCTCTTTCGCTCTCAAGCAAGGTCTTGAAATCAAGGTGAAGTCTGTAGCTGTCATAGTGAATCATTGTGTGCGATTTCCAGAGTTGAACAAGGGGAAGGAAGCCGTTCCTGGTCTTGTGAAGTGAGGCTTCATATGAATGGGGCTTCATGATGTGACTGAAGCTTCCCAGGAGAATGCAAAGGCATTGGGCTGCCAAATTTTACTAGCATTTGCTGAGGGGGAGTTTAGTTGTTAATGACACTGGGCAGCAGATGGTCTTAGAAGAGTTGTTAAGACACTGTGGATCGTACTGTAAATATGTGGGTGAATGGAACCAGGATGCTGACAGTTCACTCTCACCGCTCATCATGAGAAGGTGACTTGAGTGGAATACGGTATTGCCAGAACATGAATTTCTTGGTATTTGGCAGTCTGCTATATATCTGGGAAGAATTTTGCAACATGACAGTGGGATGGTAGTTGGGATGCACTTACTCATGTAAAGTTCAGAACAGCAAATGTTGCGTGCCTAGTCAACCTTGCTTGACCACTGCTGATCTTCAGACCCAAAGGTACTGAACCTGCGCAGTGAGCTACAAGACTGGTACAGGAGTTAATTCCAGTCTCCCGTTTTTCTTTGAATCCAAGAGAGCATTCATTTATATTAGAAATGAATCCGAATTGTTGAACCAGAAAATAAGCTATCACAGGAAAAAGTCCTCTCTCCCCTACCACAAGCCTGGTCTCAAGCTAATCTTCTGTTTTTCCTTCTCACGAAATGCCTCCAGCCCTTCTGTCCAAACCAAAAAAATACAATTGTAGATTGGGGCTTTTTATTTTGATTTAACAGTGTTTTGCTCATCTTGGCCTGCTTACCCATGCAGCTTTTAGTATGGCTTGAAGGAAATAATGATATAAAGTATCCTAAGTATGATTCACAACATGAAATACAGATATATCAGAAACTTAGTGTACAGTGTGCAAGGACACAGCTGCTGCTGTTCACTAGGGACACTTAACTCACACCTGTGCCCTGGCAAAAGAAAACCAAGTCAAAAGCCTCTGATAAACTAGCCAGTGGAAGATGGGGTTTTACCCTGTGATTGCAAGTGGGATGAGCAGGTAGAACTTGATAACTTCAACTGTGTAGTGACCCATTGAAACCAGGGTTCCCTTTGATGCTGTGATCTTCAGTGAAAGTGTAATCTTCATGAACAAATTTCTGGAAGCCTTTTCTTCCTATCTTGATGTCCAGGCATCATCTTTTCCAGGTGGTTTCATGGGAGTGTTTTGATTGTTTTGCATTTTTTTAAGATGACTGTTGACCTTCCTTGAAATGATTCTTCATCTCTCCACAGTCTCCTAGCTTAAGTTAGAAGTGAAGTACAAGCTTAAGAATTCATTTATTCTTAAGGGGGAAACAAGCTGATTTGGTCAGGTATTTGAAAGGATTAAATCAGTGTTGCTGGTTCAAGGTAGCTCAGTAACTGGGTCCAGCTTTTTGCGTTGATGTCACTTTTTCTTTGGGCTCTGTCAGGCTTCTGGGAGAGTACTTGTCCCCATCCTATGGTCTGTTCACAGATGCAGAACAGCTTCGCTGCGACTCCATGATGCAAGGAGGTTGTTAGGTAACTAAATCCGCTGTGAATAGGACTGACTAAATGTACGGTGCCCGTTAACCAACCCTGATTCAACTGAAATGCGTGTCAGGTTTTGCTGGCTTTCCTCATGTGAGGGTAGCACGAACAAATTGTCTCTGTAGTCTGACAGTTTCAGTAGCCTGGCCTCACAGCAAGATTAAATAAGTTTCATGGGCTTCCTGTCTTTGTAGCGATAGTATTGTCCTTGGTGTAAGGTCTACTCTTTTAGCTGCCTCTGAGAACTTTCTGTGTGTTGGATAATAGCTTTTTATTTTCTTTATCATCTTGTGATGGTGTTCAGCCTGGATAACTGACACACAGGCAGCCAAGCTGACTGTAGGTTTGGTACATCTGGCCTCCTGAATGTCATGCTCTTGCACTGTTTCTTCTAGGAGAGTGTAATCTCTTACACTGTCAAAAAGGCCAAAACCTTCATACCAATTTTTTATTAATTACATTAACAGCGTAACTTCAGGAGAATTATATTTGGTCTTTGTATTGTTTAGACTTTGACTAAACTAAACCCTTACTTGCTAGTACTTCTGATTCCTAGTCTTGCATAAGCATAGTATATGTTTGAGAAGGCAGAAGAATGGTTTGCCAGTCCATTGCATCTCACCAAAGTCAAATTATAATGTCTAATTACTGAAAGGACAACATTTTAATACTGGTAATTACTGTTCTGGTGAAATATTGAAGCTGGAAACAGCTGAATTATGTCAATTAAAATCCTTAGTTAACTTCTGTTAGGGAATAATTTAAAGCAAAAGTAGTAGTGCATTACCCTTTACCTTTTACTTTCTGAAGGCACATAACTCTTGCCATCCTTGAGTGACAGATATGCATGGACCGGTTGGAAAATACCACAAAGGGAGTGCTTTTAAATGTTCAGATTTGCCTTAATGACTTTATAAAAAAAGTCAGCTAAAAATCTCCTGCAATGAATATGACCCTCAACAGTAATATTTATGTAGTGTAATTAGAGTGTTTGTTAGGGATCCCATTATTGTTCACAATGTAATTAGGCTTATAATCTAGTAAATGTGACATACTATAATGTTCTGCTTTGTAAACATTATTGACTCCATTTTAAGACTGAGATTGCCTCATGCCAACAAATAAAAGAAAATCATGGCCTCATAAAAACTTCTCATTATTTAGATGTGCACTCTATGAGTTCCTGATGCAGTCAAAATTGAGACTGAACCAGGGTGAATATTGAACACAGGTGCAAGCTTCAGTGCAGGTTATTTGCCAACCTCCTTTTATGTAAACCTCAGCTGTCTGCTTAAAACTCGCTAAGTTTAAGGAGAGGAAGATGCAAATCTGAATAAGTATTTAACCTCATCTGCATAGGCATATTCCTATTGTGCTTCTGCCTTATTTTTCATGTTTCTAGTTAATAACCAGGTATTTGTTGTTGCTAATCCAATGTAACCATGTATGTATATTGATCAGTTTATTCATTCATGGGAGGTGACTGAAAATGGGCTTGGCTGAACAGTTCATCTCTTAGGGCTGGACTTAAATTTTTGTAAATCAAGCAATAAGCAGAATGGGCCATCTCTAGAAGTGAATTTTTATTTCATGTTTGCTATTAAAGACCCTTAACGGTATCTTGGTGTAACTACTTGTGTCATCCATTTTTCATCTCAAATAATGCTATGGTCTGACTCTCTTAAGCTCTGCTGTTTTGAGACCTATGTGTGCTACGTGGACACAGAGGAAGCCCTGCTTCTCTTTGGTCTATCGGAGCATTCTGTCTGCAGTGGGAGGATTTGATAGTCAAAATATCTCACAATACTGGTAGTAACTTTCTGAAGAGTACAAAGTGGCTGCGTTGAGCAATGGGAACAGATTCCAGATAGGAGATTTTTTTTTTTTTGATGTAAACTTTGCTTTTTTTGTGATAGCTATTAGATGCTGTTTCTACCATCAGCCACTGTACAAGCAGAGCAAAAGGCAGGTGCTGGTAGAGCATCCATAGTCTAGGTAGCAAGCCCTAATTGCAGTCTCTCACTGTGAAAACTTTTCCACAGCTGTGCCAGCAAACATCGCAGACCTGAGAAACATAGAAGTGCTCAACTTTTTCAACAACCAGATTGAGGAGCTGCCTACACAGATTAGCAGCCTTCAGAAGCTCAAACACCTGAATCTTGGGTGCGTATTTTAATGCAAAAAATTTGCTGTAAATAGGTGCTGTCAAACATTGTCACATCTGAAACTGGAACTTCCTATTTTTTGCTATTAAAGTTTCTTTTTGAAAGTGTTTGTGGTGGTTAACTTGGCAATTATGGTTTCAGTGTTTAGTGTCCTGGATAATCAGATACTTAAGTGATCAAGTGCTTACTCTGATATACCGATAACCATTTAAGGTCAACAGCAACTCATATTTGTCTAATACTGAAGTCAAACTTAGCAATTATTGAATTTTACTTCCCTAGCAACTGTCTCTTAATTCTGTGGTAAATTTAGGACTTAGATTCCAAAGTCCCAAACTTGGGATTAAAGAAATTTCAATTTCTATTAAACCTGTAAAAGAAGCAGGAAATCTTTAAAAGTGCATTTAATCAGATACCATATTCCAGTAGAGTTGGTGATACTTCATAACAACAACAGTTGCAGAAGGCTTTTGAATTATTAAAAAAGTAAATGTGAAGCACAGAACCTTATCAAAACTAGCTGGACATATTTTTAAACTGTAACTACTTAGGAAAGTACTAGTAGGGGCAAGATCTAGCTTTATAGGCTTCTCATAGAAAGCTTGTATTTTATAAACACAAACTTCTGAACACCTTGATCAAACAAGAGGATTTTTTTTTACTATTTTAAATATGAAGTAATTTTGGCTAGGCTCTGTGTATCCTGCTCTAGATACTTTTGTAAAGTGCTCATAACTGAACTGCATCCTGAACTGTTGGAATGCCAATAAGTGTTTTCATGACGATCTTGTCTTTATTTGGTCACTTCAGATCTCTGGCATGCCCTAATATCTGCTTGAAGCTGGGTTTGATCATGAATTAATATTTGCTCTAAAAAGCAGCATTTTATATGCCTTGGGAGTTAAAATCCATATTTTGGAATGGCACGTAGTAGTGTTGCATTGTATGGAGGGAGGAAGACGTTGGGCTCTTCCCATAGATTGAAGCAGTGACAAGTGTTTGTATAGTTCAAGTACTGATCTCCGCTGCATTTTTTTCTATTCATATAGTACGAAAGGTCACTTGGGGTTAAGATCAGCAGACATTTAGGTCTGGATCCACAGTTGCCACCTTCATGTGTCATGTGGTCCAAGATCCTGTAGATTAAATGTTCTTCCTTCTTAATCCCCTCCTTACCCATATTCTTCCAGATGCAGGTTTAGTTCTGCGAAGTGGATTCTGCTTCAGAAGTCCTTGGGATCAGTGAAGGGGAAACTGCTCTGCTTTGATAGTTTGGGGCTGGGGGGGGATCCCAGAAACCCTCTTGTCATCTGCAGTGCATGTGTACACACAGGGCATCAAAACAAGCCTCTGGGGGAGAGGGGAAGCTTGAATAAGAGCATAGATTATTTTGGGGAGTATTTTGGTGCAGAAGGATCTAGTAGTAGGATGGGAAGAGGAGGGAAGGCCCTAGAGAATAGCGCCAAAAGCTGTTATTTCTGTGTACCCAACTTTGTTAATACTTGGACTTGAGTTTTCCTTAGTTTTTAGCATTACATCACTCTTTGTAAATTCACATTATATCTTCTCTTGTTGTCACTTGTAGCTATTGCTATTTCTCACTTTTGTGTCAGAAGTAGAGTCAAATTAAGAGTATGTTTAGAGACATGTGAAAGGTCATGACTGCTTCTCATCATAAGAATAAAATCCAGCTCTTCAAAAGAGCTGCTTGTACATGCTCTTCCTGAAGATGCCAGTCTTCTCTGTTCCATTTTCAAACTCAGGTGACAAATGAAGCAAGATCCATACAGACAAGCTGTATGTTTGGTGTACGTACACTAGGGACAGTATAAATAATGGGCTGGTAGTTCTTTTCCTGTGATAAACAGACAGAGCTCGAGCTTGTATGCAAACAGTAAGGTGCTGTGAATATTGTCTCCAGCTCCTTGCCTGCCTTTGTTGTGGCAGCAGCTCTAGCTGGAGTTTCTGGATCCCCTCGTTCGAGCCCTTTGGGGTCAGGGAAAAGTTACTGCATTTTCTGTAGCTTGTCTGCTCCAGGTTATCAGAGAAACCTTTTTTCTGTTAGCTTTCCCCATCTTCTGGTTTTTGCCAGTAGGCAGTGGTATTTGAAACCCTCTAAGACTGGCTGAACGAGCTATGTTTAGACTAAGCCTCATCAATCAGAGGGCTGACATTTTATTTACCTGATGCTCCGTGTGCATCAATAGTTATCTAGTGACACAAATTTGCTGTTCTTGAGAAGGGGGTTTGAGCAGCAATTATCAATGAACGTAAATATTGTGCAGTCGAGGTACTCCTTGTTGTATTTGGTACTGTGGCGAAGAACTATGTGGTATGGGGGAATGGCAGCTGGTAAAGATGCTGTGCAAAGGGGTAATTTGTGGTTTAGTTAGTAGATAGGTCATCTGCCAAGGACCAGCTTCCTCAGTGGTGCACATTAAGCTGGGTATAGCACTGTGGCACCTCTCCCTTTTGCTTTGTGTTTTGTACATAACAGACGGGATACCTTGTGAGTGTGTAAGTTTTGGGTGTATTTATGAGAGTAAGAGCTGAAAACGGTCTGCGTTGCAGAAGGCTTGCTCAGTATCTTGTAGCATCAAGCCCTTTTCAAAGCAGAACAAAAGGCAATTTTGGTGTTGATTACATTTTTTAGAAATGAAACTCCTGTTGCCTGTGTTATTCCTACCAGATGAAGTGAATACTGATGGCGTTCTGTTTTTTTCCTCTTCACCTACAGCATGAACAGGTTAAACACCTTGCCAAGGGGATTTGGCTCTTTACCAGCTCTGGAGGTTCTTGACTTGACTTACAACAACTTAAATGAAACTTCTCTACCAGGAAACTTCTTCTATCTGAGTAAGAAACTTTTCTAAAACCTCTACAAATCTTCATGATATGGTGCTTTGCTTTCTGCAGTTGAAATTTATTTGATGGAAACCAAACTCCAACAGAATTTCTTTCTGATATTTATGTTTTTCTCTGAATATCTCTTGAATATTTCTACATAGTTCAGCAATATTTATCACTGATACACAGTCACCTGACACAATTGGACACGAGAAGACTTGGTTAGTAATGGTATATTAGTTTTATTCGGAGTATTATTTCCTTGGGTCCCATACTCAGTTAAACTTTGTGGAAGCTTGCGAGCCTCGGGGGAAAGTAACCTGTTTCGCAAGGCAACTGTTGTGCGTTGACTCTGGAAACAATTGTGTTCCTGATAGTTCATTACTGAAATAGTTTTAACAGCTTGTGGGTGTTGAAGTGACCAGTATGTTAAAAAATATGCTAAGGTTGCAAAGCTTGGCACAGGAATGGAAGAGCTAAGCTGACCTTTGTACATGTTAAAAATACATGCTCAGAGAGTTAAAATAAAGGTATTGTAATACGTATTTGCAAGAGGGCTGCATTATGGTTGCCTAAGCAACTTGAATTCTGGCACTTTCTGGATTTCAGTGATTCTGCTACCTTACTGGTGTTTTTAGTGTACGATGCTGAAGTGACTTCGGGATCAGTGCATTTTTAGCAGCAAAAGTGACAGGCGAGGGGAGAGGAAGGAGTGCTGCTGTCTGAGAGACTTCGTGATTGTAACCTGGCAGAGGGAAATTTTTAAGTCAGCATTATTAAATATGGTCACATATAATGAAATGAGAGGAGGAGTAGTAAACTGCGTAAGAGAAATGTGATCCCCTCTCTAGTGGGGAGGAGAGGTTTTGCTGACCTGACCACATTCCTTCCTACTGCACCCAACAGTTCTTTGAGTCTCCATTTTAATTTTTTTTTTCCAAACTGTCACCTGTGCTTGTTCAATAATAGCAAGCTACATGGTTGTGCTGGGTCATCTCTTTTTCTGTGAATTTCATGGAGACTGAGCATGGAAATTACAAATTATACAGTTTGAGTCTTCTGTATTGCTCTTTTAAGGTCTCTTTCACAGTGTTAGGCTATGCTTTCTATAGAGCTTAACATAGATGTGTATTTGTCAAAAAAAATCTCAGATGACTTTTTAAATATTTGTTTAGGATGCAAATGGATGTAATGAATAAGAATCAAGGGTAATAAACAGTAGTGACTGTATTCTGACAGCTGAGCATTGAGCCTATATGCCAGAACCTGCTAGAATGTACTATTGCAGAAATTGTTAATTGTGCCAGTCCTTTTGAATATAGATGTCTTCCTGAACTCACCAGCAATACAATAAGCCAGTAAATTTAAGTTTAACCTGCTTGTTATTATTGTGAGCCCTGGGTATGTCAAAGGCTTTTCACCGAGTCAGGGTTATTAATCAAACCTGACTCCCTTTTATTGATTAGACCTCAAACGGTTGGGTTATATGCCACCCTGTTTATATATTGCTATTTAATTTGCAGCCACCCTGCGTGCACTCTATCTAAGTGACAACGATTTTGAAATCCTGCCGCCAGATATTGGGAAGCTCACAAAGTTGCAGATAGTAAGTAATTTATCTAAATTCTTGGAAAATCAATTCACTTTTGCAATGCTTGTAGGAATAGAAACTAGTCAATTTGAGGAGTAGTAGGGGTATGTTTGCAGGAATAGACCACTACACCTGGAACTATTTCTTGTTTACCAGCAGACACTTGTAAATAAATTGGAAGAATTGAGTTTTTAGGAGAAAGGTGGGGGCAGAGGAAGTAGAGTTCTGTTTTAGGCTGCTTTATGGTAACTGAAAATTGTTCTCACTACTTTATGTTCACTCTTAGCTGAGTCTTAGAGACAATGACCTGATATCACTGCCTAAAGAAATTGGTGAGCTCACTCAGCTCAAGGAACTTCATATCCAGGGAAATCGTCTTACCGTGCTGCCCCCAGAACTAGGTAAGATTATGGATAATCATTTATTTATTTGAATAATAACAATAATGATGCACTGTGCTTCCTCTGAAATGAGACCAGTTGTTAAACTCTAGGAAATTATTATACTCAAGTTGTTATTGCTGCTAATATTTACTTTCCCCTCAGAAACGCTCACTGTATCACTCCTGCAGGGGCCAGAAGATGTGTGTTTGGTTTTGTTAGTTTTTTACGTTACTTTTTCCTTGTGTATTAGTACATCTGACTCCCAATATGTATTTAGCACCTTGCTTTATATAACATATCCTAAATATTGGGTCTGAAAAGCTATTCTTGTCTCTAGCTGGGTTTTGAGAACACTATTTGGGTCAGCCAAAATTATGTTAAGCAAAAATGACAGCAGTATAAGTGGCTTTTTTGTGACTGGTCCTGTAAAAATGGAAGGTTGGACAACTAGAGTAAAATATAGCTAAATTAAAGGAATTTTTTGGTTTTCTGTTTCAGTAGCCTACCTTTCTTAGTCATTGATAGCTCTTTCACTTAAAGCAGTGGAGCTGGCTGATGTAATTTCAATTTGTGATATTGGCCGCTATAAATATGATTACAAGTGGCTTACTTCAACCTACAGGGTAGAGTTTTTTTCTTTAAAACTTAAGTATTGATTTTGCTGAATTTGTATTGCAGTATTCCATTTTATGTGAGGGGCATTAACTTCAAAAGAAGTTGTGCCTGTTTGCCCCAGGCCAGAATTTGGTTTCAGATTTTTTTAAAGAAAAAATAAAATATTTTTGTTGGGACTAATGTAGCTGCATCAATTACCTGTTGTTGAAACACCTGTTACACAGCGTTTGTTCATTGTTTCTTGTTATTGTGGATAGTTATAATAGGGAAGCTTCTTTGGTTTGCTAGTACCTTCCAAATAATAGTTCCCAAACCTCAGAAAGATAGTGACTGAAGTTAGCATGATAAAGCAAAATTATTTGTTGACATAAGAACTTGCTTTGACGCATTAGAGAAGGTGGCAGCTGTGTGCCTAAATGTGATGGTCTGCAATGTATGCTTTTTGTTTTACGGAGCAAAGGAAAGAGTCTGCTTTTTTCTATGAGGCGAGGGAAGATGCTTGTTTTGACTCTTCTTGTTTACCCACCATAAGTTTTTTTTGTCTTTATCAATCTCACAGACTATATGATGCTGAGTTTTTTGGGGTTTGTTTCCCCCCCCCCGGTAGATGACAGTTGCTCTCCTTTCATTAATTTCAGGAGTTTATTCCTTGACAAAGATATACTTTCTTTAGCTTTTTGTCAAAGTCATATTTATTTGTAAAGTCCCTTTCAACAGCAATAACGTTTCAGAAGTGTGTAGTATCTGTAAATGTACTTTTCTGTAGCTTCCACTTTTTGGAAAAAAACAAGGCTATAATTTAGGAAGTTAAATGCTGCACTGAGTCTAACCACCTTCTGTGGCTAATTGAATGTTCTAAACCTGCTGCTGCCTTATAAGCATAACAGCAAATTCACTTTAAATGGTTTTACCATCATTGTCTAAACCAAATGGAAACGTTTCAATTGAAATTCTTGCTGTTTGTTTTGCACTGACCTGCAAAACTCAGGATGGCCAAGGGAAGCATTTCTCCATTTAGTTAACATTTGTTTGCGTGTTAGAATAATATCACAATCTGGTAGAAAAAGGACTTGTAATTTTGCCCCACCCGATCAGGATGAGGTGCATTGATACAGCTTAAGTGCTTGTCGTCACCATTTTTTTATTCAACTGCTAGTCTATAAATTATCCTTTCCTCTTCACGTATGAATTTACCAATGTTTCATTTTATGGTCTTACCCAAGATCTTCATTTATGGTTGGTCTAGATGACCTCTAGGGGTCCCTTCCAACCCCAAACATTCTATGATTTTGGGATTTTGGGGTATATTTCCAGAGACCATTACCCTGAAGTCTAGTTTTGTAACTTGTGCAACTTGCAAGCATATTTACTGTGCAAAACAATGTTCTTGGTTGTTTATAGGCAAACATTTGGCAAAAGGAGTTTAGGAAATGGAGCACCAGGCTGGGCTTTGGAGGGCTTGTTTGAGGCCCAGTAGGAGCAGGCCACAGGCAAGCACAAATCTGCTGAGTGATTAGGAAAAGTCACTTTATCTCTCATCCCTTCTGCAAACCAGGACAATTCAAAGAAACAGGCCCCTTTGCAGACGGTTTTAGAGTCTGCCAAGGAAAGGTGGTATGCGAGTGTTACACCCTAATGAACGGACTGCTAATTCCCCAGTCGCCATCTGAGGGAAAAACAATTTTATCTGCTGGCTGAGTTCTCCCTCCTAAATTTTTAAAATTGAATTATAATGTAAGGAGAACTATCCAAATACTTTGTGCTGTGCATGCTGGATAAATAGCTTTTCAATGAGCAGGTCCTATTTGCATTAATTGGAGGTACTGCTGTTCCATTTAAAGTAAACAATCTTTCCTCTCTCATTATCACTTCCATAATTAAAGGTGCTGAAGGCTTTTTTGACTGGCTTAGACTGGTGGACAGCAATGAGTCTTCAGATGTTCATTTACCAGGGAGATGGGCACAATATAAACACCAGAATAAAACAGTGTATTTGAATGAGGAGAAGGGGAGGAGTAGATTAAACTGTTTTTTAAAGGTAATGGAAATAAGTGCAGAAAAAGTCATGGAGAGTAGGGTACGAGAAAAGGCCACAGACAGGCACTGGGATCACAATTTTGGAATGGAGAGAGATACCGATAAATAAAACCCCGCAGTCTGCTCTTAATTGCACCTGATGTGATTGAGCATGGCACGCACTGGTAAGAGGGCTGGGGGAGATCAGTATTGTCCTCCTCTGCATTTAGCAGAGAATACCTGTTACTAATTTAAGAAAAATATTCTTTCCCAGGGGGAAAAGAGGGGTCTAGAAGAGTGCACTGGTGCTCTGGGTGAGGGTGCTTGTCTGTAAATACAGTACGGGTGAGTGATGAACGCAGGAAATGGCCGGGAGTAGGTGGGTGGAATTTGCAGCTTGTTTTTATCATTTGTCTTTCAAAACGCCGTTCATGAGGAATGGTGGTGGGCAGTCATATATAAACTTTAAAGAAGCGCTGGCATTTTTTTCCCTAGTATTTAAAAGGTTATGTGCTGCATTGCGAGACAAATAAATCATGATTCACTGCAACAACAGAGTTGCAGTCAGTTATATAAATTGCCAGGGAAGCACTAAATCTGTCACTTTGTGTATTCTGACCATTTAACAATTGGAACAGTGTTTGGAAAGAAAGCTGAGTAGAAACAAGAACCACGTAAAGTGGCAGATGCAATTAGTAAGATCAATGATGGTGTTTTAAGTTCATTGTATGGTCATCTGGGTGGACCCATGTGTGCCACATAGAAGGTTTTCTTTGCAGAGTCAGGAGTGTAAGAGTAGTGCATGGTGCAGAATATTCACAAAGTTATAGCTGAATGTAAATAGCCACCCAGAGAATGTAACTAACTTATCTGTAGGTTTGCGTTTTTGATGTGAAAACAAATGGCATGATTTTTAAAACCCAGATTCTAATGTTGACTGTGTTCATTACCCTGTCGCCAACACACGTGTGTGCACATGTACACGGAGTTTGCTTGTGTTTATGCATGTGGGAAGAACAGTGATTTCTAAGGATGCATTTTTAATTACCATCCTCTTTTTCCAAAACTGAATGTTGGCATCAATGGCTTTTAAGTATACTGTTCAATACTGTTCTAGTTTATCAAATAATTTCCTCAGGTAAAGGGAGACACTATCAAAACTGTGAAGTTAGGTATATAACTTGAAAAGTGGAAAATTCAGGCTCTTTAAAAAAAGAAAAAAAAAAAAAACCTTGATGGGGTAAGTAGCCATGTTCCTTTTTAAGGAGGGTGAAACATTTTGTAGATTAGATTTGTATGTCAGGATGGCTGAGTAAGTCTTTCATCATTTCATAGTTTTGAACAGCTAAATTATCTTCTGTGGATAAAGGATTGGCTTTAAATAGAAAGTTCAAGGAATCCTGCCAAAAGTCTTGGTATTTCCATCACAGGAAGACATTTTAAAATTTAGGCTTTTGAAATTACTCTAGAATTTGTGAATGAATATTATATTGCGCAAAGTAGTTGCTGCACTTATTTGTTCAAGTTAATATTAATCGAAATAGCAGTTTACTTAAGTAATTATAACGGGCGTGTGCAAACATAGGAATCACTTATTTCACAAAAGACATTTCTTTTCTAGGTATACTTGACATAAATGCCAAACTCTTCTTATTTCAATATAAACTGTCACTGCACTCCACTTGTGCCGCAACACAACGCTGCTCACACCTGCAAACAGGGGTCTGTGGTGCTTGTTGGAAGCCTGAACATCCTGGGGCTCTTTGGATACCAGCTCTGAGCATTGGAAGAAATAATTGATACCTTGAAATTAAAAAAAAAAAAACCAAAAAAAAAAAATGCAACAGAAAAACAACCAACACCTCCCCCCCCCCCCCCCAAAAAAAAAAAAAACCCAAAACCATTCATACTTTTGGAATTAAGGCCAAGGTGGTGTAAGAAAATAAGGAGCTTTACTAAACTTCCTAGTGGATACGCAAAGTAACTTGTTTTCTAAGACTACTGATGTAGCAGTTACTAGTTAAGGAATAATAGAAAAATGTACATAACAAGATTGCTTATGTAGAACAGCATCTTTGTGAATAGATGAATTTGTGAAGTATTCTAATTGTGTTTCTCATTTTAGTTGAAAAAGGTAAAAAAAAAAAAAAAAACAAACTAACACCAAACCCCACCACTTCTTACGTGGCTAGAAACCAGGCTGATTCCACAGAGTACTTGATGGGAGTTAAGGTGTGGGGGCTCTGCAGTTTCATTATACACATGAAGGTGTTTTCTATAGCCCATAATTTAGATTTACACCACAGACATTCGTTTCCTTACATTGCTGTAATTCTTGCCAAACTTCCCAAGATTCAGATTTGATCTTACATTAGTTTTTAAAATATGCAAGTCCTACTGTCGCTTCTCAGATGACTACAGTGTGTGTGTAGGCTTTCCTAATGTTGACTGTACTCTGATTTATAAGTACCATCAGCATAATAGTGATGTTTCTGTCAGCAAATCTCATCTCTTCAGTTGGAGCTGTGGTAGGTAAGAGTACCGCAATTAGAGCCAATCTGAGCAAATGTTATATTTGTTGTTCAATTTGGTTAATTTTACATGTTTCATAGTACCTAAAAGTGGTTTCTCTTTTCTGAGTACTTGGCAACCTGTGTTTGAATGGAATTTTCTAAGATGCGGGGCAAAAGCGATACAGTGAATCCTTTTTGAACTCATTTTTAAACTAAATAGACTTTGGTCTGATGGGGACGCTTCAAAGAAAGAATGCTCTGTTGAGTTCCTGTGTAATTGAGAATCTCAGGGGAGTTTCTGAGGTTGGAAAAAATGTGCGATATATTTCAAAATAAATTCGGATGCTGATCCTCTAAGCCTGTAATACTTCCTGTGCCATTAAAACGTCTTTGATGTTAAACTACTTTGACATCACCTTAATTCCCTTTGTTCCAAAACCCGTCTGCCGTGTAGTGCGTTTCTTGGGTTTCTTCACTGGGAACAGTCAGCAGCGACTGTTGGTTTGCCCCTCGAGATCCCAGTCAGCGCTGGCCATTTGCTGAAGTGAAGGAAACGGCATGCATTTCCAGTGCAATGTGTCGCCCTTCAAAGAGAGAAATCAGTGAAACTTGGCAATACCTGTAAGTCTTCTAGTAAATCGTCTCTCTCTTACATTAGGAATGTGGGAGAAATTAATTTAATTGAGTCGTAAGTAATTTGAAATCTTTTTAGAAAGAGTATCAGAAGCGTTTTGAAGTATTTTCTTGGATTCTTGTCAAAATGCTGTTTCTTCTGCCATTCCCCTTAGCTACCCACATGATGGCATCAGCTGGGTTGGTTGCCTTGGTACCTGAAGGCTGTGTGTGGTGGAGTTTGGCTGTTGAAAGTGTGATTTGTCATGTGGAAGTACAAGCCATTAGCAGAGTGTTGTTTGGTTACGAGTGCCTTGTGTGCTGCATTGAATAAGTTCCTGGTCTGTGGCTTTCATCTGTGAATGTTAATTATATTTACCCTTTCTACTAGTTGTCCTGCTAAGGTCAGGTTTATTGTGTGGAGTGATGGTAGAAATTGCCAGGGCTCTCCCCTTGTTCCCAGAGAGCTAAGCACTCCTCCTGTCATCTGAATATGGAAATGTGAGGAGTTTGCCCAGCCGGGTTAGGTCTATATTGTGCCTCTACTTAATATCTGAGATGTGGTTTAAGGGAGAAGTTCAGCATTTCATCCGTTCTGTTGTCTTGCCTGGGCTTCATCTTCAGTCCTGACGCGTTCTGGAGTGAAAGTCTTCTTGAGCCAGGCTCCCCATTATACTTTGGTATAATGATTCTGGCTGACCTTTGCTATGATGCTGGAATTTTGTATAAATACCTCAGGACCAAGTTCACTTTGTTTTAAACTCTCTTCTATGAAAGGTTGAGGTGGGACAGTGCTGGAGAGTAAAATCCTCTTCCTGTAGAATTGTAATTGCAGTAGCTGAGGCAATACCAATTTGACCTGTATCACTTCACCTTTATTTTGAGGGTAAAGAATTCAAGATTTAGTTGGTCTGCTTTTACTTTTTCAGCTGTGGTCCTTTTGCTAAGAGTTGAAGCAAATGGAGTAGCTATTCTGGGATCACACAGGATAATCAGAGTCTTTATAAACTGTCAAAGGGAGGAGTGAGAGGAGACTTAGCTGTCGATCCTCACGAACTCCATGAGAAGGTGGCACAGGTCACCTTTCTCCCTTCTAGATGGGCAGAAGCAGCAGCAGCGTAAGGCTGCTCAGTTCAGCACCGAAACAAAAAAACTCATTTTTAACAGCGATGAACCATTTGAACCAGACACCACTGGCAGAGTCTCCATCTCCTGATGTTTTTCAGACCAGATGTTTTTCTGTTTGAAATGTCTTTGTTAAACTCCTCAATTACTGAACTGACACAGAGATCTGCTGTTAGATGTATTCAAGTGAACATTCAAGTTGGGGTCTATCTCTGAACTCGTTGGAAATTCTCATTTACATCTAAGAAGCTGTTAGAATAACATGTGCTGTTACAGTATCTGCACTCGTGTTTTCTGTCCCTGAAAATAATTGTAAAACTGAGCATGGGCTGAGGCTTCAATGTTTGGCTTTCAGATTGCTTGTTCAGCTTTCTCATACCCTGTGGCTTCCTGCCGAATGCTCACAGGTGAGGCTGTGGACATTCCCATCTGCATGGTCAGGAAAGCAGTCAGGGGAAGAATTCCAGCCTGCTTCTGTCTGATGGATGCTCTGGAGTATCTGTCTGGTTTATTCGTATGTACTGAATCGGACTTCATTTGAGACTTGACCCTTTTCCCCTGTTCCATAAAACCACCGCAAACGCTGTTTTGGAGTTCTCTGGAGCGCTGGTGGCTCCAGGTGATGTTGTTAGACCTTCTACAAGAATGTAGGGGGTGAGAGGGCAAAAGTGTTGCTGGGATCGATCTTCTGGAGGTGCTTCAGTCTAGGTTTAGATTTACTAGTTGTTTTCTTTTAGTGCATAGAAACTCATCAATAAGCAAATGTGTATTTTTCAACATATGCTATGGAGCTGTAGATTTGTTTATCATACTGAATATTTCTGTGAATATTTCTGCTGGTTCCAAAAAGATTGAGTCACACTTCACTTATGTACAAGAAGTCTTTGCTCTCTGTTGTCTTACAGCTCCTTTGTAACTACTGTTTAAATCTACTCTTATGTTACTAATCCTTCGAAAGTGATAGAGGTCTTCAAAGCAGCAGTGATCTTACTTGTTTGTAGGAATTAAACAAGTTACTGATGCACAGCTTACGTGTGTGTGTGATTGGTGTAAAAGTCATTTGCTTCTGATAAGACTTCGTGGCATAGAAATTGGTATGTATTTTCACTTTTTTACATAGATTTTAAGGCAGCGTTCACAGCTAATTGCTTTGGTATCATTTTTATGACATAATAGTCATGGTATTTCTTCCACCCCCACCCTTAAACCAATCTCTCTCTCTATGGAGACAAAGCACATGCCACAAAAGTAATAAAAATTATAAGCCCTGTAGTGTAAAGGAAATCTAAAACAAGCCAGGACAGACATACTTTTACATATAACCTAAGTTTAAATTTAATGTTTTGGATTGATCCCTTACTTACCCTTTAATAAAACAGGACTCAAGGGTATTTGTCTAAATAAAAAAATAAAATGAATTTCATTCCTCCTGTCCTTATGTATGACAGTGAGAGAGTAAGACCTTTGTGTGGTACGGGGGAAGCACATTTATTTAAACTGCAGTCTTAAGAGGAGTCGCTAAAAGGGATGTGTTAGAGCCCGAGGGCTCTCCTTGAGGTCAGTGCAGTAGGGTGTAGTCTGGAAAGTGAGTCGGTGTATCAATGGGACGCAGATGCGAAACTCAACAGCATACAGGCTAAAAATTATTTCCATTGATTTTAATGAAGCTCCACTAGGGATGAATTTAAACCATTACAAAGAAGCGTTGATCTGGTATTTTACAGCTAGGATCATGTTTCTTATGCTGAATGCCAATGTTCACTTCTCAAATGTCAGAGTTGTTTAATTACTCTATTTCACCTTTTAATTTTTGAAAGTATTTAAAGTGTTGCCAAGGGGTGTTCGAGTGGAAAGGGCAAGTCGGGTTTGTGTTCATTCTGTTTTCTTTTGTTTGTAGTGAAGTAATGCCTATGTACACTGGTCATACCTTACTGTACCTTAAGTATACATACAGAGGATAAATATTATACACTCTGTATAGCATACGTTCTGAGAGGATGAGGAGCTTGTAGTTGCATATAGGAGCTGCTTGCAGGCTGTATCTTATGGACAGGAGGAGCCTGGGAAGTCTGAAGACACCCCTGGTCTAAGTGATAGGTAGCACTATCACTGGCTCCGACGCTGCAGACACGACTGCAGGAGGCAGCATTTTACTTGCTTTTATGAGCTCTTTTCTGACCTTTGCAGGCAGTTGAGCAAAATATGAATGTTCACATAGACCACTTTTTATTTCAACAGCAACGAAGGAACATAAAAAGAAACACGAAGTCTATCCTGCATTTGGTCTAAAACTTGATAGTTATTGAGGGAGGTGCAGGGAAACTGTGGGTGCCTTTTCCCTTTAATGTCACTCAGGATGGGGTGTGCTCCCTGTTATACGAGATGTCCCTTCTGTCCACCCATGGCTGTGGGAGCTCTGAATTACAGCAGTGATAAATGGTATTTTTAGTCGATAGATCGCATAAGCTAAGAATACATGAAAATTAAAAATATGCATACTTTGATTTTTGTCCTTGAATTTTCAAGGGTTTGGTTTGCTGTAGATCTATTTACTGTAGCTTCCAGGTGGCAGCTAACAAGATTTGGGCATTGGGCAGTTTTCAGATCTGCACAGCTTAACCAGTTGGGCATAGGAACAATTTGGTTTTAGGGTGGGTTAAACACAGAAGCTCAGTCACTCTGATGCAATCAAACTTAGTGGTTCAGGATCGTCTTTAGATACAAAGAGTGCTGAGACAGGAAAAAAAAAAAAAGCCAAGATCAGGTATTTCTAAGACCACACAGCTGGCTCCTTTCAGAAGGTTTTTGGCCATTCTGTGCAGGTCATCCACAGCAGTCAGCTCTTGGACCTTTATCTCTGTTCTTCTCTTTTCCAGACTGTTCTCTTTTCAGTGTCTGCTGTGGTAGCAGCATACATCCACTTTGCACACTTCCTACTTGGAAATCTATCTATGCTCAAGATAAAAAGCTTTAAAAACCTGTATCCTTTGGGCTTAGAAATGAGAAGGTTCTTTAAGTACGTTAGACCTGGGTTGTGGGCTATACAGTTTGATTGTTTGTTTATTTACAAGAATAATTTTGGAAATGCTTGAAAATAACTTGAAAAATGTTTCTATGATCTAGGAAGGGGGCTGTGCTGACTTGTCTCGTGGATAGCCTTCTCTTCTCTTGCCAGAGACATGGGACTGCAATGCGTTTCAGTGGAGTTGGTCTCTTTCAGTATGGCAGAATAGCAAGAACCCTAAATGCATTATGAAGAAATACAATTTTAGTCTACTAGTTATGCCAAAATTTAGAGATGGTAAACAAATATTTTTTTAGTAGGCTGATGTACTTGGAAAGAACAAACCAGCAATGACCAATGTAGTCTCCAACCCTAATAATATCTTGTGATTGAATCTTCAGTACTGGATTTTTACTAGAGGCAATTTTGTATTTTGCTTACTAAAAATATCTGAGGGATTTGATGTGTTTCGTGTAGCAGAACAAGTATATAAATTTCCTAAAGGCCTGGGGATAGTGTTCTGCTGATGCTGCTGTTAGACAATATGCATAAAGGCGCATCTGCTGTAGCTCTCTCCCTGGCCCGTGGCTCTAGAGCTGCAGGGATGGAATAACAGCGTTTCTTAGCACAGTGCTGCCATAAAAAGCCTTCTAGGCAAGGAGGCTGTTGGTGGGGGGACAGGGACGCATCTGTAAGCTGTCCAGTTGCGTGGCACTCCTCCAGCGAGCCTGGTACCAGAGCCTTTGCTTCAGGTGGGTTTGAGCATCTCTTCCACGCTGCTGGGTTTGTCTTGGTGTGCTGGGGCAGAAGGGTTTATGCAGGGCCCCCGTGTGTTTGGTTACCGCAACACGTACTGTTCTAGAGGTGCTACTGAGACTGGCACCTCGTGCTTGGGATTCCTGGATGTCCTGTGGCCAGAGCAGAATTAGGTAAGCCCTCGATTCACACATGGTTTCATTGTAAGGGCAGAGTGGACACCAGGATATGGCCCCAAGCAATAAATGGTTATGCAGGAGTGACGTGTTTTCATCCTGTCTCAGTTTTAATTACACAGCTGCTTTGTTCTCGAGTGGCTTGCCTTATGGCAGCAGTATTAGACTTTGTTTCCTCCCCAGTGCTGATCAGGTGGGGCAGGCTCTCCGCGACTTCTTATCCTGCTTAATTTTCTGCCCATTTGTGTCCTTCATTTACAGATGGAAACTTTCGTGTCGAACAGGGAGGAGTTTAAGGCATCAGGTGCCCCCTCCTTCCTGCGAGACAGCCCCCCTTTACTCCCCTGCGGAGGAGTGCCCGCTCCCTGCCTGGTGCTTGCTGTGAGGACAGACGGGTTGTTCCTTTTCGCACTACAACACTTCGTTAAATTCTTCAATTAAAACCCCGGGCTGTGAGGTGGCAGCTGAGCTCTTGCTCCAGCTGTAGGCTGCCAGGAGGGCTCACAGAGGGGCATCCTGGGCAGGGAGGGGGTGGGTTTCAGTGCAGGTGATGGACCTTTGGGTGCCCCAGTTTTCTCTTTAATGAGATTAATTTTACCCTTAGGGCCTCTGCCTTCCCTCTGAAGGTAAAAAGTAATATCTGTACCTGCCCCCAGTGTGTTTTGGGGAAAAACAGGGGGTGGAGGAAAAATGAAGTGATTACTTTGGTGTTGAGACCTACGCTTCATTTTGCTTAAGTCCTCTTTTTGCTGTAAGATTTCTTTGGCTTTAGTAGAATAGTATTTATTACAATTAATTATGTTTAAATGGGTCATGTGGAATTTGGAATGGAAGTGGGTGCACTATGCTGCAGGGATGGAAATATATTGCAGCATCCCCTGGGTGGTAAATTTCTGACGCAGTTCGGGATGCGAGGATTCAGCTGAGGCCCTGGCTATTGAGATTTTGGGAATGTGTGACTTCTTCCTGTAAGCAACAGTGAATTTGACCCATGACGGGGCCAAGCTTGCCTCCCCAAATTCAACTATTTTTTATTATTTGTACACAGATTGATCGTCTTACCTTGATGCAGTACTTGCAGAGCTGTAATTACAAGTGAGTGCTTACAGCATTGGTAGTTTTGGAGAGCAATGTGTGTGGCTGGGGTTTTTTTTGCAGGTAACAAAATGGAAAATCCAATTTGCAATTGCAAAGCAAGCCCCTGAGTGATACATGGTATTCATAGCAGCACCGGTCAGAGGGTTACGGCTAATCGCAGCGCTGGCTTGCATCCCCGGTGGCCTGTGCCTGGAAACTGAATAGCGAGCAGCGTGAGCCTGCACCTTCAGCCAGCACAGATTTAGACCACACCGGTTTCTAGCTTATTAGGTCCTCTTTGTCACAGTACTTAATCCTGCTTCCTGATCCTTGTTAGAACAGGGCTGCCGAGTCCCTTAATAAAGGAGATGGGTGCAAGGCTCCTAACGAGGCGCACTGAAGCGTGAGGCAGCGAGGGCAATTGCCGCCTGACTGACAGGGGGGTTGAAATGCTCCCTGCCTGCTGTTATTTCAAAAGAACAGGCCTCAGACAGCTGACAGATGAGCTTGCTAAGGTAATGGTAGCTTGTTGATAGGCCGATATGAGATGCGTGACATCTTTTCACACGGTATAATGGTCTGTCTTTACTCTAATTGTGTTAACCCTTTTTAGGGAGGGAAACGTGTCAAGGATTAGCTGTAATGTAGAACATGCGCCGGCAGGGCCAGCAGGCACGCGGCTTGCAGCAGCTCCTGTGGCATGCATGTGTGTTCATGCTGCTTACGCGAGCGCCTTCAATTTTGGAAAACAAGCACATCGGGTTGATTTCAGATTTCTCTGACAGCTTGGCTCAGTCAGTCTTCAAAACTTTGTGATTTTTTTTATTTTTTTTTTTTCCTTGTTTCCCATACTTAAAGATTTCTTTTTTTTATTACGTTAGATTTCTGGGGGGAGGCTAGGCCTCTCTTCACTGTAAAATTCCCCAAAATAAAATAAGAAGTCTGTGCTACGGTTTTAAATTTAATTTGAAGAACACAATATTTCAATGG
Source organism: Egretta garzetta (assembly GCF_000687185.1). Lineage (NCBI taxonomy): Eukaryota > Metazoa > Chordata > Aves > Pelecaniformes > Ardeidae > Egretta > Egretta garzetta. The sequence continues at coordinate 40,146 of NW_009258383.1, forward strand.
TTAGACTGTCCTGGAATTCAGCGTGTTATTCAGCCTCCTCATAGTCAGGAGGAGTTTCAGTAGAGCATGTACTATTTTGGTTTTGGGTGGTAAACATTTACAAAGCAAACAAACAAACCCCAAGCAAACCCCTAAAAGGTGTCTCAAGTCTTCCCTGTCAATAGAATAGGTAAAACTGGCATGTTGCGAGAATTAAGTTTTTGTTTGTTTTTCTCAG
>NW_009258383.1:40376-88647 GCF_000687185.1 Egretta garzetta
CCACAGGTCAGCGGTAGGATCTCAGTACAAACAACACGCTGGGCACTGGGAAGGCAAAAAGCCCGTTGGGCATCGCTTGTTGACATTACGCTTGGAGAAGTGATGGAGAAATGTTTTGCAATGCTCAGCTCCAGCAGAGCAAAATTCTACCTCAGCGACGTTCTTCTTTCATTCCTGCAAGCCATGGTGGAGAGGGACTTTGCTGAATTATCCCATAGGCCTGAAGATTATGTTTAATGGTTGAGACTTTTACTGCTGCAACAGAGCTAGGAGGTTTGGAGTTAGGAATGGGGAAGCCCCAGTTCTACTGCAGTTGCTCTGCCCAGGCTGAGTGAGTTTACTCACCTGCAGAAGGACACCCTGACTCCTATGCACTTCTAAGCCCTGCTTAAAGCTGATTTGATGAATAAATGTTATATGCAGTGGGCCAAGTTCAATCCTGTTGTGCAATATGTAGTAGCACTGTGAAATGAATAGAGTGGAACTGCATCCATCATGGTGGGAACTACTATGTCCTCCTCTTCCTCTCCACTAAGACTGAAATATTTGCTTTTAGTATGGTTGTACTCTCTGAAACAAATGCGAAGTTTTGTATTCACAGAAAGATATTTATTTCTAATTTTTCATATTTCATTTTTTTTTCATATGCTGTTTTGTTTAATCCCTTTCAGGTAATTTGGATTTAACTGGTCAAAAGCAAGTCTTCAAAGCAGAGAACAATCCTTGGGTTACCCCTATTGCTGACCAGTTCCAGCTGGGAGTATCTCACGTTTTTGAATACATTCGTTCAGAAACATATAAATAGTAAGTATTACATATCACTTATATACCGTAGCTGTGTTGGGTTTTTTTCCTGCAGGGTGTTTGGCAAAGTGTTATCAGCTACATCCTTCTTTCATAATCCCTGCAGTAGCTTGGTATTCAGGGCAAATATGCAAACCTGTATATTTATATTAAGGAATTTTGCCAAGAAGAAGGTAAATAAATGTGGTTTAGACATGTTAGGAAAGCACAATGACTGATCTTGTCCTGCATTTCTTCTTCACTTCTAAGAGCATGAGAGTTGTAAAAAGAGCAGGCATTACTAGCCTTTGATTGGTACTGATTTTAAGTATGTACAGTAATGTTTTATAGATTGAAATAGGTATTTGTTAACATTTTTGGATGCAAGTAGTTGCATTCTGAAAGAGATGTCCAGAATTCAAACCTGCTTTGATCTGGACTGGTTTACAAAAGGCTTACAACCCTGGTCATTCAAATACAGATACTAGTACTTTTTTCAACAGTGTAACTGGAAAAAAAATAAATCTTATGCTGGGACTTCTCCATTTTAGCTCAAAATTCTATGGACAAATGTGAAGCATTTATTTAGGAAATCACGTCTTTAGTCGTTCACTGAATTGAAATATTTATTTTCAGTAAAAATTTCCATGTTACTAGTTCACAGTAAGACTTTAAATGGGAAGTTATTTTTACGTGTCTGACAACAACCTTGATGCTGTCTTCCTAGGAGCAAGAGGTAATACAATACACAGTACAGCCTCTATGTTGGAAAGTTAGTTATTACATTTCCCCTTTATTTAAAAAATATATTTTAATAATTTAGAAGCATTTCTGGCAATTTTTTTATATGGTAGCTGTCTGAACTCAATTACCAAAGGAGAGTATTCACAAGGTTTTGGGATTCCAATTAAGTAACTGAGATGTAAATTTCTATATGAAACTAAATGATCCAACAATGGCTTTTTGTAGGCTGTTCTTCAATTACAGAATTTGAGAGAAGGATCACAAGTGGGAGAGTGGTTACAAAAATCGTGTGTCTCAGAAGTGTCCTGATATTTATGTGGTAATATGCATTCTCAAGATAGATTTATTCATAGATTTAAGTAGGCTGCAACACCCTTCTTCCATTAGTACTCTGTACTACAGACATGGAGTAGGGAAACAGCCGTCTGTCTCCTTAGACCATCCCTTCCCCACCGTCCATTGTGTACCTGCAACTAGATTTCTTGATAATGTTTTGTAATTATTTTTATTGCCAGTTATATATTTCTATTTGCTGAGCAATGTAGATTAGGGACCCTCATGCAGTTCTCACAGGGACAGCTCTGGGCATCATGAGGACAGCAGAGTTTCAAGGACTGAAGTGCAGTTTTTGAGAATTTGACCCATACTCAGTTTGAAGGGGTGAGGGCTGTTGTTATGTATCTGTAATTAAAAAAAAAATTATATGTGTGGATTTTATACTGTGGATATATTAAACTGCTCTGGCAACTTTCCTTGTGCAATCAAAATTGACAAAAAAGGTTCTGTAATTCATCACTTGCCTCAACTGTTGCTCTTTGTTTTAAGTTAGCCATATTATGTTTGCTGTCTTGTCCTTTGCTGAGGTGTAACAGTGTCTTATTGGCTAATGGGCTGATTTTGATTTTGTCCACAGTAAATATTTGAAGCCTGTATAATTAACAGTGTAAGCAAAATCAGACTCTACCCGTTAATTGGGGGGGCAAATAAAATCAAAAATCTTCCCATGGTTCATTCATACCTTTTCTTTTGATCTTAGAAGCTTATTCAATTAAAGTGTCATTATTTTCAAAGCTTAGTGATGAAAACCAAATGCATGTGGATGTTGTTAATTAGATGTAATTTTTTTCTATTCAGCGTATAACCATTTTATATTTAAACTATAAATTAAAAATAACGGTATAATTTTGTTAGAATCCCGGTAGCAACTTCTTTTGATTCTTGATTGTGCTTATTTCACATGGTATAGAGTTTGTGGATTTTTTCCTGCTGAGATCTGAGAATTACTTGGATGCCACCTGCTACAGACATTTTTCTGTTTGCATTTGATTTTAAGTGTTAAAACTCATCAGCAATGGCATAACCTAGGTTACAGGTCTAGTAGCATTATTGTGCACAAAAGCAAATAAGCTGTGAACACAGAAGAAATGAAAACTCCTTTTTGTGATGAAATTTTGATCTTTTCCTGCTAACAACTATACACCACCTTCAATTTCCTTTTCTTTCACAGCCTATGCCCAGTACTGTGTCTTTTTTTTTTTTCCTCATTAAGCAAATCACAGGGTTGAGATGTGAACGTAGTATCTAACGAAGCAAAATTGAGCTCTTGGGTATTTTTTGGATCACTCAGCCAAAATAAAAATTAAAAAATTAACTGGAAACATTTGATAGTCACAGCCATCTTAACTTTTACTCTGAGACAAAGTAGTACAGTTAAACAGATGATTGGATAGGATGCTGTTTAGGTAACCTTACTTGCAACACTGAGAAAACAGCTCACGTGTTAGCAGCTGACAGTCAGACCAGTAAGTTTACTTTCAGGTGCTTTCATAAACCAGGAACTATGCATCTGTATGGCAGATGGATTTTGAACTCCAGAGATGGTAATTGTCTCCCTATGCCTATTGCTTTTGCTGGGTGATTGGAAATATTGATTTTTACTTCGTTTACAAGCCTAACATTGTCTATACTAGCTAAGACAGAGAGGGTATGCTCATACAATCACAAGTGCCAAGTTTCAGGAGCTTAAAAAGTTATCTTTCGCTAAGTGGATTTATGCTAATACACTTTATTTTGTGTTTGCAGTGACTAGGACATCATATTTACTCAGTTGCTGTTATCTCAGCCAGAAAGTGGTAACTCAATAAGTCTTGGCAACATACTCACTTGCAGTCATGTTACTAAACCTTGAGGTTTCTACTGATGGCTGGCACAAGCCATAACTGTATGCTGCAGTCAATATCAGAGATTTCCATTCAGGTTCTGTGAAGTTGCACTTGTGCAGCAACTACCAAATAGATCACAAACCTCTTCTTTCCTTTCTGAAATGTACTGGCTGTTTCAAGCATATTTAGTGAAAAATTACACGCCATTTTTAGCCTTGTCTTAGGGTATTCGTGCTCTAGTGATTAATTGGTAAGTAGGGATGACACCCGTGAGGGATGATTATGTCTAAAGATAAAATGTCATTTGTCTCACATACTTTTACATTTTCACACTCCCGTTTTACATGGTACTTATGCACCAAGTATAAAACTGGAATTGCACTTTACTGCAGAAGCGTGTTAGCCAGTAGTACCCTCAGATCAGCTCTTCTTTGTAGCTTCTCTCATTTCCTTTAATTTCCTTACCTTTCATGAGAAATGATGCCAGGTGATTTTTTTTTTTTTTTTTTCAACCCTCATTTCTCAAGGAAGACTTGTGCTGACAAAAAGATGGGCGATATATTGTGGCAGAAAATGTGTGTGGAGGGCTCTTAATTCTTAACAGGAAATTCAGCAGCTTTTGGCACTTGGCTAGCTTTTGTTGGCTAAAATATGCCCACTGCACATATCATCCTATGACAGCATCATCTGGAAATAGGTCAGTTTGCCAAGTATATAATGATTTTTAACCTCTGACTGCTGTGCTAACTTTCTGAAAGTTAAGTGAGTAAGCTGAATTTTGGCTTTGATTCTATATGTACCCTGGAGCTGCCGTTAAATTCCATGTGGTGTCACGATAGTGTTGAAAAGCAGTTGAAGAACTTGCTTACACCGTAAAGGGTAATGGCAACCTCATCTTCTCAAAGGGCTTAACTAAATATTTTATTTTTTATTCACGCCTTTAGTCAACTTTCAAAGTGACCTTTATGTTGTAAGCATATTCTCAGAGGATCTTCTCTGTCAAGGGTACTGACAAAGAGATGATGGATTGTATGATTTAGTGGTTGCAATGTACTTAGACAAGTGCAGACAGACATGAATGTTTGAAAGAAAACGGTGGATTAAGCTCCTATGAAGAACTGAAATGCTGTGACGCTCGTCAGGATCAGTGTAGGATAATTAGTGATTTGATTAAGAGGTAAAGCCGAGATGTGCAATTGGTACCAGTGGGTGGGTTTGGTTGCTGGCATTTACAGCAAAGTTAATCCAGAAAGCTGCTCTTTGGGTACATTTCTGGCATTAATCATGTGCTTTTGATCAATCTTCATGTGAAACTTGCTCTTTGCCTGTTTGTTCTTGTAACAGAAAGGGTAGTGATTTTGCTTTTATTACAGCAGAGTCTACTGCAGTCATCATCACCTGATGGTGTAATCTCTGCTAAAACAAAATAATTTGCTAGGTCGTGAGTGCTTAGAATAGCATTCAGACTGATAACATCTTTAAGCTGTCGTTGAACCCAGCTATCACCTTTTAACACTTTATTTAATGATTGTTGTCTCCCTGTTTGACCTCCTTATTCCAGTGAGGCAGAATTATGATAGAACAGTCACCGTTTGTTAAGTTTCTAGAAAGCAGGTTTTCCCCATGAGGCAGTCAATTTGGAGTCAAGAGTCTCGACAAGATGTTTTGTGAAAGGAAGTAAGCTGCACTTTTCACATTTCCATCAGGAAAGGTGGTAGAAGAGCAAGCCATTTTAAAGGCTGACACATTAACTCTTAGCAGAGGAAATGGCTTGACAAACGCTGTGCTGAGCATATATCGCTTGGCAGCATTGGAACATAGGTTTCCCTGGGCAGGCTGCTCTGTGCTAAGCATTGTAATTGAAAACCTCATTTTATCGGCAGCGACAGTCTGGAAAAATCCACTCTTGATTCAGTCCTCTGTTTAGAGGCAATCACCCCAGCTTTCTTGAGAATGAATTGTTGTACTGGACCCCCACTATTATGTAGCAGCTACTTCCAGGGCAGCAGATACAGGTCATGCAGTAAGAGATTCTTCTTTTGGGTTATATTAATGGAAGATTATTTCAGCATTTATTTTTAACAACTAGAGGAGACTGGCAAGATACTCAGAGTAATGCACTAGAATACAAATAATATCCTGAAATAACAACTGTGGAATAAAAACAGGAGTTAAGCTTATAAAATTTCAGCTGCATGATTGATGCTGTCCAAGATGTAAAGATGATGATCAGTAAAACCATCTATCACAGAATGGAAAAGAGATCAAACAAGTAAAAAAAATTCCATGTGCTGGTGGTTGGGAAGCATGCTGGGGAAGTGGGAATTGCCAGCATTTGAGATGGAGGCATCAGCAGGTTAAACTGATAGGAGGTGAGACTGTCTTGGAATGGTGTTACCTGTGTAGCACAGTCGTGGACCAGCAAGAATTTAATTTTTTTTATGTTAACACAGAAATCAGGAGTATTTAAGTGATGTTTGCTGATGACACAATGCTACCAGCACAGAAGAGAATCAGCGTGCCACACCAGAAGAATTAGCAAATGAAGAGGAAGGCTTGGACGTATCGGTTACAGGTTTTCTGAGAGCCACCAGTGTGGAGTGAGGGGAAGAGAAGGAGAAGCACAATTGCCAGAGCTGCGTTAAGAGAGTGGAAACTTTCCAGTACAGAAAAGGAAATGGCTGTGCAGTTCTGGTAGTCATGTTCATGAAAGGTAAATTCAGGCAGGAACAGGCAAAGTGGGGAAGGATAATAGAATGATAAAAGGAATGAAGAGCCAAGAGGAGATTTAAAATGTATTTGGTTTATTTAGCAAAGCAAAGACTGATAACAGATCATTGCTGTCATTGGGAGGGCGAGGGGGAGGAAGAGACTTCATTTAAGGCATAAGAAAAAATGGTGGACATAAGAACAAATACAAAGAAGCTGGTCAGGTGTATATTTGAAGGAAGGTCTCTAATTATTAAGGGAGCAAGGTAGTAACCTTCTGATAGAAATAGCCTTCTGACAGAAATGAAGGCCAAAATCTTGTTTGTTTCAAAGTGAGCACTGTTCAATTTGAGCAGGAGTATATGACATGATTGCTCGTGGCAGGGGACGGCATGTCTGTGGTGCAGGCAGACCTTTGTACTCCTGCATTCATGTCTCCTGATTTTTTCGTATATATTTAGATAACAGCACAGTGCAATTGACATTAAGCTGAGGGGAACAAAAGTCTGTTGGCCGTAAATATAAATAAGGCAAAGTATTATTTTGCATATCCTTACATTTAATAACTTGTTTAAATAAACCTGTATGGCAGTTTTGTGCAATAGTTTAAAATTCGTACAATTTTTAATAACCCAACAATTGTTATTATATAAATTATATATTTGTTCAGAAAAGTTCATTTGGGTTTATAAAAATCTTCATAATATACCTTTCTCCACTTAGATTGAAGAGATGCATAGAGGGAATGCTTCTCTGTAGCTGTCTCTAAAATTAAATAACTTACTGTATTATCCAGTCATTATCTAATCTGGTAACAATACCAAAAAGAACCAAACTGAGTACAGTATGACCTCGGGAGTAATTTCTAATGGTAATTATTCTGGACTCTCTGTGGGAAATAAAGACCATAGATAGGAACACGGATCACTTGCTTTAAACATCTAATGTAGATTTGATTCAAAGGAATCAGCTGCTTGTATGATGCACAGAGTTCAATGAAGTTTTAAAGAACTTGGATAGTGTGAGTCTACCCTGCCTTGCTAAGAAAAGTAGGCCATAATAAATCCTATCTTCCGTCTTTATTTTTCTTTTGTCACTAGTATTCTTTGGTAGTTTGTGGGATAGAAGGCTTCATGCGTTAGTTTTCTCTTAGGCTTAGCTCTACAAATACTTACACTTCTAGAACAGGTATTCTCACTGTTCCATGAGGGATTGCTCTTGTGCATGTGCTCGTAGGATGAACCTTTAGTAAGTACTTCTTTTCCCTTCTCATTTGAGCAGTGTGGTTGTCCTGTGCCCTACACAAGAAATAAGCTGGTGTTCTGTGTCCAACGGTCCATTGCTGGAGCTCACTTCTATATTTCAGTGACTTATTAGCCTGGCATTTTTACCATTTGCCCCCTGACGTGGGGTAGCTGTGACCTCGTATATTTTAGAGTAGTTCAAAGACTGGGTAAAGACAGTGGAAAAGAGATGACCTCTCAGTGATCTACCTTAGGTGAGATTCTCTGAGATGCCGCATCTCCTGGGAATGCAAACTCATGGCAAATTAAGCTTCCCTTGAAGGATGGCAGGAAGCAAGATCCATCACAGCTAAGAAATAAGTAAGTGTTAACAATCCTGGTTCACACATTTCGATCACGTACCAGTAAAAAATTTTAATTAACCAATAAAAATCTTTTATCAACCTGATGTGGGGAAATATAAAAATGTCATTTACATTTGGTTTTGTTGTATCAAAGGCATGATACTGTGTATTTTATATGAAAATACTGATTCGTATTCCAACCAAATGTTGTATTTATTGGCTGTATTTTAAAAATTGATAAATATATTAGTACATTATTTCCAGCAGAGAAAATAGATGACTCAGAGTCCTGACATCTTTAGACAACATTTACATGCAAATCTGTAACTCTTCCCTGAAGAAGAACAAACTGGAACCCATGTTGAAGGATAAACAAGAAAAACAGTATCTCTGTATATTTGTGTTTATATATTACTAAGATGGATATGTAATAAAAACAAAGCTATCACTGATGTATCTGACAGATACAGATACTGCACATATAAATACTGGTCTAACTACTGGTATTACCATTCCCTTCGATGTGAACTTTCATATAAAGTTTAGGATGTTATGCAGTAATCCATTTACCATGTCAAGGATGATAACCCAGAACTTAAGTCACTGGGGCAGATATCTAGGGCTGTGTTAGAAGTAGAAGTGAGGAAAGTGCAGAAGCTGAGAACTTGTTGAAACTAATGGTAGGGAAACAGTGACAGTAGGATACAGGATTTGAATAGGGTAACAAGACAAAGTTGCATCTAACTATAGGGCAAGGCAAGATCAGTAGCTGAGTTAAAAATCAGCGGTAATTATGGTAAAATCCAAAATGAGAAACAGGTAGGGGTGTGTCAGAGAAACTGGCAAGAAACAGAATCAAGGACCTGGCCTAGAGGACAGGTTGGGGTCCAACCAAGCAAAGTGTGAGATGTGTACCTGTGGGCAAGCGGCACGCTGAGTAGGAGAAATGATAGGTGGGGTTGAATAAAGTATGTGCAGTGGGAAAGAAGGCCAATCCCAAGCAGGATCTATCTTGTTAGGCTCTTAGTCATCGGAGAGGCTGGTTATGGCTATCTGGTTATGATAAATCCTAGAAATTAAACAGGGCCTCTTCTGAACCATGATAGTCAGATTATTAATAATGATGAAGGAAGGAAAGTCATGTTCTGTGATGTTTCTGTTCCATGTTCAGTGCAAGCAGGATGATCTTTTGGGGAAGATGAGTTATTTCTCAGTCCACTAAGTAGAAGCCTGACCAACAATTTGTTGTGAGATATGGTTTTAAATCTCCAGGCCTGTGGACATGCACACACTGAAGTTCAGTCTTAATTAAATTGTGGTCAGGGAAATGCCAAAAAGTAACAGCAGTGCTAGTGTCCTTTCAACATCAAGGAAGGCAAATAGACCAGACTGGGTTGTTATGTCCTAGTTTACTCTGACATCAATTTTGGGTTAAATAATGAAGACATGGGATTCTACTAGTGAAGATTTAAAGAATATGACTGTAGTATTAATATAATTTCTACAATTAAGACATTAATATGATTTTTGAGAAATCTTTCCTAAAGAAACATTATAAATTCATTTGGTCAAGGCAACCTTTTAACTACATAGAATTTTGAGAAGCATTTATCGTGTGCAGCTGTACAACATTCTCATTAGAAAATGAGTACTGTATAATTTCACTAGAACACTAAGAACAATTAATAACTGTCTGCTAGGTCTTGGGAGATAATTACCAGCAAGGACATTTCTGGTGAGCTCTGCAGAGATCTGACCTGGAACCATTCAATGTTCTCATTGGATATTTGGAAGCAAATATTCGGTTGTTTCTGACTAAAAATTGTAGATGACCTGGAAGTTGGTGAAAGACAACAGTGAAAACATGGGCTGTCCTGGATCACTTAATGAACTGTGCCTGTGCATAGTGTATTTTAAAGCAGCTCAAAGAAGAGTTGCATATCTGTGAATAAGGGATGCAGGATATACCACGAGTTGTGGCTATGATTACAGGAGGAGATAAAAAGGAGTGAATACTGCTTTCCAGAATGCAATTGGCTCTGAAAAAACATTTTAAGAGATGTAATATCACTGAAGTGCACTGTCAGCTCGCAGTTCAATGCTATATCTGAAAGGCCTAAAAGAAGCCTTGGGTTAATGACTGCAGGAATAGGAACTCTCAACATCAGCTGAGGCTGATACTGAATTCCGTTCTGGTGTCAGTAGTTTTAAAGGGATGTTAAAAATGTGTTGAGATACAGACACTTCAAAACTATTTGAGAGCAGAAGTCAAGCAGATTAAGAAAAGACAGCAAGGTACAACCTTGTAAAAGGACGCTTATTAGGGCAAGCTGCCAGGGAAAGTGGCAGATTCATTTTCTCTTACTGTCCTCTGTCTGGGAAAATGTGGTTTAGAGCAACATCTCGGTATGAAAGTCACTGTATGAACCATGATGGCTTTTTAATACGTTATGCCTAGTATACAAAGATGATGATCTATTGCCTGATTTTAGACTTTTACCAGGACTCCAACAATTAAGGCCTCGTACCCAATAGTGTGCTCTGCTGCTCTAGCTGCTGTGGGCATGGTGGGTCTGGCTCGTCATCTCCGATGGATTCAAGGGGTTTTCTCAACATTTCTGAGTGGTGGTGTTGCTAATTAAAGGCATCCAAAATGCATGCTGTTAAGAAACTTGACTGATGTTCTCTGAAGGTGCCTCACCTAATGGTTTGGGTTTGTTTTTTGGTTTTTTTTATGAGGTTATTTTAGAGAACGGAATTTGGACTTTACAGTAGGTAACAAAAAAGGATAGAGCATTTTAAAGAAAATCCTCGAGACTGCAACAGGGAGAAGAATAAATGGGAAATGGCAGACAAAACAATATTAACTGAGAACTAATGTGGAAAATGTGTTGGTAGCAATAAGGGTTTTCTGGTAAACTTGTGTAGCTAACAGTAAGTAGTGGTAAGCCCGTAGCCCTATGTAATCTTCAAAATTCAGGTGATTTGTTTTCTTGTTCAGATTGGTTCTTTACAACCAAACAAGAAGAGTTACTGCCCACATTTGCTGGTTTTATTTGAGAGATAAATTAAAAAGTGGCGCTTTTATAATCAAGCTGAACTGTCTGCAATTTCTATTCTCTATGCAGTCATATCTGTTTTATTACATGCTGGCTTTTATTGAACTCCAGTTGCTTATTTCAGTCTTGCATTATTTGAGGGGTTTGTGTAATCTTTAGCAATTTTTTTTTACCTTCCTGATGAGGGCTGTCAATTAGTGTCCCTAATTTTATGATTGTCTTTATCAGCTGTTTATCCCATGAAAGGCTGAGGTGGGAATGACTCTGGTGTAATTTGCTGGAGTCACATAGTGCAAGCTCTGATAAACTTTTTAAAAGCTATAATTTTATTTTAGCAGGTATTATGGCCATCCAGTTTATATGCACTTTTACAGCCACTTTTACCTAAGGCACAGTGTTGAAAATGGTTGTGATCAGATTTCATTTTAAATTCTTGTTATCAAAATTACCTTTTCCTCGAAAAGTATAACCTGAAAATCGGGAGCTTCTGCTGTATACGACACAGGACTTCAGTCCTGCATTTCAACACTTTCCTCCATCCAAACAAGAAATGTCCTACTGTTAAAGCTGAGGATGGTCAGATTTAGGTTCTGTTTAGGCAGGTCCCTTTGACTACAGCTTTGCAATGGCTTCTTCCTGTTCTGTACCCAACCACATTAATAATTTAACCCTAAAAATCTGATATACTGAAAATCTGTTAGTATCAAATATCCCAGGAAAAAAATATCCTGTAGTTTTTCCTCTTTATTACACTTGGTTGGGAAATTGGGGAAAGAAATTATAGTCTAAAGTGAAGTATGCAGGAGCATGAACAGTAAATAGAATTATTTAGGTTACTGACCATTTCAATTGCTCCAGCTTCACCAAAGCAATAATAATAAATGGAAAAATATTAGCCACCTTCATAGTTTTGCCAGATGTTTTAAGAAGCTGGCTCCAGTGCTAGATGTAAACAGCAGCATTTATTTCACTGAAGGGGGAACAATGAATCCTTTTTGTTATCCATAAAGCCCACTTATAAATTTATAATCAGATAGCTTTTCAATCCTACAATCATAACTCTTGCAACAAAATCCTGTCACATGGTGTAAATATATGCAAAAGTAAATGGAGCAAATCCTAAACCCAGTGCTAATAATTATGGTTCTCCTTGACAGGAAAAGGAGAAATTTGATCCTTATTCATATGTATACCCAGATCCCTACCTCTGGCCTGCTCCAGTGTCTATTTTTGGGGGGCTTTCTGCACTTTAAATGTTTTGGGGAGTTATCCAAGGAAAGAGAGTGGGACCACAGAATCTGGGGCTCTTCAGAGATGCATTGCAAGAACCTGCTACATGCAAAGGCCCCAGTAAGGAGATATCACAGTTTTGGAAGAATGGGATCTAGGCATGGATATATGTGTGCCAGTTTTGACTCCTAAAATACAAGTGAATTTTACTTTAAAAAGCTGCAACTCTGAGAAGACAGCTTTTAGTGACATTCTAACTGGATATAATTTCCAAGCAAAATTCTGAATATTAGTTTTGATTATTGCATTTGATATTCTGTCTCCTGTTCATTTCTTGGCTGTCCCAAATTTAGATTTAGTCTAATGTTGACTTTAAAAAAAGGAAAGGTATGCAAGGACTGACAGCGATGATCCTGAATATAAATTATATCAAGCAAATTGATGCAAGATAAAATTACCAAATCAACCTTTTTTATTCTATATTTTATGGAATATCTAATGTATGTTTGGCAGTAATTTACTCCTGCACATGAATTTCTGACAGTTTCGATTCTTTGGGCTTATTAATCAATGTAGTCAGCACCAGAGCAATTTTTATGAGACTCACTAGTCATCAAAAATTTATTATCAGATAAATCAAAGAAACAACTAGCATCTTAATAGGGTGAACAAAGTGGCATGTAAAAGATCATTCAAGACTGCATGTTTTTGACACTTGTGTATTGCATTTACCGCTAGGGTCACAGGTTTTGTTTGCACTTTCATTAAAATAGTCATCACTGTGACACAATTGCTTCCTTTTGCGCTAGACTTTTCTTCCTTCGATTTTAGATATGTATATATGTATATTTCATGTTAGCACTGTTCTGGTGAAGCATGAAACTTCTGTGTAAAATGTCGTATAGAACTTTAGTTAAAATATGAAACTTTTATAGTTAGTTGCAGTAGATGGTGCGCACCTCAAGAGTAGGGTGGGATGGAAATACATTGCGAGTAGTACCAGCATGCCCTGAATATGCTTCAGTCTCTGATCCGGTTGTATAAGGAGCTCTGATACTCGTTCCAGTTAAACCTCTAGTGTCTTACTTGACAGAGTAATCTTTCTACTTTCTGAAAATATTACGTGTTTTTTGTTTGGTATTTTAAGAAGAATTTGCTGGTCATGCTTCTTGTGGCTGTTATCATAACAGAGTAAAGCCGGAGCTGAATACCTCCCAGGTCGACCTTTTTGTTAGAGCAAAATGCTCGTCTTGCCAAAATGTTCTTGCATTTAACATTTGCATTCGTTGAGTCTCCTTCCCAGTCTTCATGAGCAATGGGCTTCCGTAGCCCGGCTGGCCTGTTCGACTGCAAGGGGCCGTAGCCAGGGGTGTGTGGTGAGAACATAGCGGTGACTGCACTGGGAGCGCGGCTGGTGGCTTCACCTTCCCCCAATAACTGCTGTTGGCTCCCTGGCGTGAATGGGTCGCCAGAAAAAATCCACATGCAAGCTGGTAGCCCAGTCTTCAGAGGAGGGTGAGTGTTTGGGGAACGATGAAAATAGAAAATTGCGTTGTTTTGTGGAGCCTGGCTTCATTTCAGTACTCAAATGTAGGCATGTCAAGCAGTCGTGAAAAGGATGAAAGAGTCACCTTAGGCTGTCCCTATAGTCAAGGGCCCTCAGGGGCCAAGACAGTTCACCAAAAACTAAGTCATGCTCTTGAGGCCCCGAGGGGAAGGGTTGGCCCTTGGTCACCGCTCTGCCAGTGGTACGCTGATGAAGCAACCGAGCGACACCAGCCCTGTGCATTCCCAGCCATGCGCCCAGGCCAGCCCTGGCTCTTGTGTGACTGTGTAGCAAGGGGGTTCAGGGAGCTGATACAGCTGGAAACTACTCACTTGATTTGGCAGTTTTAGTCTGAATTACCTCCTTGAACTCAGTGCCTGGCTGCCAGCACTAGCCCAGAGGGCAGAGATGCACAGCCATAGGGGAGGCAGCCCAGCTGGGGTAAGCTTCAGTTGCTGGTTACATCAGGAGGAGAAACGGGGTCCTTATGCGCATTTTTCACTTCATGCACCAAATGAAGCAAACCTCCTATGAAGAAAACACGAGTACTTTTAAGAACTTAAAAATAAAAACTCCTCAACATCGGTGAACTAATGGGAATTCTGGGTTTGTCTATGTGCAGAAAATAGGGGAAGGGAAAAAATCCTGATAGCCTATGTATTTCACATGAATTTGGTGATGCTGAAAATATGAAAGTCTCATCAGTGGAGTTCCTGTAGCTAGCTTTTCATATGCTTTGCCTAATAAAAAAATAACTGAAGTGAGGTTGAATTTATTCTGTGTTAATAACCAGAAAGAATGTTTCTGGATGGCTACGAAGTGGTGCAGAACTGTGAATGACATGAAAGAAACGCTACTGTTCCCTCTTCCACCCGATGCGTGCTTTTACAGGAGAAATGTATTAACTTCAGTATTGTCTTTTTCTGTGTTTGTAGTCCTAAGTATGACTGGAAATAGGGCTGTCTGTGGGACAATTGGCTTACAGAAACACTGTTGTCTTGTAGCTCTTAAAGTTTATCTCCCTGGACTGCTTCCCATTTGAGTGGGTTATGGCTGGAAATGGTTGCTGCAGGTTGCTCACTTAGTGGTGTATGTAAGGTGTAAGAGAACTAGATATACTTCTCTTGCTTCTTTTATAGATAGTTATAAAGATGTGGTGGTCTTAAAACTAATGATAACATCCAGTAATAAATGCTAACATCTGGCTGCAGCTGCACATTTTCTTAAGCTCTCTTTACCAGCCTACCTACCGTTTCATCTGTGTGAATCTTACATCAAGAGTAGATTTTTTTTTATCTTCTTTTTTTGGACAAATCTATAATGAGACATGAAAGTTCTAAGCTGGTGTATTTGTCATTAACATGTCAAAATAACTATCTCTCTGCATACCTTTTATATGGCGGCTGTTCAGTAGCATTTGCATTCAGAATAGAAAGGACTGATCTTCTCTGATGTTGATTTTAAGGCAGGCTGGAGTTTGGACTGGTCCAGGTTTAGGACAGCTTTGTGGTGGAATATATGGAACTACAGTTAATAGAGCTGTTAAATACTGTGGATTAAAGGCTGTGATTTGGACAGCGGCTCAGGAGGCTTGCTTGAAATACATATGTGTTTCAGAGTACTCCCAGAGTAAGTTTGGAACAATCTGCTGGATGAATAGTGAAGTAGGAGTTTGAGATCCAAGTCTTTCTATAAATTGGAGAGGTATCGGGAAGCTGACAAGTTGTAAGTTAGAATCCCAGTCCCGAGTCTGTTGCAGACTTCATGCATAGCTTTAGTGACTTCTATACAGTGACTTCTTCTCAAGGATCTCAACACAAGGTAACTTTAGCTTAGGGCCATAAGCTCCTAAAGGTCATACCAGCCTACTGAGTGCATATACAGTAAGCAAAATCGTGTATCCATTTTACTGAGGAGAATCAGCCGTTCAAATGGCTGGTAAGAAATCAGCCAGTCAATAGCAAACGGGCGTCAGAGCATGCAGCTTCTGTTTGCTCCGTTCAATGGGAACTTGGTTCACTTCATTCCCAGTGTAGAATCTGCCAGGCCTTCATTTTCCATAACTCGACTAGAAGTTTCTCGAGTGACATAGACAGGGTAGATCTTTATGCTTTTGTCCTTTCTTCAGGACACAGTGTTCAAGCAGGGTGGGTTCCTGCGCTTTGGGTCCATGATTCCGCAGCCCCTTCCATAGGACCTACCACTGATGGAAAGGGTCAGGAGCTGCTCTAATCAGTAGTATGGAGAATTTGAGGGACAGGTGATGTTTTCTTTTTTATGAGGTTGTCTCTTGTACCCTGAATTTTTGTTAGCAGCTAATGAGGATGAATTCTGTTCAGTGTATTCGGATACTTACTGTACCTGACCTGATCCATCTGAGGTGGTGTCTGGTGTGATACTCCTGATATAGTGGGAGAGATGGTTCAAAACCAGTTTTACATATGGGTACACCAAATCATGCCATATCATCTACAGATTTCTGCGCCAAGCCATTCTGCATTTTTTTATTAGTAATACTGACTCCTTTTTCTTTGTTGATTTGCTTTAATTTGCAATTTTACTCTGAGAATTGAAACAAAACAGTTTCTTTCTGAAGTTGGGTAAAATTCTTGGAAACTCAGTCTGGCATTTCTCGCATTTCAGAATTTAGATTTTGAGTAATTTGTTTACTCTTTGCTTCAGTTTTGAGGCTATTCTGCAGACGCATGCCGAAATAAGATTTTAATCTCTTCTGGAAAAGTTGGTTTGTCCTTCTTTCCTCTGCAGTACAGTCCTGTTCCTATGATGACTTACTACTGACTGGATTGCCTTAGAGATTCAGCAGTGCCTATGATCAAAATCTGGCTGATAGTCGTGTATCAGTTCCAAGTGATTCACTGCATAGATTCATAGCTTTGGAGGTGGCAAATATGTGTCTGAGAGTTGCAATAATCTGCACATCCCACGTTGTTTTATGGAGGAGAATTTGCAGGTAGAGGTTCATATGGACCAACTTGAAACCCACAGGTGCGTTTTGTTAACTAATGACAGTAACCTAGGCCCTCACAAATATTTGACACTTCAGTTTGCAAAGATAAGCATCTTCCTTCTACATACTGGTGGTGCATTTGGATTCCCATTGGATTATGGCAGTACTGATGCTTGCTGCTTTTTCTGAAGATGTAATTTTATAAGTATTGCATTGCTTGATTATTATTTGTTTCAGTAATATTTACCTATGGGCATATAAATGCCTGGTATTCTGTGGCTTAGGGTGTTATGAACGGTAATTAAAACTTCATATTCCTTCTGCTTGGTAACTCATGTTTCCACTGATCTAGATAATTATTCATAAATTTAGTTTCATGGCTTCATTGTGTTTAACGTTTAGTTTTAATCCTCTGAAACTTAGTTTCCTAGAGCCAGGTTTAGCTGTGTTCACAAAGTAAGTAGTGTGAGTTGCTTTCATTACTTCCTCACTGAAAAAGGTATTAACATTTATGTGTAAGAAAATGAGACCCTCATAACAAGGGTGAACGTTAGTCATTTCACTGTCCCTGTAAAGGATTGATTTGTGATATTGGATAATACTAGGAGATATTTCACACAAAATCTTCCTTTCCACAAACAAATTTCACAGACAGTGGAGTTGGGAATCAGAAAGGCCACTTTCACTCAAATGTTTGTACATTGGCATGGGAGTTTATGCATGAGCACCAACAAATGCACAGACTGGAGAGTAGGGAGTCTGATTAAGTTAAGCTAAAACACACCCCCTGTGTTTCTGCTCAAAGGAGAGAGGTGGACTTCTAACACCTTGTGAGTTTATATGTTCGTGGTGTATGTGTCTCTACACACACATCAATCCATAAATATTCTCCCGCATTGCTGTATATATTTAGTTTAGCACTGAAATTATGTATTGTTCAGTAGATGCATCCATTAATTTAGTTCCATTCTCTCCTTTTCTAGGGAGGATAGACTTAGAAAACAATGGGCATTGCAGTGTAGAATTTTGCTGGCATGAAATAAAAATATGAACGGTGTTAAAAATAAATTTGTAAAAATAATATTCGTAGGTAAAATACTGAGATGATCAAAATGAGTCATGGGAGGAACTGATGCAAAATGCAGATATTGCAGAATCCAAATTATTATATTCATGGGGATCATAATTAATTATTTAATTCTAGATATACACACACTATAGCCTGAAAATGTATTGCAGGTTTACAACTGACTAGCTGTTTTATGTGGCAGAATGTAGTCTTTGCATATTTATTAAAATTATTCATAACTGGTTGCTGCCTAGATGAACTGCTCTGTTTCTATTGTCTTGCTTCAGTACATTATCTGAACCATTTTATCATGACATATTATAATGGAAATTTGTCTAAATTTTAGAATGATCCATGGGGCATTTTCCAAAACCCCTATCAGTATCTCTTAAAAACATGTATTTGCAGTTTACGTTTTAGAATACTTTCAAAGGGTTTAGTAGCAATACATATTTTCTACATATAATTGTTTGCTGCCCTTTTTTTTTTACAAAAAAAGGTTTTATTTAGATGAAAAAGGGATATACATTGAAAAAAGTTAGAATATGCATTTAATTAAGTTTTATGTGCTCATCTATTCTCCAGCTTACAACTATAAATTGCGTCTTTTAAAGATATTGTAGGATGGCGAAACACGTTTGTAATGCAGTTTTCTAACCTTCTCCACAGATGTCCCAGCAAAGTTATAAAAATCAGTTATATACCCACTGAGTGTGTGGTGCCTCACAGCTGTTCCCCTGGATTTGTCAAGGCAATAAGACTTTTGCTTGTTAAAAAAAAAAAAAAAAAAAAAAAAAAAGCAGGATGGGAAGGCTAGTTAGGGGTGACTGTAAGATGGTCACAGTTACCTCATCTGGTGGCTGTTCTACAAACCACTGGCTCATTTGTGTACACAGGTGCAAGATATCTTTATTTCCAACAGAATTCAAACAAAAAAGTCTGCCTGTACCAATATCCAGAAAGAACTCAAGGTGATACATCTTGTGTATCTGTTGTCAACCATATCTTTTTTTTGAAGTTATTTCATATATTATGAAGTTATATTGGAAGAGCACAAGAAGCAACAGCTTAGTTTGCAGAAAGAAAAATTTAACTTAAAACATTTCCAGATTAGGAGCGTAGAACTGTTATAAGTTGGTTGGGGCTTGTTGTGTAAAGCCAAAGGAGTCTGATACTGTAGCTGGAGTGTTCTGCTTTTTGGTGAATACCTTAGAAATGGGTTACTGTACCACCATTTGCACGGTGATGCAGCATTATTTCTACTACTTTTCAAAAGCAATTAGGGGCTAATGAAGTTCTGCGCAAACCATCAGATGGACGTTTTCCATTTGATTAAATACATCTTGGTGGAAAATAAAGGAACAATCCCTTTTTATACATTATCATTTCACGTCTTGCTGGAATACACCCAGATTTCTGTTTAAAATTAACTGGAAAACAGTTTAAGAAAAAAACATGTTAATTCAAAAACTAACCATGACAAATCTGCATGGCAAACCGTTTTGTGACCGCTGATGCCAGGACCATGGTTTGCCTATAGAATGCATGAGGTATAGCAGTTGCTTTACATTCGAACAAAAGACAGTCCCAGCTGTGAGCTCCCTGCTCCCAAAGAAGTGCAGCGTCTCTCTGTTTATCAAAGGATTTTGAAAAGCATCAAAATTCTTTGGACTCCAAGTGGTGCGGGAAATCCGGTTGCAAAATGAAGGTCTTCCACGGAGGTATAATGCTGCAAATAAAATGGGAGAAAAGGAGAAATAAGGAATGCTAGAAGAAAGAGAATGCAACTGCATATGTTTTACCTTATCTCTGGGGAGGTTTCTAGCTGGATTTGCTCACCAAGTCTAAGTACTCTTAAGGAGAAATCCAACAAAATTATTATTATTTTTTTTTTTTAGCCAGCCTATTTATCTACTTTGAGCTCACCCTTACATAAACTAAGTAAAATATCTTTCCATAGTGATCTTTGTTCATTTAATTCCTATGCACAAATGTTTCGGACTGTTGTACCAGGTTTTGGGGGGCTGCCTTCTGTTTTAACTTTTCAGAAGAATAATGTGTGAAAAGTCTTTTTCGTCTGCAGAAAGTGTGATGCTGCGGTTCAAGCCAGTAGGATCACAGCAAAACCACACTATTCAACTTCATTATGTCTCAAGCAGAGCAAAAACTCCTCTCAAATTACCCCCGTGCCTCTTTCCAACCTAAGGGTATTGTTGTAATGGTCTGTACATCCAGGTGTGCTTATCTGAAGTGATGTGATAACAGAAATCAGTTCCCAGGTGGTGGTTGCTAGAAGTCTTCACTATAGCAAGTGGACAGGGCAGATACTCAAAAGCGACTGGATTCTGAAACCTTACAGCCCTGTAGCAGCAAACGTCAAATTGATGTGCTGATTTGAGAGGGGTGACAGAGCCAGGCAACAGAGCAGTGCATGATGAAGTGCCTCAAACCTTCTGTGAAACTGTTTGCACTACAGTTAGCAAAGGGATTTTCTCTGTGTGCAGTCCAACATCTTAGACCTCTAGGTGGGTGGCAGGTTAAGAGAAGCACATGGTTGTCCAAACAGCCTCTCCCGTCTATTCTGCCAGCACAAGCAGTGTAGATAAAAGATATTTGGTGGACTTTCTGGGAGTTTTGTAATTGGAAGCAGTTTTTCTCAGGGTATCCAGCACAAAAAGAGGCAGACTGGCTGGAAGCTATTGAGAGACCGGGATGGGTTTGTGCTTACAGGCTAATAGTGAGCCAGTGGTATTAATTTCTTTGCTAAGTCTCTGAAAGCAGTGACACTTCCCACTACCTGTGGGTTTCAGGGTGGTGGCAGGCTCGAGGTTTACTGTCAGCACAATTGTTTTGGGAATGAAAGATGGACCACTTGGAAAGCTTAACCTTTCTTTTCTCCTTCAGAGAGCAGGCAGCCCTTTTCCCTCTCAGAACAACATGACATCAATTTTACCAGGGGAGGCTGAAAGCTTTTCAGTCTTTTTTTTTTTTTTTTTTTTTTTTTTTTTTAAACCAACATAATAGACAATTTGGGCCAATAACTACCTTTGGTCAGTCCTTCTGTAACAGCAGCCAATGAGATACTGTCATCAATTTTATTACACGCTTTGCTTTCCTGTGTACCTACTCCACTGAGGGGAAATGCTTAATGCTGTCGTTATTACAATCTCAGAAACTTTTTGAGTCAGTAAAGAGTAACGCGAGCTTAAACTTTGGGCCTTGTTCCTGAAGTCTGATTTAATGTAATTGTTATTTACGGCATTACAAAGCGGTAAACAGCTGCTCGTGCCTGCTGGGGGGTCTTTTGCTGTTGGTTTGTTGGGTGTTGTGGGGTTTTTTCCCACCTAATGATGCCAACAAAAGTGACCTGGCGTTTTTCCTTTAATTAAAATGTGCCTGTGTGAATTAATGTGTGAAAATCACAGGGTACAGCACTAATTGGAGTTTAGGCAACTGCTTCTCTAACCTCTCACAGTGAAACTTCTAAATGAAATGTTTCAGTTTTCATTTAGTAGCTTGAGTTTTTCATAGCTAGATGTAGAGTAATGATTCGTGACCTTTTCGGAGAAATATTGGGGGGGTTTCTGAATAAAACCTTTACAGCATAGTTCATTTGTGGCTAGTCTTACCTGTGGTTTGACTGCTTCAAGCTCCCAGGTTCTACAATGGGCATCCTAAGGACATAAGGACTATGTTAGACCCGTGAGCCATTGAGCCCAGCAGCCTCCCCCGGAGAGGTGGTAGGAGATACTGTTCGGCAAGAACACGTAAGACTGGCTGCTACCTGCAGTCCCTTCCCCTTGTTCTCTCCCAGCATCCAGCAATGTCGTATTAAGGGTGGTGGAGAGTACATCCTTGACTCTTCCTTTCATCACCTATTTACGGACCCATTGTCAGCAAATTTCTCATTCTAGTTTTGCAGCTCCCAAGGGTGTCTGCCAGCACAGTCTCCTGTACCAGCAAGTTCTGGAAGTTCACTAACTGCTGGGTCTTTTTTTCTGTTTGAGCTGATCTTCTTGATTCATTGAGGGCCAAACATGGGTATGGCATTTATTATACTTAAGATCAAATTGTTCTGCTAATACACAGATAGGGATAGTGTCAAAGAACCACCATTGTGGCTGGGGCAGCCATAACTTTTCAGATGAGGCACCGTCATGCAGAACTGAACAGCGATGAGAGCTGAGAGCCACTGTGTACCAAGGAATCCACTGCATCTTACTCCTGTGAGTGCTAAACAGCAGGTTCAGGAGCATTGGTCTGGTGAAGGTGGTTTGTGAGTTGGTGGTGTATGTACAGGAAGGGGAATGATGAATTTCTGGGAATGAGTTTAGGATTATGTAGTGTGACGGCAGGTGTGTGGTATTGTGGCAGGGGGCGGTGAGGATAGTGTGGCACTGTTGAGCTGCGTTGGGGACGTACCAGAGCTGCTAATGTTCCTGCAGTACTACAGTCATGCAAGTTGGCATGAAAATAGTGCACTAAAGAAAGAATTTGCTTCAGTATGATGAATACTTGTCTCACTGAAAAAATCCAGATCAAGAGTAAAGTGATATTGGTAACATTTGCAGTTTTCTTACATCTTTAGGCTATGATTATGTTTATGCTGGAAGTTCACAAGTCAGGTATTTGTCAAGGATGTATAGAAATAGCAGAGGATTTTGACAGTGTTAATGGGTCTTAAGTATAAAATTCTATGTGTCTTAATTGAACTAAGAAAAGTGCTGAAGGTTGCAGTTTTGGAGGAAAGCACTCCCGCATAGATTTTGAGCACCGATTATCAATCTACGCTGCAGTAGACTAGATCAAAATCAATATTTCTGCCCAGAATTCACGCAGCCTCTTTGAGAGACGAGATTAATATGGTTACTGTTCGACTCTATGTTCTCAATCAGTTAAGTATGTGCACTTGTCATTCATATTTTGTTTTTAGCTTGTTATTCTGACAGAAGAGTCTCTGAGGAATGAAAGGAGAGCCAGTTTGAAGAGTAAAGCAATGTAACATTTACATATTTTCACACTGTTAGGGAAGCCGGCTGTTAGACTTTGAACATTATTTATTCATTTGATGCTGCTATTTGTTACAGACCTCTGAAATATGTTACTGACAGTAACTAAACCATCCGTTTCACTTTAGGATTTCTACTGATTGCTAATTTTGTTGACTAAGTGGTGGAAGAAGTTCAAAATGTGTTACAGCTAAAAAGACAGGGTTCTATTAGAGTTTTTTTTCTAATACCCTGCTCCCATACTGAGATGCAAGAGAGGTTTTGTTTTTTTTTTTTAATGTTGGCACATGCACTGAAAAAAACATCATGTTGTAGGCCTTGCAAATCATGCAGATCACTTCAGTTTGTGCTGGTGTGTTCTAAAAATCATGCAAATGAGCTTTCTATCATGGTTGTTTACCCAGTGGGTGGAAATATAACCATCGTATTCAAAGGGGTTGAACCAACCAACTCTAAAAGCAATTACTGGCAACATTGATTTTTCCATTAATTGGCTGAACCCTTTGAAACATGAAATCTCTAAGGACAGCATCTGAAACGTGCTACTGCTTTTATTGCTGTTATGATTATTTGATTTTGGATGCTACCAAAATGTCCTGGACGATACTCAAATACAAGACAGTTTCTGATCTTGAGAACTGAGTTGTCTGAAAGACAAAACAACGTCAAAGGGAATAAACATTTCCCAAGTGCTTTATAATGTCATGATTATTTTTGGTGACTGTTTAGATGCTTCACAATATAAATGGGACCTCATTGAAAATGTTGAGTTATAAGGGGGTAATACCTTGCCATAGGATATCAGGAGAGATTTGTCCATCCATGGGTTGGTGGAAGAACGTCAGAAGCTTGCCGTGTGCTCTTTGCTACCTGGACAGCGGGGAATGGCCAGATCTTCAGAGTGTTGTGAAGGAAACAGCATCAGGATGCAAATGCAAAACCTCTTTGATCTCTGGTGGAAGAATTTTCAAGGTTTTGCAACAAAACTTAATTCACCCAAGGCTTTATTCACATGTCTTCAGCCTCTTTTTTGAGCCAAATCTGAGTAAAGAAAACTTACAGGAAGGCAGTGGCTGGTTTTCCTAGAATAGCTGGTGTTTCGGCAGATGTCTGAAGCAGAGTGTTCCTGAGTGCTGTCTATAACCCCATCTCATAGAGCCAGTCAGAGCCTCCTTCCTCCACTCCTGCTTGTTTGGGAGTTGTCACTCTACTGTACAAAAGGTTAAAGCACATTCCCTTCTAATCCTGAGATTGCAATATAAGCAGTTGCTAGCTAAGAATAAAGGAAAAAAAAAAAATGAAGAGATACATGCTACCATGAGTAACAGGGACAAGGTATGTCAGTATTGATATCAGACATTGTTTTTCTTTCTTTCTTCTACTTTCTGTACTACTTGCCTACTGACTGTTTAGTTATACAGTTTATTTGTATAAGAAAGTAAAGAAAGTATTCCTCTGAAAAATTCGGAACTTATGTATTTAAGAACAGTAGACAAGTATTTATTTTTCTGTAGATGTGACAGCATGATAAAGTGATTAGCAGAGTTAAAGAGAAAATAATAGTATGGGAGACAGAGTTCTAATAAAAAAAAATCCACCACTGGAGATTTTGGAAAATAAAATAACATTTGAAATATAAATACTACTGCCACTACTGTGTCCCGAAAAGAATGCAGTGTAATGAGTGTAAAGTACTGGCTGCAGGAATACAGGGTTGGGAATTACTGCTCGGCACTGGATCTGCAGAAGAAGGAGCTCTGGAACCACAGAGGGCCAACAAATGCCACCGCATCACTGGGAAAGTGTCCAATGGGGCACGGGAGAAATACTACACCTGCTGTACTCGGTTATCTCAGCCCTATTTTAAGGTACATATCCCAGCTGCAAGAAAGATGGGAACCAATTAGAGAAAGTCCAGAGCAGAGGAACAGGCAAAGTCAAAAGCTAGAAAAGGTCATCTACGAGGAAAGATGGACAAAGTCAGGGGCTTTACCCTGAAGAAGTAAATGTTGAAATGTTTTCAAATATTTTACAAGTCTTTGAAGAAGAGGAAGGGGGGAAAAAAGGTGTGGTCTTGTGTGTAATACCAAAAAACTTGGACTCAAATTGACTCCTGTCATCACTGGAGATCTTAAAAAAAAGATCTCAGGACAAACGAGAGTTAATCCTGTCATGAGGCAGAAGATTGAAGCAGATGAGTTCTCAATGTCCTGTCAGCCTTATTTTTCTGACTATTTCTTACTGTGTTCTCAGTGTCTGGCCTTTCTCACCCTTCCTGTCCCCTTCTCCCTCCCTGCCAAAAAAAAAGAAAGAAGAAAAGAAGGTACCTTGTGCTTTCCTTCTCCCTAAACAGCTAATGAAGTGATAATTAGTTAGCGCTCTCTTTGCTATGCTATGGATGATCTTCAGGTCTGTCCACAGTGCTTTAGGTGCATAAATATTATGTAAATACATAATCTTTAACTTAACGAAGATCAAAACAGTGACATCAAATCCCAAAGGGGAAAAAGAGACCTGATACTGCATGGGGTTTTTTGGGGGGTGGCAAGGATTTCAGCAGAGAGATCATAATTTTGTTCAGCAACTGTTCCCAAAGGTTCCTGAGGTCTGGAACGCAGGTTTGGTTTCCTTCCAGCTTTCTCAGTGGGCAGAGTTCATTGCAAGGCAGTATCTCCATCATCTTAACCTCTGTCGTGGACTTGTAGTCCCCTTATTTCAGACCCATCGTGGTGCTTTATAGCGTATGTTTTGCTGGAGGGAGTGCGAACCACACATAAGACATTAGAGTAGATTTCCTGATTTTTTTTTTTAATTATTTTATGTCCAAACCCTGAAGACTCCTTAACATAAGAGGGGGAAAAGTTGATTTACTTTAAAACAAAAGTTAAGCGCTTTTACAATATCCTCATGTAGCTGAAGACACAACTTCACAACAGGAAAGAATGCAAACAGAAAACTTTCCAGTTTTAGTAAGCAAAACCTGAGTATTTAAAGTAGAGGAATGTGCCACAGCATGCTTGCTACCTTATGAGATTGTTTTCTGCTCTTGCCAAGCATGGCTTTCAAAAGATTTTTCCTTTGGGGATTTTTTGGAAGCAGCAAAAAAAACTGAAATATTGTCTTCTGTAGGTCATCTTTAAAAATTTCAGTGTGAAAAGATGAAATAAATACAATTTCGCTGTTGTGTTAGTCAATGTCACTTTTTTTTTTTTGAGCTGAGAAGATAACTAGGAGAAAGTAAGACATAAAGTTGTATGTTTGATGCATCAGTTTTAAGATTGCTGTTCTTATTGAAGTATTTGTTAAGGATTCCTTTTCATTTATCCCATGATATACAGATGGTGCATGGCCAGTTACTGAGACATGCTGCAACTGGCACTGGTCAGAACCCATGCCCCTGTCTAAGTTGGTTTCCCCAGTGAAATCAGTAACTGATGCAGTGTTTTGTTTGAAACACCTCTTGTTTGGGTCTTCAGAGCAATTACTGTGCATATTTTAACTAAAGGAAAAAATATTTTCCTGCAAGCCTGATGTACTGAAAATGAGTCATCTTAGGAATTTTTAACTTATTAGAGAGCAAAGCAGCGTGTGCTGTGCTTTGTTTGTGCTGGGAGTTTTCACAGAGCGGGGAAAGGAAATACTACACATCAGACTTGTTTGACTGTGCACTCTAGCCAGGCGAGGGTCGTGGGACACTGCAGTCACAGGGTGGTTACTCAGCATGTTCATTTACGATCTCAGCTTGGGTAAGATGATTTAGCCTTCCATATTTCACTTCTCCCACCCAGTAAATCACCTTTTCTTGTGCTAGTACTCTTTGCTACTGGGGAGATCAAACGCCTTAAGCTCCATCACGCAGGGGATGTTGCCCATCTGTTGATCTGCTGTAGGCCCTTGGTGAGGTGAGGTCCAACACGTTCCGGCTGCCTCAGCCTTTGTGCAGGTGCATATGTTGGGCAGAACGTCTGCACTGGCAAGTGCAGAAATGCCAGAACATCCAAAATACAAAGCGTTACAGCTCTTCTTGACATAGTTGAGTTCTGCCAGTCTTTACCACGAAGTGGCAGGTACGCTTTCCTTCCTTCGTACTCTACCTTATAATATTATTAATTTACAGGATATACAGCCATCAATTCAGTATTTAAAACCAGGAATGTTTTATGTATCTGACTAGCCCTTTTTAAGTAGGGAGAGTGCCATGCTTCTAGGGGTCCTCATCATCTCAGACAGCTGCCTCACTGTTGCACAAAAGGGCTTAAAATTGGTCTCATTCAGAGACCTGTGTGCTGAAATAAAGTATTTGATATGGCTATTGAAAGATAAATATAAACTTTTTGAGTGTTGAAAAACTTTAGTAGTAATTGCTACCCAAAGTTTATGGTGGGGGAAGAGAGGGGAGTGAGGAAGGAGAAGTAACCATTTTAGGGACCAAAGCTAGAGAGGTGAGAGACAGCACTTCATCAAACATAAGCACCACCTCAGTAGAGAAGAGCAGTGGTATTTCACAGCAAAGCCCAGCAGTTCAAAGAGGTATGCTTAAATATACTGTACACTTTGTCCTTTATCCTTTTGGCCTCTTTGTTTGCTTAGGCCCATGGTACCTGGGAGTTTTTTGTATAAACCAAATTTAAAGGTGTTGCTTCAAGATCAGTAAACCTGATGATGCTGGATGCACGCAGTGAAAGCAAGTGTGTTACTCTGTATCACCGTTGCTTGTAGAATTATTTAAAGAACTATCTAAGTGTTATGTTGCCACCTTCCCTCTATTTACACCTTTTAGATTTTTGGTTTATGAGCAGCAAAAGCAAACTGTCACTATTTGCTGTAAATTGAAGCTTTTAATAACTATGTCTGTTCTACAACATTTGTCAGCTTTGAATATTCTGTCAGTAGAAAATAAAAATAGCAGGAAATCTCAGCAACAGTGACACTGAAAATTTATCTGCTTATGCTCAAAAAGGTGCAAAATACAGGCTTCAAGAATAAGCAATTGTAGTTTTCCTTTCAAAAAAAAATTTGCATTTCCTGTGGCTAAGAGTAAACTGTATACATCAGCGTCAAAATAAAGTATTTGTATGCAATGTAGTTATCTACACAATATGCTATTAAACCCTGTAAACAGTAAGAGATGGCCAAACAGGTATTGTTTGTCAGGCTTCAGCGTTAGGTGCATTGTTGGACACAAAGGTGAAGTTGTGGAAATGCTCTGAGGAGTAGTTCTGCTCAGTAATGGACGTGTTGTATCATCTTCTAAAACTTGACTGTCATGTCAAGGTGGTTTAAAAATAAAAAAAAAAAAAAAAAAAATAAAAAAAAATTCAAATGTAGATGTTTTCAGATAGCATTATTTTATTTAACCTGGAAATGTGCTTGGTAAAGCGAGTATATATATAAAAAATAAAATAAAAAGTTTACTTACTCTGTCTATAGGAAAACTGTGCACATGTTGTTGCTGTTATTTTGCAGTGTTGCTGAGGGAGATGTTCTTTTGGTAATTATCTTGGGTTTTTTATTTCAGGGTTTCTTTATTGCTCAGTATTATTTCTCTTTCCTTAAGAAAAAAAATAATGGGACTAATTACTTATAAACTTTTGTTTAGTGTTTTAATTTGTTAGTGAAGCATGTTCAGAGTAACAGTACAAACTATGAAGTACAAATATTTTATTTTGTGGTGGATCTCTTCTTACAGAACAGGAATGTTTTGGGACAGCCCCAGCAGGTTTCCTCCTTGTCCCTAAGGGAAGTGTTTCACTTGCAAAGGGACTCGTTCAATTCTACGACCAGAAGCGTGGTATATCCAGCCTAAAACACTGTTTTTCACCTAATGCAGTTTCCCTTTCAGACTTGCTTTTCTCTCCTTTTATTTGTAAAACTTCTAACGAGGTAGAGTTATGGCTTTAGTCTGGGCAGATATTCTGGCAAGTGCCTGTCTCCTGTTGTCTTTCTGTTCAGTAGGGGATAGCTAATGTTTTAATTGCATTCCTTTTTTCTGACAGTCAGAAAGCCAGTAGCTGTAATTTTCCTTTCTGATAAACCTTCTTCTTCACAATCCTCCTTTGAAATTGTGAGGCTTGTTTTGCCAAAAGATGAAACTGATCAGAAAGAGAAAAACACTTTCCAGTTTAGGAGAGGGTCTACAAAAATTTTAACCGGTCGGAAAGAAGTGTTACAAGACTGAATTCCTGTCCTCTTGCAGATGTAATTTTTGTGTGACGGAGCCTTCAGTCTGCTGTCAGTGTCTTTCAGGAGTAATATGGGAATATAAAGGTGGCGGGGGAGGTTTACCTAGAGAGGGATAAAATTATTCCTATGGGAAATACTTTTTGCTTGTTTATTTCTCAGCAAAGGCTTGAGTCTGGTCCTGAGTGAAAGGGCGGCACAACCTAACAGGGCCCAGCAGGGAGATAGTGACACATAAGGATTTGTTTAATTCAGAAAAAAAAACAAAACAAAACTCTTAATTCTTTTTTCTGTTTGATTCCATTGGGCAGAAGTTGTATTCTAGGTGAGCAGTCACGATAAAAATAATGTTTTTGTCTTAGAAGTCATTGTGCCAATTGAAGCCCGTAAAGCAATTTCTCTTATTCCCATAACTTTCAAAATATTTACCAGGTTAAGATTATGCATACCTGTATCTAAAAGTGATTTGTGTAGTACACATCTGTAAAACTATAACAAAATCTCTTAAGCCTGGAATCATAAAGAAAAGAACAGTGAAAAATGAGTCCATTGAGTGACAAAACAAAATTTACAATTTTGGATCAGATTTATAGCAGAAATAGTTAAAGGGCTGCAGATACAGAGCTTACAGGTTTTCAGTGACTTTACCTAGTTAGAAAGGGAAGGTGTTTAAATTAATTAAGATAACTAATATTGGAAAACTGTCTATTCAATGGAGAAGTATAAGACAAGAAATACAAATGTGCAGAAATGGGCTTGAACTCTCCATCCTGGAAAGGAAATGATCAACCAGGATGTGTTCAAGCACCGTAAAATAAGTGGCATGATACAGATGAATAAGGAACTTTACTCAGTATTTCTCATAATCCAAGAATTATGATAAATAATCTGGGACAGATGTGAAACAAACAGAAGTAAGGAGGGAGATGGTTTGTTTTTTACCACGTCATTCAGTTGTAGGGATGGATGCATAAACTTGTTTCAGAAACAGTTAGGCAAACTGGTGGAAGAAAGTCTGGTTAAATAAGATAGGCTAGGTGTGACCCCAGTTCAGGAATTCTCTCAAACTGATTGCTGGAAGGGAAGAGGATCTGCCACGGAAATGAATGGTTGTGCTGGGTCAAAAAAAGCCTCATCCCATCTTGTGGTCCGTAGTACACAATGCTGCTAAAAGGATACAGCAAAGGAACAAGCACAAAGAAATTTTTCATGTGACATCATGTTCCTCTTGCTTCTAGGGTCATTAAGAAATGTGCATATTAAGGGCGAGTGCTTAGCGTGCACTTATGAAGAATCCCCTCTACTGCTTAATTCCGGTGGGGGCAGCATGCACGTGTGCTGAGCAGTGTGCCAGAGAAAGTGCTGGATGTCGCACCTGAGCCTGGGTTCCCTGCCCAGCTGTGTGTTCCAGCCTCATTCTGCTGCTGTCTCAGGGAAAGACCACTCTTCTTCATAGCCCCTTCGCCGTTATTCCCACAGAAAAGAAATTGGGGTGCACAGACCAGACAGGAACAGGCACTTTGTTTTGGATAATGGTGGGGTGTTGCAATATGTGTCTGCAGAACAGTTTATACAGCCTCTGTACTGACACAGAAATCCTCTGTGTTTGTAGGAATAGTGGTCCATAACACATGCCATCACCTGAGCCAGGCATGGCATCTGGCTACACCGTTACTGCCCAGGTGCAATTTTTTGCCCTTGGGAAGGAGCTGCATTTCAGTCTCCTGGACATTCCTTGCATGCAGCCAGAGTACTGATGTTCTGGGTAAATGCATAATATTCAAAGTTTTGGAGATGGATCCACCTAAAGCTCTGTGGACAGAAAACCTGTTGTTATTCAGTGGTATAGAGAAGATGTGAGTTAGAAGAAGGTTGTGCAGAAGTCACCTGCGGGTGACAGGAGGAAGGAGTAACACAAAGAGGAGATGCATTGAGGTTTGGGGCTGAGAACACCCCTTTGTATGGGTTTTTCTTCCTCTTGCCTGTGCACCTTCATGCCATGTCAGCCGTCTGTTTGACATAGTTTGTGTAAGAGTATATTGCAAAGAGGGCCAGGTACTTCAAGTGGTATTTAGCCAAAGAGGAGCTAGCGGTTGTAGCGTGCTGAGAGGTGTCCCAAAGAAGTAGTGTCTCTGGCACTTGTTCCCCGCCAAGTTGTCTCAGAAGAGCTGGTTCCTCTGCAGAGGATGGATACTGCTGGTAAAAAGAGAGCCTGGTTTTCTTCTGCGGGAGGATGCAGTGTTTTCTGGTAGCTTGGGTTTCTACTGATTTGGGATGGATACGTGCAGTCTGACATGCCACTTGTGCAAGGTTGCTGACCTGTGATCTGCAGAGAGTCACTCTGTAACTGCTGCATTGCCCAAGAGGCTAAGATCAATTCAGGGCCAGTTCAGCTTTTTGGGCTGGAAGCTATTTTTAAGACCTCAGCTGCTACAAGTGTGCTTCCCTGCCCTTTCTTCAGTGCTGAGGCTCAGAGCAAGGGTGACATGTATGGTCACACCACCTTCCAGCATACCAGCTGCTCCCTGAGACCTGCTGAAACGCACTCTTGTGTCCCGAGGCAACCGCATGGCTGGAGGACACCCGCATGCAGCTCCTGCTGGAGCAACTCATGAGCTGTAAATCCACAGCCCAGCTGTTGCTGGAACCGTGGTCTGCACCTTAGGTAACATAGAGGGCTGTCGTCCATCTCATTTTCACGCATGTTCAGCATGCATATGTTTTTTTAGGCAAGTTTTGAAACACCTAGAACTTAAGAAAAATTTTTTTCTTATACCCATAAAATCTCTCGCCTCCATTTTGACAGAGTTATAGAAGCTTCAAAGCAACCATATAACGATATGAAATAGTTTCCTTTTAACAACACCTAGTGGCCCCAGTTCTTATTTATGCTTCCCGGATTTGTAACTCCACCAACAGTATTTTTAAAAGTCAGATAAAGTGTTTTTATCTATCGGTTATATTTTTTGATGCTTTGGGAGATACGTTTAGTTTTTATGTTGGAAGCCACCAGGCTATTTTAGAACCCACTGAAAAACGTCGTCTGAGAAGAGGAGCTATCATAAAGTAAGGCTTTGGGAAATCACAGGTTTTCAAGCAGAGTTTCTAATAAATGTATTAGATCTGTAGTTAGATTTAAAGGCAGTACTTTTAAAGAGGATGTGTTCTTGCAGAAATAACATTTGTCATTAAGTCTTCCCTCCCGAGTAAGCACCCTTAGTTTAGCACACGGCAAGAACTTCTCGGAGTGTAAATAACAACACACAGAAATGTCCCTGGGAGCAGGGCTTAATGCGGGACAAACGCTTCACCGGTGCTTCTGCTCCCAGCCAGCTCTTCCCTGTGCTTGATATAACAGTCCTAGCTGATCGCTCTAATATTTTTAAGAAAGCTTTTTTTTGCCATCTTCCATCCCTATGTCTTACACACTTCAAACTTTGAGCAAATATTTCTTCCTTTCAGTCCATTTGTATTGTAGGTGCAGCCAGTTTAAATGGTTTTCCCATGTGAATTGTTTTGGTAACTCTGGTGAATCAGTTTGGTGACAAATGCCTTTCATAATGGTCCCGCAGACCCGCAGAATGGTGCTCTGGTGTGACAGGTAATTCTGGTGCCTTTAAAACAGGAACTCTTGATATAATTCTTTTTTTATTATTATTATTTTATTTTTATTTTTATTCACACTTGGGTGATGGTGATCTTTTTTTACTTTCTTGACAGCCTGTATGTGAAAGAATATGTATGTGTGTGTAATTTAATGAAAGGGTCTCTTGTCCTTTTCACCTCACCACTCTGTCCCAACCCTAAAAACAAAAAGGAAAAAGAAATCCCCGCTTCTTAGAGACAATTTTGATTAATGCATTGCTTCAAAATTCTAGCATCAGGAAATAGAAGAAACGTATTTTGGATAACTGGATTTTTCTGGAAGACCTGCTTTTAAAAGATGACACGTTAAAAGTGGTTTTATATCTTTGCCTGGGTTAAATGATATAGCAAACGGTTTTGATATAATATTTGTGCTTCATCTGAAGGCTGTAAATACTTTTTTCAGATCTACCTCTGATATCTCTATGTCTAGCAGAAATTCTCCCTCTAACTGAAGCGTATCCATCATTCTTTAGAGTATCCATCATTGCACATCCCGATTCAATAAGAGATGATATCTTATTATCCTTCCAGTGAGTCACCGTATTTGTGGATTTAACTGGTATTGTCCAGACACATCATCTTCGATTCAGCGTGTTGGGTGCTGTGGGACTTAACTCCCCGTGCTCTGTGTACCATAGGTTGCCGTTGTGTGATGCTGGGCCACACCAGGGACCATTTTTATCCGTGAGTGGTATCAACAGATAACAATTGAGTTTTTGTTAGTGCAGAGTTTATATATTCAGTTCTATTAAAACGGGGAAGGCTTCAGTTTAGCTTAGAATACTGAAAAGCCTAATCTGATTTGGTAGTTAGGGGTTTTCACGTAGTTTCTTTTTCACAGCCATCACAAAGGATGGCACATATATATGTTTACCCTTGTTGGTTATTCAGTGTTATGCTAACTCTCAATAAATATTCACCAATCCTACATGGATATTTCCACTCTTTTGAGAATTAAAAGTCATAAAGCATATTCAGATTGAAACTTCAAGAAGTCTTAATTGTGATGGAGTACGTGACACTCGATGAGGTTTTCACTTACAGAAATATGCTTTTGAAAAGATGATGCTTTGCACAGCTTTGCATGTTGTTCTGACATGTCTGTTTTAACTATGAAGGAGTAGTTGAACGTTGTTTTGTTTTGTGTTTGTTGTAACTACGGTAAGATACCTCGTGACCTTGTTACAATCCTCCTAGAAAAACCAAACCAAACCAAGACACAGAAAGAATGCAGAACCAGGTGTGCCTTTTTAATGATGAAAAATACAGTACAGATTTCACAAGGTTAGAGGTCAGTAAAGACATCTTTTCTTACTCGTGCATTTTCATAAAGTAATTTTAGAAAATAATTGAGGAGATAGGCTTGCAGATAAAGCAGAAGACACATGAGGAGCTGTGCTTCTGTGGCTGTAGTGGTTGCTGGTAATGCAGAAAGGGGAGGAAGTTAATTACAGGATCATAACAGTCTACAGATGTTTAAAAGATGAATACACTAGTTGGAGTAATTTTTTTCTTTTAGCTTGTTACAAGCGGGATAGGGGCAGTTTTAGCCTGAATGCCAGGGAAGACCTCCTCATAGCAAGACACAAGTGAATTAACTCTTTAGATCATACTTTCCCCTGAAGTACTTCAAACACCTTGTTAGCAATATTTAATAAGGGGAAAATCTTTCAGTGCTCGGAGCATGGGCTGGGTTCTGCTTCTGGCTGCTCTGGTGCTGGAAGCACTTTTCTTGGGGCCACCCAATTACAGCAATCTGTTAAGCTCTTTGGAGGAGAAAACTGAAACCCATGTCCAGAGAGATGAATGAAATGGACCTGAGGGCAGACAGCTCACAGAATAGGCTTTTGATTAAAAGATTACCCCGTTCTTAAGTACTGATTAGGGAATTTCAGAGAAACAGATGAGATCCTGATATAGAAAAATTATTGTGTTTCATGCTGGAGAAGAGTGTTCATGCAGGCTGGAAGCAGCCTAAATAGCTTTTAGAAAATCCCCTTTGCAGAAGAGTGGTAATTTCACTGTGGGTTTGAGGGGCAGTTACTAGTTTCCCCTACAGGTGTTCCTGATGGTTATTACATGCTGGTAGTAGCCAAGCAAAAGAGAAAAGTAATTCTCAAGGAAGAAAAGGTGCTTATTTTCAAGCAGCAAATCCAGATAATTTAGAAGCTGCATTTTTAACTTTTGAAGTCCCTTCATGTAATGCTATAGACTTGCCAAATTAGAAGAGGTGAGAACTTAGGAAATGAAGAGCATCAGAGATAAATTCCCTGAGACCATTCCAAGCAAATGTTATGGGCACCCAGAGGAGGGGAAACGTGCTTCGGTGGAGTTCCTGGGGTGTTCGGGGGAGTGGGCTGGCCAAACAGGCAGAAAAGAGATGTTGTTTTAAAGCCCATCAGTTCAGTAAGCAGATGCAGCATGAAGGAGAACTGCTCTTCTCATTCTTCAGTGCTCACAGGCCACTAAAATCTTACAGATGTAATAGATGGTGGTGCTCCAGCATACTTCTTCCTACTATGTAGATCTGGTCTCAGAGGGATCTTTCCAGTGATGAATCCTCTGGCCCAGTGTGGCCTTCTGTATCCCACTTTTTTCCAGCTTACGGTTGGCAAGTGAGTTCCTGTATTCTGGGGATGCATGGCTAATTAAAAAAAGTTGCCTAGCTGCATCACCATGTATTAGTGATAGATCTAATACTCAAGGTCAGCTGTGTCGGAGCTCATCTGATAATAATGTCTTATAAGATAAAGTTGCTAATTCTTCCTCAGTAGAGATGGTAAAACTGAGTTTTGTCCATTCTTCAGAGAAAAGTCTGATCCTGAGCATACCAGCACATATTTGAGCTGGCTTTAACAAGAAAGAATAACAGTAAAGATAAAACTACCTAGGGTTCAGCAGTCTTGTGCAGCTGCAACTCATAGCCATGGTTCTACGCTGCTTGGTGTTGTCTTGCTATCTTGGCTGGGAATAGCTTCTTCCCTTTCAGTACGGACCTGTGGTTAAGGAATGATTCGTCCCTTTCTTGCACTGACATTGACCTCAGCAGAATTACTCCTTTTCTGCATGCGGGCAAATGAGAAGAGAATCAAGCCTGTAATCCTGAAAAGAAGAATTGCTTAAATTTGATCTCATGAATAAATACTGAGTCCTAATTTCATACTATTTCTGGTGTTCAAACGGAGACAGCAATATATTAGGTATTAAATAATAGTTTTGAAGCAGGATTGGAAATGCAGCATTTGCAGTTGCTCTGTTATGACCTTAACTGTGTGACTGCCCCCAACGACAGGACCCCGGTGAGGAGACTGCACCGGCTTTGGTCATTTCCTCCTGATGTTGGCTGTTCTTGCCATCCAGCACACTGGTTTTTGCTCTCTTTTAAAACAGATCAGTAGGATAAACTATTATTAATAAGAGATTGTATGCACTGAGTGGTGACGTATGTTCCTGTTGAGTTACTGTAAAGCTGCCTTGTTTTATGACTAAACTGATGCATTTTAGGTGAAACTAGCATTTGTGCCCTAGAGCTTGTTGTTAGGTAGCACATCCACAGCAGCAGCCTTCTGACATCTCTCTGAGATGCTGGGGTTCAGCTTCCTGAGGTGGAGCAATGTTAGCATGGTTTGGTCGGGTATTAATGACTTCCCCCTTAGAGAAGGCAGGTTTGAAAGAGGCCGCATTCAGGACTCAGACACGTGTAGTGTTAGTGCCTGGTGTTTGATATTGGAAAGAAGGTGCTTTAACGTTAGTAATTCTGAGCTGCGAAAATGAAGATCCTGGAGAAACAACTTCTAAATTGTGCAATAGATTTTCACTGTCCAAAAAATAATAATTTCTGATTTTGAAAGTATTTCTTATTTATATGGCCTGCATCTGTGATTAAAATAACTATGAATAATTACCTTCTGAACTCCCTTTGGACTAATAGCAATGCTGTTCACAGCTATTACTCTTGAATAGAGCAAGAGGATTAAAACTTAATGGCTTAAATAGAAAAGAAAAAGACTATGTATGTTGTTGAAATTTACTTTTACCAGGTTAGTTTGTAACAGTGAAGTGTTTAAAAAAAAAAAAAAGAAAAGAAAAAGAAAGATCAAAACCCTTCTCATCTGCCCCCTCCACTCAAACACCTTTTTGTCTCATATGAAGAAGTTGCTGTACAGGCTCTGTAAGAAATGACTCGTTACCCAACAGTAATAGCTGAGCTCTCATTTCTTGGGTGTTTTGTCTTGTTTCTGGTTCTTAACAGGTCTTCGTGATCAAGCTATGTGTAGCTACACTTATGTTTTGGAGAGAGTAAAAACCAGTGTGTTTATATGGTAATGAGATGTCGCATGATTTCTTTATATTTGCAGTTTGTCCAAGTATGTTCAGGACGATACCTTATCTGCCTCCCGCTGTCTCCTGTTCACCAGGTGCAAAGAGCAAGTGGGGTGGAACATTTGCCAAACATTACAGCCCAGTGGTGGGAAAGGACTTGCAACAAATGGAGATCATTCGGTCAAAATCCTCCATGATTGTAGATAACACAAGGAAAAGTCATGGTCTGTGAAGGGTCAAGGATGCACCCTTCCAGCACGCTGAATCAAAGAACTTTGCAAAGAGCCCCATGTCTCTCACTGCAGCAGTTCCTGGTGGAGCCGACTAGTGTGGATGCTGTTTTGCAAGTTCCATTCCCTTCTGACCAGTGTTCCAGTAAGCAGGTCCTGAGGAAAGTTGTGCATTGATCTGAAGATCATTACTGCTGAGCAAGCCAAGGCATTGTAAACCTGTCACGTTAATGTGGCTGTGCCTGTAAAAAGCTGAATTCATACGCTCTGGTAGAAAGGGAAAAGTGCTTCCTCTTCCAGCTGTGAGGCAAGGCCTCCAGTCAACCTGTCCTCATGCTCTCTGTGTTCTGGAGTATCCGAACTGCTAACATTGCTGTCTGGATTGTATTTATTTGCGTGCCGTTTGAACTTTCAAGCTGTAGACAAGCCAAAGATCCACAAAGCAGAGAGATCCAGGGGGGGAGGGGAGCGGGAAGTGTTTAAAAGTGATCTGCTTAGGAAAAGATCGTCAGTGTCAGATCAAGGATACCCGGCCTGGAGGAGTGGTTTCTACCTTTCACGCTGAGGACCAGTGAAGAGGGCGCTGGGTGCTTCCCTCACCAGCCATTGCAAGAGCAGCTTAGTGCCTGCCAAGGACTTGTCCCTTGCAAGAAGAGCACAGCTATCATGTAGAAAGACGTGTAGATGGTCTCAGATGAGTGTTAGGCATGTGGCTCTACTCACAAAGTAATTTAGCCAGTAAAAGACCTACCCGCTTTTTTTTTTTTACTGAGCTGTTCATGGTGTAGGAAAGAATGTGTTGGGTTTTGTTTTTTTTTTAATTCAGCTTTTACGATAAAAGAGCAAATGAAACAGCAGATATGAGGAGTTGCAATTTTAAAATCTCGCACCGAATCATTCAGCCTTCATCCCTGCCAGAATTTATCTAGAAACAAAGGGGGTGATTTGTCTGAGGTGGGACTTGATCTGCGGGTTTTGGATAAGAGTAGGTGACACAGAGAAATACCTTTCATAAGAGCTATTGAAATGTGTTTGTAGCTTAAAAAAAGTAACAAAACTGGTGGTAACCTGCTCAGAGCATGTTTTAGCGTGTTATTTTTGCTTACTATACGTGTGGCATGGTGTGGGTTTTTAAAGTGTAATTCTGTGTGTGTTTCTGAAGGCCAGCATCAGGAAGATGGGCAGCAGCGGGGGTTTGAGTGGATCCTGTGGTGATGGGAATGGTGGAAATGGATGCTCAGTGCTGGATGAAAGCCTTTTTATTTGTGAGCTGACTGGCAGCTAGTATTAAACACTTGATCCCCCGTCCTTTAAATTAGTCGGTGGAACAATGCCATTGGCAGATTGCCCAAGTAAAATGGCATTGCGGTATCTAGGGAAACTTCTCTGGGAAAAACTATAATTGTTCAGTTTAACCCCCCATTTCCAGATTCAGAATTATCGATGAGGCTTAGAGGATTTAACCCCAAAATCCCAAGGAGAAACGTTAACCCTGTTGAATGCAAGGTACTAGAGTTTTACCATTAGCTTGAATTGAAGCTGGGAATTTTATTGCTGTTCTTCTGCTGGATTGGAAGTATGCCCTTATCTGCAGGGAAATAGGAATGCTCTTCGCTTCCCCCACTCCATCACATGCCAGGTAGTCTTAACCATCTTGTTTGGCCTTTCGTTTGTTTTCTTATGCTCATCTATGGACAAAGGAATTGTACGTACAATTTTATATATAAATCCTGTCTGGGGCTACCTGTTTCTGGATTTATCGAGTGTAGCCCATTGTGGACAGCACAGCTGAGCCGTTGAGAACACCAAATGCCTATTACTCAGCTGAGAAAATTTCATAGTAGGTCACTTTTGCTGCCACTGCAGTAAAAACTTGTGAAACCTGGGAATTCTGTTCAACACAGAAAATAATTAGAAGTTTCAAGGCAATCAGCAGGACTCAGATTCCTTAGCCATTTCAGGAGCAGCAAGAGGATAAGAGTGTGGTTATATTAACCCACGGTGTCCTTCTGGAAGCCTAACATCTTGCCTACTCGGATGGTACAAAAGTTAGCGACATTTTGTTAGATTCAGTCCCCCCAGTTGCAAAAAAAAAAAAAAGCCTAAAAAAGGTAAAAGAGGTACTTGAGCTCTTGAAAACAAGTAACAATTTGTAGCCCTGCAGATGCTCAATGTAAGATCAGTTGTTATTATGAGAGTACAGGGGTTTGGTATTAAGCTCTGCCAAAAATATATTGGAACATTTATACATAGATAAATAGATATTAAAAAAAATAGAGCTTGTGAGCATCTATTTTTTACATATTGCAATGAAATGTGAACCACTTGTTCCCAGGCCTTAAGCTGGACTTCTGCATGAATTGCAGTGCTACTGTAAATAGTCTTCAACATGGACAGGTAGATGCTATCGGAAAAAACAGGACGAATTCTGAAGTTGCCAATATTGTCACAAAGTCTCCCTGCAGAATGAAGTTGTTTGACAAAGTGTTTCCCTGGTGATTTGGCTGCAGATGAAAATGTCTTCAGCAATAAAATTCCGTGCTCGAGTCTCAGCTCTCTGTGCTCATCAATCAGCAAATGACATATCAAGGATCTTTTTTGCTGGATTAGTTAATATGGTGGGGGAAATCTGTGAGACATTGATATTCCTTTGGATTTCTATACATAGGTTTTTTTTTTTCCACTCAAATACACATTTTTTTAAATATATATATATTTTTTGTTTCCTACAGCTTCCTTTAGTAATCAATAGCGCTGCAATAGGACTAATGTAAAACTTTATGTACGGAGATTTTCTTGCCTGGAGATAATGCCTACTCACAGAAAATCGCTGTCAGTCATAGGGAAGGGAGAGCGGGGGGAAGGAGAGATGCACATTTGGTGACAGCATTTCTACCCTCAGTGCACTGTCCTTTGTGGCTTAATATATTAATATTTTGCCAATAAATGGCATTTTGTAGAATTTTTGCAGCTCAATGTGTTGTAAACACAGTTTTGCTGGGGATAATCATGTTCTGTATCTGCTGATACTTTCATAAGGTATCATTAATGGCTTTAGAAAGTTCAATTACATGGCTGCAAAGAAATAAATCACCTTATAGTTTAATTACCTCTAATATAACAGCAGCAAATATCTTCTGGGAAGCTGCCTCCTGTGTTACTAAATGACTGTCAATGATGAAGCTGCTTTCTTTAAAGGATGCTCTATTAAGGAGATCGTTTGACAGTGTTTTATGCTACATCTGTTGCTGCCACTACTAAATTTTATAAAGGAATTTAAAATATGACAGATGTCAGTAATAACTTTTATTTCATGCCTACTTTTTAAGGAAAAAAATGGAACTTACTGCAATTCCCATAAAGATTTATATGAAATGTTTCATATTAAATCCTTTTTAAATACTTTCAAAATATTTTTTTGAATGATGATATGGGATCTAGGGGAATATCTTAAAACACATTATAGCAGATCCTCTCTGTTTAGTGTGTGTCCATCTGCCGAGGAAAATATTAAGAAGTCTCATTCATTTTCTTACTTAAATGTCTCTAAACAGAGTTGCTCCTATTCAGATCCAACCACCTGAGAGGCAAAAAGGAAGCACAGATGGAAAGATGAGTATCCTATATAAAAAAAAAAAAAAATTATGAGAAACAAGGAAAGGAAGGAAGAAAGCATAAAAGTGGTATAGGAGGAAGACCAGTAAGAAGACGAAGGCTGACGAGCTGAAAAGGGAAGAGAAATGGGAAGAACCAAGACTCTCGACAGGGAAGATAAATGAGGAGAATCAGCTGATTAGGCAAAGGGAAGGCATAGGAGGAAGTGCAGCAATAGCAGAAAAACTGAGAATTTAGTAAAAGCAGAAATCAAGGACACCAAATAATCAAAGGATAGGGTGTAAAAGGATATTGGCTGCCTTTTCCTCCCATTACCAATCAGGTAGGCGGGAGAGAGGGATGAGGGACAAATGTCAAAGGCCCAACCAACTTCTGTTTCCTTGCTCGTCCTCTTCTTAGGACTCTGGGTTTCCTTTGCGTGATTTTGGTTCACCATGCTTACTTTGGGTAGACCGCACTTCCTTTTAATACCACCCTATTGCTAAACTCTGACTACTTTGAATGATTTGAATCATGTTATTTGGGGATCGTAGCTTGAACTAACAGGCTTTAAAATTATTGTGAGCAATTTTGGAGCGCCTCTCTTCCTCGTGCTTCTAGAAGACCGCAAGTTTCAGTACATTGCCTCCCCTCTTTTAGTACAGTAACTAGCAAAGAGTTTGACTTGATAGCTCAAGCGTACAAGGGGTGCACGGCCTTTGGTGTGCTAAGTATGGTGGTGCGTACTCTGAAGCATCTCCCTGTCCAGAGGGTGGTGGGGTGGCCCCAGAAGAGGTGCGGAGCTTCCAGGACCTAGATGCTGACTGAGATGCATGAGCTTGTGCAGGGATGCTAAACCCTTGGCCGTGCTGTGGCCCACCCTTTCATTTGCCAGCTAGCAAAGGTTAGCCAGCACGGGGGGATAAAAGAGCAAGGCTTTTTGAGTAGTAAACCCCCCATACATTTTTGTTCTCCAGACAAGAGTGGATCTCAGGGAGTGTGCCCTGCCCTTTTCTTTGGGCAATTTCCTTACCGCAGTGGCTCACGTGTTGTTAACACCTTACAGGGTAATGGGTAGGTTGTTAACTAATGGCTGTTTTCAGCCTCTAACTTCTAGGCTATAACAATAAGAAAACATTCTATTTCAAAGAGTGGGTTTTTTTAAAAAAGAAAAAATGTTTTTTTTCTGAATTCAGGAGGTGGGAGTTAGGCAGCACTTAATGTATTGAATGCAGTGAGAGAAAATTTGAGCATAAGGTACAGAGACATGTAGGTTGGGTTTGGATGAACACATTTGTGTGTGGTAAATTATATACTACCTCAACGAAAATGACTTTTTCCTTCTGAAAGAAAATGTTGTTTTCTCCTATGTATTGAGAGAAGTTACAGATCTCCCATTGTAGCGTGTGTAGTTTTTATCCCCGTACATGTAAACAGCAGTACTATTAAACTAATTTTTGCAAAAATTATGGAAGACTCCTTCACAAAAGTGTCTTCCTTCAAACTGTTTTTATTTTATGTGCTGATTATTTTATCTTGAAGCTGTGAACCCCTGGCCTGTTCTTCATTGTTCTGGCAGAATTAAAAAATACACCACAAGTGTATTCCCCTCCTTAGTTTCCAAATAAAAAAAATATATTCAGAAAGGTTGTGAGAGTTATGTCATCTAAAGTTGCCAGTAGTGAAATAATATTTCAAGAATGTAGTACAAAATCAGTAAGAACAGAGTAAAATTAAATGAAATGTTGTTTCTCCTAGGCCAGGATTAATGTAAATATAGAATGGGTGTAATGTAAGGAATAATAGCATGTAATAACAGCCCAGTTAAACCAAATAGCAAGTAAGGAAGACATACCCTGGAAAAAAATATAGATCAAAGGAAAGCCCTGCTATTTTGTCCTTGCCTCACTGTTTTTATTTTGGCTATCTACAGCTGATCTATAATGCCTTTACTTAGCAGGGACAGCTTTAAAAGGGAAAGCTGCTGACAAGAACCAGGATTTTCAGGGGAAGGGACTCAGTCTGCCTCCAGTCTACTTAGAGATACTCACACAATGTGCTCTGTGGTTGGTTTTGATTTTGGCTCTTTCACCTTG
This sequence comes from Egretta garzetta, assembly GCF_000687185.1. Taxonomy (NCBI): domain Eukaryota; kingdom Metazoa; phylum Chordata; class Aves; order Pelecaniformes; family Ardeidae; genus Egretta; species Egretta garzetta. Next base: position 83,315 of record NW_009258383.1, read on the forward strand.
TCTGGAGTGGGACTGCACCTGGGGCAGCTGTGGCTCTGCAACACGGGGCAGTGGAACTGTGTCAAAGATGCGGGGACATCAGCGGGGAGTAAAACTTGGTTTTTGGAAACGTTGCACAGGAAAAAGAGGCAATTCTTAAAACAGCGTAGATGAATGAGTGCAGAGCGAGCCCCAAGTCGACTGGTGCTGTTTGCAGGACGATGGGTGTTGCCACAGTGACCGAGAAAGGGGGCAACAGAGGAGTTTTGAAGAGCCTGTCAGCTGGGGCTTCAGTAATGCTGACTTAGCACATGACGTCTGCCAAAGAGCCCCGCCGCGGAGACAGGCACGAATGTGGTATGAGAGCATCGAGGTCGCCCAGCGTCTGCTAGTGAGCATCTGAAGTCATAGCTTGGATGGATGGGGAGGTGATGGCACCCTGTGTTCACGTATGTGGGTTATTCCCAAGTTATCTATTGGCACATTTCCTGACAGGGTAATTGCTTCTGCTTCTTCTCCTGTTCCTGCAAATATTGGGTTTAATTCTAACAGTGACTGCTATGGAGGTAATTCCCAAGTCCTCTGCGTGTTGAGCACACCACCTTTGCGTCCCAGAGGCTTCACAGGCTCTCTCGTCCTGGCTGCCTAGTTCTCGTGGCAAAAAACTATTAGAAAAACTATGAAGAGTAGCCATGGGCTGACATTTTCCTTCTGCCTCAGCAGTTTTTGTGCTCTGTACACTTTTCTCTTCATTTGTGGAAAATGCACAGTTGACATCTGCGGTTGGTTTGTGTTAGGGGAACAGATTAGGGAGGTGGGTTACCTGCACGAGTCTCTTCACCAGGGTCCTGCATCTGCGCTGTTAGGACGTAACATGGATCTTCATAGCCAGATGCGGAGCGATACTTGTAGGCATCTCACTGGACCTCGTGCTTACCCCTGGAGACGGGGGACCCACCCGCTCTCTTCACAGAGCTGCAAATTTCTCACAAAGCATGAGGCCGACTGTTGTGTTTTGAGCTGGGTGACTTCTCTCTTCAAGCAGATACTTTGAGCTGTATTGTGTCTATACTTCACAGTAAGTCATTGTCCAGGATTTGCACTAAAAAACTCTTTTTTGCTTAAGTAAGAATTACTGTCTTTTACTAAATACGTTAAGCCCATCAAGTGGGTACAGTACTAAAGATGTCGAGTGAATGAATCATGGGCAGGAAGGAGAGTCAGGACGGAGTTTGTCTCTATAGCGTGGAATCAGAATCTGGACAAGGCTAAGAACTTCTCGAGATCAAGATATATGACTGTTCTGATACAAAGTAAATAGCGTTTTTAAATTTAATGTCCTTGGCATTGGCTATGTTAATACTCCCCTTTTGCAACATTTATTTTTTCATTAACAGAGCTAATGTGACTGAAAGATAGATGTGAAGAAGTGACAAGCACCATGTATGTTTAAACGGGGAAGGGTCTGCTGCAGTCTGTGCTCATGCTGAACGTGCTTGGTCTTGAAGTAATGGTACTGAAAAACGTAGACCAAGGAGAACGTGCACAGCATTTGGGGGATACGCTTCTTGCATCAGTCAAGAGCCCCCCGTGTTCTTCTGTGTATACCATAAGGGCTCCCTGAATTCACATGGTCTGCATGCTTATCTATTCCTTCATTCTTTCCATGGCCCCTTTCTTCACCAAAATGAGAGTTGCCAGTGTGTCTCTTGCAATATAGCGATGTTGTCCTCTTTTTTCTATGCCAATGTTAGCTGCTTTTCCATACATGAAGCTTTGTGTGTCTCTTCATCCCTCTTTTGTCCTCATAGCTCTTCCTTCTTCTCCTCCATCCTTTCCCCAGCTCGGTTTTCCTTCCTCTCACTGAGGCAATTTGTTCTGGGTGTCAGCATTTCTATACTCTACTGGGAGGAAGTGCTGCAAGGATGTGGAGGAAAGGGAGGGATCGCTAATGCTGGCAAAGAAGACGGCAGCTCTCCACTGGCTCTTTGATCTATAGGACATTGCCCACAGACCTGGATGGCTGAAGCAGCTGCATCTGCTAACTAACTGCAAGAGGTCACAAACCCTGTGTGTACATCTACCTTTCCCCTTTTATTTTCTTGTTTTCATAAAAATCAAATGATATTGCCCATTGCCTAGAACATTCCCTGAAATATTCAAATTCGTCAGATAATCCAGCATCCTGAAATTACCTTGTGATAGACAAATGCACGGAGAAATGCCACTTGCCCAACAATCCTAACATCCCGGGATTAAAACTACCCTGCTGTACTCGTAGGTCATGAGTCCCTCGCTGCAGTTGCTTTTCCAGGCTAGACTGAATATCTGACAGTTTTCTTGGGAAGCTGTTCTACAGACTGATCTAATACCTCCTTGGCAAGAAATCTGGGCTGACCGTTATTCTGTGGGTCTCCCTTCCATCATGCTCATTCCTTTATGTCAGATTTTGCGTGGGCTTTGAGTGACAACAGTGTGTTCTCCACAACGTGTATGCCTGTCCCTCTGTGTAGTTACACCTTCTGATTCATACCGTCTGATTCGTGTGGGGTTTTTTAGTTACAAAAATGGATTGATCTATTTTCTTTCCTTTACCTTTTTACTCTGGCTAGGGTTTCCCATGCCTCCATCACATAAAATCTGATAACCAGACAGCTGCATAGCCATGCTAGCTTGCTGGCCTGACAGAAAGCATGCACCCCAAAACCAAGCATTTTGTAGAGCAGTGTAACTGCAGTGCTGGCAAGTGGCCTGAGCAAACTGTACCCTGAGCACTAGAGCAGGTGAAGAAGTGAAGTCAGCGTTCCTTTTGCTTCGGTTCCTGGGGTTTAGTGATGTTTATTTTGAATTTGCAGTGTGGGTTCGGATTTGTGGGGTTTGGTTTGGTTTTTTTGGTTTGGTTGGTTTGGTCTGCTTTTGGTTGTTTTGTTGTTTTTGTTTTTTTTTTTTATGAAGGGATATATTTCGGTGTTGTTAGGCAGGAAACAAAACCGAAAAGGGAAAGTTTCTTGAGTAGAAGGAAATACGAGTGGTTCTGGAATTTGTTTCTTTTGATTTTCAGTGTGAAGTATCTCAAAAAGGCTTTTAGTTGGGAAGTTGACATTGAGCGTAAGAAAACACTTGAGTATAGTAGTGGTTAACTTTTGAATTAAGTATTTTTCATTAATACAAAAATACGTTCCATATATTTAGTGTTGGAGTTCAATCTTGATCCAGTTTACTTTCTGTGATAAAAACTGCAGCCCACTGAAGCCCCAAAGAGATTCATAGAGAGCAGTTGTTCACCATAGTATCATTTCTCAAAGATAAATTATGCAGCAGTAAAGACAAGTTCATAAACTTTATTGTATTGCTTTAGTAGCAGTGCTTTAGGTACTACCAGGAAGGCAAATTCGACACTAAGGCCTTCCCCAGAGTTTATTAAACTGTCTTAGAAGCTGCCAGTGTAATTTTTTTTTTTTTTCCTTTTTAGGATATTTTTCTAAGCTCAGTAGTGGGAGGGGGAAAGAGGAGGATGGTCTTTTTTTCTTGATCTTTGGTTAATCTTTCTGACTTCCTACTTACACTATCATGTAAAAGAATCATACTATAAGAAGAAAATTATACTCTTTCTACTTGATTGACTCAAACACATGTAGCTTTTTATAGGCTTGCCATTTTTCTTCAATAGCATGCATCTTTGTCATAGTTTAAAAATTATCTAGAAATAGTACAGTTACAGTTCTTAAAATTATGTGCAGCTATGAGCAATATGTACTATGCACATTTTCCATATGTTGAGACAATGTTCTAGTTCTATGTGTATAGTAAAAAATTATCAGTGATAAACAGTCAGTCGAGTGGAACTGTATCAGGATCAAAGTACTTTACATTTGTATTCCAAAGAATTTTAGGACAAAATGTTCTTTGGGCCCTTATGAGGTAACCCTGAAATACTAGGTCTTTCTGGCCTTTGCAAACTGTACTAGTAGGCAACATTGACACTAGAGGGTTTATGGGTGTTTGCCTTTAACTATTTCATTTTTTCTTAAGAATTTCAGAATTCTCTGGGTTTCATTTCAGGAACAACGTAGGAATGTTGAACTGTTGCTATTCCAGCTGATGTGGCAGTCTCTTCGGAGGTATAGTTCAAACTGCAGGTCACAAGAGTGAAAGACTTAAGCAAAGATAAGAGGAAGAGTTTGTCTTCACTGCCCACGCAGGTGTATCTTTTACAGCATAACAGCTGTTCTCCTGTAAAATCCAAGGCACAGATTTTTTTGTTTTTATTTTTATGCCGCAATATCTAGGTGAGCTGAGTCCTAGGGAACTGCCTAGCTACATCACGGTAAATACAGCTTTGCCACTGTAAAGGTGTTACGGAGAAGGAGCAAACAAAAGCTACTTCTCTTGCAGTAAAAATCTCATTTTGACAGTAAAGCATGGGCAGGCAGAGCGCTGATACCTTGCCTTTGAGTCATATTTTAACTCCCACTGCCTTTAGCTAAGACCTAACAGGTACACATCAAGAATTCAAGCGCAATCTCAAGAATGCGAGCGCAATCATTGCGAAAGGGACCAGATGTTCCCCCTATACTGGAGCAGCCGTGTGGATCTCGAACCTCACGAATCCCCTTTCTGAGTCCTTATTTTCTAGAGCGTGGCTAATCAAGTGGGTAAGCTGTCTGGAAACGCCATTAGAAAGCAACCTGTCCACAGTGCGGTTGTTCAGCTGGGGGTGCATCTGTTCTTTACCTGAGCACGTGCTCTGAAAGCATCTGTTGGTCGGCTTAGAGCACTGAGCAGTGAGCTGATGGTGGGTGGGTGCTTCAGTGAAAATACAGCACTGTCTCACCGATGGGTGCTGGAAAATACGTTACCTGAGATGAGACTGAGGAAAGCAAGCCATCTTTTCTGTACGCCCTCACTATGGCACCAAGCAGCTTTCTGACGTTCGGGGACTCAAGCGTTTAATCTACATGAGCCCCTCTCTACCAATGCTGCTCGCTTTGTCAGTGAATAGGAGACAGCAGCTGAAAACACAGTGCCAAATTCTCCAGGCCCTGAGTATCTGCATACAACTGTTGTGTCTAGGCAAAGTTGGTATTTATAAGGGCTCTGAGGTGGTGAAGAAATGAGGCATCCTATGTGAGGGAGAAGATTTTTTTTAGGCCTTAAAGAGGGATTGATTTGTGGTTATTATCGCTGCCTTTGATCTGCCAACAGGGATCTGAAACCAATCCACCAGAGCAGCACAAGTCTGATATATAGTGCCAGATGGAGATGCCAGAATAGGTTACTCCTGCTGTCTTTGAGGCTGCCTTGTCATGAAGTGATAAAACAGGTAGTACAAAGCAAAGCAAGTAAGGGTCAGG
>NW_009258383.1:88720-117904 GCF_000687185.1 Egretta garzetta
TGGCAGCGTTATCCTAACCCGGTGAGGGGCTGAGGGGCGCGACCGCGCGGAGCAGTTGGTTGGCGTACAGAATTGAACATCACTGGGTACTTCCATGCAAAGCTGAGGGAGTAGAAAATGCAGACTCCCTGTTTTTCAGAAGTAATCCCATAAGCACAAATGGCCATAGAAGTGAAAACCTGTGTTTTCTGTAAGGACTCTTATTCACCGTTGAGTTCATACCCCACCTATGAAGCGTTTCAGAAATGAGTCTCATTTTTAAATGCTGTGCTGTAAGCAGTGGATGTGGTCTAGCTGCTGAGATGCTGGTGGCATTGTACCACTTCTGGTTTCATTTGCTTTAGAAATTAGAGCAATTTGGGGCTCAGTACAGCTATTAGTTCTCTATAGATCATATGAGTCAGCAAGCTCATTGCATAAGAACAGCTTTATATAGATGTTGAATCAATTGGCAGTGAGTTGTCAATAAATGTATCTTCTAGATGCTGTGCAATTGACAGGTTAATGAAGTGCTTTCTTGGTGACAGAGAGCTGTTGACAAATCTTTTGCCGCTTTGCTTTTCCCACTCCTGCATTTCTCATAAATCCGCTCCATGCTGCAAGCTTGGGGAATACTAGGATGGTTTTACAAATAAGGGGGTGCCTGTTTGCTACCTTGCGTGTGCAGGCTAGGATTTGGCAAACATGTTAGTAGCCTGTGTGTTGAGGAACCAGAAAGTAAGGGCAGTAGTCCAAGGACCATGTTTGCCCGCCCTGCAATGTGTTTTCCAACATGTTTCTAAGAAGATGCAGAGCAGATGTCCTGCAGTTTATCCTCCAAGACTGCAGCTTGGGGTTTGGCTCCCTGTGGTTGCACTCTTTCTGCCTTCGTTGCTACCATGGCGCTTAGACTGATTCAGTGCAAATGTTTTCAACTCCATGTTCCTTCTCCTCTTGCCCAGAAGCAGGTGGAATTACTGGTTTATTTTGCATCACTCCTGAAGGTTCCCGTGGGTGCCTTTTGCAAATGTCTGATGATCAAGTAAACTAGTTCTTGTCCTTTTAAGCAAAAGTTCCATATTTGTTCCTCTAACTCAGGGGCGTACGTAAGCACCAACGATTTAGAATGAGTGCTGCCTACCTACGGCAAAAAGAAGTTCAGCAAAACCAGATCATATCAATATACATAATCCCACCTTCCTTGTAAGAGAAACTATTCTGGTTAATGTGTGCATTAAGAAGTTTACAGAATGACTCAGACTCATTGGCCCTAGCTATTACTAGGCACTTGATGAGAAGACATAATTTTCACTCCGGTGTTCACAGACAGCCTAGATGTTGTTCATATGCTGCTGTACAGTTCAGGGCTTGTGAGCTGTACTGCAAGTGCAATTTGCCTGTTTGCTTGCACAGATAATAACGGCCATGTGTAGATGATTTAAATAACAAAGAACGTGCTGTTTGATTGACATCGTAACGATGTGTTTGTCTTGGTTTCCAAGACATGCCTTAGTTGCTAACACTAATTACAACACAAATTATTATGAAACCTCTACTGTAATTCTTAAGTAATCTAGAGGTCTTTGCGCTTCCCAAGTCCCTGTGTTCAGGACAGAGCTAAAATAAGAAATGCAGGGGATTTCCAAGAAGGCTGCGATGACACCTATCTCACCGCGCTGTATGGTGTGCACTAGTGGATTTTCAGTTGTCAGGAACAGATAAAGTGACGTTAAAGGCCAAGCCTTGCAGTCACTGAAATCAGAAGCAAAACTTGTATTGATTTTGTTGAAATCAAAATCGGGCTGACACTATATTGCCATTTCATCTTGACAGGCATCAGGGGAGAAGAAAGCCTTTCAAAAGGCTCTATGTTCCTCACACTGTGGGCCTTGAAAGAGACACTGAAAGCAACTTGGGAAGTTGTGCAGATTGGATGACATCAGAACTTAGTGATTTCAGTGTTAACTGCTGTTTTCCAAAGGGGTGGTCAGCTTCTTGCTTTGCAAGAGGGAAGGAAAATCTGCAATGGAGCAGGGACAAGGATTCACATAGCAAGTGAGATGTCTTGTCTCTCCCAGCTCATCCAGCACTATGGAACGCAAATCTAGGAAAAACACTGCTGTTAGTAAGACATGAGTATATGACCATTTGTTTCTGGTAGACGAAAGGAAGCCCAACCCTTCACTTAACGTGCTAGTGGCATGAAAAAATACCATGTGTTTTTCCTGTTGTTTCAGAACTGCCTCCAACTGTAGGCAAGTTTGTTTCACAGAACAGAGCTTTAGGAAAGAGGACAAGCTAAAAAAGAAAAGGTAAATATTCAAACAAATGTTAGTGTCTTGCGTTACCCTCAGGAGCTGGTTCAGTTTGCTGATTGCTCAGTTTCAGTGTGGCCTGAGTAATGAAGAGCTGACCAGTGAGCCTAGTTTGGGGTAATTCCCTGAGTACTCCTGAAGCATAACAAACCCACAAAGACTGTAATGAAAAATAATAGAAAGGTAGCTGGGGGCTTAACTTATGATCTCTGCTCATTATAGTAAGCGACATTTTCATTGCAGTGTTACCATAAAGATTATTTGCTGCCACATAACATGGGTCCCTCCTGAAAAGATTCTGGGACAGCTTTGTTGGCACAGTAAAAGCCATGGAAAAGTGCCAAAGATTTGCTTAAAACCCAGTAATTGTTTGCCAAATATTAATGGTGTGATGCTTTGTTCAAAACTGGCTGGAAAAAGGGGTCTGTATAATTTTATTACATGGTATCTGTATGACCATCTTTGATCTTCCACAGTAGATGTATAAAACCATTGTATTTGTGTTTTTTGTGTCCATAATGAAGTACTTGATCTCTGGCTTTCAAAATTCCAGCTTTTTAACATGAATGGTGACAATGATTTTGAAATTGGCTTTGAATCTCCTTGCTCCTTTGCATGTATGTGGACCTGTCTGAGCACAACTCATCAGAGTGTCTGGAAGACTGACATCATTGGCACATTTGTGCCAATGTTGGCAAGGGGGTAGATGAAAGGGCTGTATTTGGGAACTGGAAAGAGATTTCATGAGGAAGGTGGCAAGATCCAATATTTGCATGTTCAAAAATTCAATCCAAGAAGGTTCCCCTGGAACAGCCTTACTGGAAAGCATATCCAACATGAGTCAAATAAAGCCGACTCAGGTGACTGCATGAAATTGGATGTGTAGCACTTCAGTTGTGGTCCTTTGTGTCAAAAAGTTGAAGTGAGTTTCCTCATTTCTCCACCTTTTTCCTGGTAGTGCTTTTGAGCAGCTACATCCAGTGGGCTGGAGGAGCCAGGGGATTCTTCCACCGATGGCAGTGAGCAGCTGCTCCATATCCCTGTTCCCTTGTCCTGCCAGAAGCAAGGCTAATCACAAATTCGTAACGTGTATACACATGGCCAGCCATGAGCAGGTTATCCGGACAGAAGGACAGACGGCCACATAAACGCAGAGAGGGCAAACAAGAGCCAGGCTGCATTTATACGGATCAATACTCGGGGAAAACCCTATGTCAGGGATCCCTCTGGTATCTGGCTCCTAAATCTTGATGATTCAAGTATCAGGCCCCCAGACCCAATCTTATCAACCTACAGCCTCCCTGGGAGCTGGTCCCAAACCCTTGGTCCAACCTACAGCCTCCCAGCCTCCCTGGGAGCTGGTCCCAAACCCTTGGTCTCTCCAGTCCCCAGGACTCTGTCCATCCTAGTGACCAGCTAGTCTGGCTTGAACTTTGCTGATGGGTCATGCACACAGAGCAGGGTGCACGATCACAGAAAACAGTTAGAAACAGGGTTTAGGTAGGACAAAGTGTAGGTGATCTGATGCAGAACTTAGCCAAACAAGCATGCTGACCAGCCTCCTGATGGCACACTAGTGGCCTCATTTATTCCCTGCCTGATCCTCTCTCCATTTTCCTCAACTTGTTCTCTGCCATCCACCTTGATCCCTCCCTTCCACTCTCTTGGTCCTTCCCCTAAGCTTCTCATAAGTCCTATATCATCCAAAAATACTTCTGTTCAATCCCAAGACTCCCCCTAAGCATCCCACAGTAAGTCCTGTGCCACCTTCACATAGTGGTTCCCAGAAGCTTGCACAGCCATCCAGAAAGAGTTTCTTGTGTTGGGTCATGCAAATGGGCTGTGTGGCAGGACCAGGGCTTAGTCCTTCACTTCTGAGGGTCTCAGGAGTGGTGATTCAGGGGTGTTAGGTTTGGTTGAGTTCCCCACCATGTCACTGTGGACCTCGTCACTGTTCAGTCTTTGTGTCTATTTTGAGGAGCCATTAGGCAGCTGGTGAGGATGACGAAGGTTGACACTCTGGGAGAGGCTTGTGAGCCAGCCCAGCAGAGCAGGGCAGCTACGTAAATCCTGCATGTGGAGAGTTGCGGTCCCCTGAATGTTCTCCCTGCTACTGCCAGTGAAATCAGTCATCCTCAGCATGCAGCAGAGCAGGCTCAGATTAACTCAAACACTTTAGTTTTGCTTTAAAAAAAAAAAGAGGCAAACAAGAGAGTCTGCATATCAGTATTTCCCTGGTGTTGCTTCTATACATTCTACTGGTACACTTTGTCTAGTTACTGGAAAAGAAATACATACCTGCCAGACGTAGAATAACTTAAAGTTCCTTGGCTTGCACTTAGCTATTTTTACCCTCTGTTTTCCTTTTTTTAATGTTAATTAGGTGCACAGCAAAATGTATGTAGTAAATCAATAATAAAGATTGTGTAAGGGGATTTATCTGAGCAGCAAGCCCCTTAGTGTAGCATTCAAAAAGGAAAATAAGCACTGGTTTACTTAAGCCCAAAGGACACCATGTGGACAACAACAGTAAAAGAACATAAGAATGAAGAAGACTGTGTTTAGCTGGCTCCAGGAAGGTGTCTGTGCTGGGTGCCAGTGTTTCTGCACCATGTCTGCTGCCTGTCCGGGGTTAGTTTGAGAGCAGGTAGGTGGCCCTGACTATGGCCCCAACAACGTGGTTTGGTGAAATGGAACAATCTGTTGATTCATCTACTGCATGCTCCTGGAATTACAAATACATAAAGACAAGGGTTGTGATGATACAGGTGACTTCAGTAAAGGGAACATTCTTCTTTCGCACTTGAATAGTCTTTTTCCTTCTTACCAGTGCATTTTTTTCTCTGCAGCCACCTGTGCTGGCTTCTGCCAAAGAAGCTGAGGCTGCTTGTGCAGATTCTGTGGCTCTTAATTCCTTTTGATTCATTAGGCAGAGGATGTCATTTGTTCTAGTGGATACCTCAGCCCTCAGAGTTTGCAGCTGATGCCCATATCTGGCACTAAATTCTTTTTGCTGGTTATACATAAGTGGGAAAGCACCATTTGATCTGTGAAAAGAAAACAAGAGGAAAAATATTCCACAGTAACCTGTGGGAATTCTCATCTGTGAGGACTTCAGGTTCTGACCGATGAAGCTTCTCTGCGCCCGGGGTGGATCCAGGGGCTGGTCTGCACATGGAGACTGAACCACTCACTGATCCATTTGAAACGGAGCATGAGAAGGGAGATCAGCCCTCCCGGATGCGCTTGAAGATGTGAGTCCCGGTAAGAAGTTCTTCATAACTGAGGTAGCCTGATAGGACTCTGTGCAGGTGCAGAAACAAACCATTAAACCATTCTCTCCCTGGTCCTCTCAGGCTAGCTGGAGCTTGTTTTATCAGCATAATAGATTCTCTAGATGAAATCTTAATTTGTGTTTGTCAGTTGCTGTTTTTAAAGAAATAAGCATTAGCGTGTCCTCTCCTTTCCATCTTTGTGACAGTTCCATGAAGGTCCCCCTTGTGTGTCTCTGGCTTTGTATCACAGCTGAGATTTTCAGTGCTGGGCTCCCTGAGTGTTAGATAGGTCTGAGTTTCAGAAAGCAGATGCTGGTGTTCCGTGTGCTTTCAAAACCCTCTCTGCCAAAAGCCACATTTCTTGTAAGGTCTTTCAAGTTGGGTATGCAAAGTCATTAGCCACTTTTGCAAATCTTGGCCTGTATGTTTTCCTGTAAAAAGACTTCTTTTTTTTGCTAGGTTTCTATGAGCTTCCAGCTGTGCTCCCCTAACAAGCCTCTCATTTAAAGTACTTGCTTCAAAAGGCTGCTAGCCTCGGAGAATATAAGGAGAAGGGTTTCTTTTATTACTGTATATTAATTAAAGAAATGCCTAACATCTACTTGGAATTCCTTTCTGGAAAAAAATAATTAGCTTTCCTTAACATGCAAGATGGTGAGTTCAAAGAAGCAGGGATTACATTAATCAGTTTAAGAGCGGATGTGTCTGGCAGAATTAAAATTATCCAGGAATTGCCAGCCCTATAGGAGAGTAGGTGTTTGTAAACCATAGTTACCTTGGCTCAAATCTCCCCACACAGGTGCCTCTCCCCCTAGGTGTCTCCTTATACATCCGACTGGACTGTAGTCCCTTTACAACTGCTGTGTTCAGGATGCTGAGTCGTCATGGCAGGCCTGATGATGCTGTGGTGAGGAGCCCCACAGCAAGCTCCTGAGCTCAGGCCAGCGGTTCATCTGGTCAGGATCCATCTCTGCCCTCTTCTTCGGGTGTATGGCACAGAAAATGTAAAGGGGATTGTAATTGTAAATGTAAAGGCTGGGGTTGAGGGATCCACCAGAAGGGAGCCCTGTGGGGAACTGAATGATGAAGTGGCCAGTAGGAGACACATGGGGTGGGTGGGCTTCTTTTGGAGGATGCATGTTCTACACAGTCGCTGAGACAGTGAGCTCCAGGACAGTTTTGGCAGAGTACTTTTTTTTTGCTTATTGATATTTCAAGTGTTTTTAGGCAGGGATTTGCAGTAAGTCATCGCTGGGCTGATGACTCAGCAGAGTCTATGATGTAAGGTAGCTAACAGCTTGTGAGAGCGTGCGGAGTGGGAACAGAGAAGGAGTGGTTGCTTTGGGTGGACTTCATCTAGCATTTTAAAATATCTTAAATGTGAGCGCGTGTCAGCTCGCTGCCCACCGTCCACTGTAGTTGGTGAAAATCTGTAACAGAGCATAGCAGCTAAGCATCTGAACAGCAGACACTTGTATTTGGTCACCCAAAAAGCTCTCTGCTCCACTGGCTTCATTAGCCAGACCTCCACTGACTGCAGCACGGGCTCGGATACCTGGCTCTCCACCTTGTACTAAATCCTCTCCTTATCTAATTTGGGCTCCAAGAAATGAAACTAGCTACAAAAAAAGAGCTAAACCAAGTTGGGAAGATGTGATCAGTTCCCCTGCAGAGTGCCTCTGAGGGTTAGAAAGAACTTGTGGGAATTTGGGATTTCTGGTGATGCAGAAAGTCTCTTTGAAAGGTGAAGTGCAGGTCTTGGGGAGATTAGGGAGGGTGATGCCAGGGCAAACTCTGCAGGAACTTTGGGTTATGGAGGTTATTGGGGCAGGTGGAGGGAATGGAAAAATATCACAGGTTGTTAGACTTTGGAGTGTCTTGGAGCTGGGGTGTGGAGATTTGGGGCGGTCTGAAGTATTAGGCGTACCAGAGTGTGAGTGGGCAATAGCGGAACAAACTGTTGCAGACCTAGCAATACCGGAGCAGTGTTACAGCCCATTAAGAGCTGCCCAGAGGCTCTTGCAGCGTAGCAAGCGTGCAGCCCCGCTGGCGCCTGCCCCCTTCAACCAGGCAGCGCTGCCTCCGTGTTGGAGCATGGGGAGTGAGCTGGTACACAGATAGATGATGGGCCAAAGCTGAGGCTTTTGAAGAAACTTGCCGAGAGCTTCAGATGATGAACACCTCTGACACTGCTGCCATCTGCTCTCAGAGCACTCGCAAACAAGGGGCAAAAAATTAGCTGAATAAAATGAGTCACTCTTGTCTGTTCTTTCTTCTTAAGAACCCTAAAACTTCAGCTTGCCATCCGAGTGTGCAAGGAAACCAGATATTCGTTTCACTTACCCATGCAGTGCTCCTCTTAATTTCAGTCACCTGACTTATGTCACAGAGAATAAAAATAAATTATTGGTAAACTACCAAAATAATATGATGTTTGCAAAGTAATTTTAACCCCCACCATTCTCCCTCACTGGTACGTTATTGGCAAATTAAACCCCAGGGTCTGTCCCCTTCCTGGGAGAAGATGTGGTTTGAGGAGGTGACAGGTTAGCAGCTCCCACAGGAGAAAAGACCGGTTTCAGTTGCTCGGAGGGGATAGCAGAAGCGACATTAAGCTTCACAAAAACTGCCGGGGCAAAAGCATCTTGCAGTAGGTGCTTTAGAATTGTAACTCTAGCCAGCACATATCAGCACGTCTTTGGTGCTTTGGGTCTCTAGTGATATTGCCACTGATTCAGCCTTTCCCCTCTCCTCCTTCAGCAGCTGGGGCTGGGGACCGTCCTGTTGAGGTCGCTGTAAATACTCACATTTGAAGCTGCGTCAGAGCATTAAATACCCACCTGAACCTGAGCTCCAGCTTTTGGAATGTTTCACTGTTGTTTCTCAGCTTACGATGCATACCTGGAGGTAGCATCCCTCCAGGATCGTATTTACCTGTGCGCATCCTTTTCATTCTGGATACTCGCCCTGTAGGTCTATTACAGACATAAAGCGAGAGCAATGTATTTCTTATGGCTTGTTCTTGAAATCCTCTCTCAAAATGCTTAAACTCAAGAAAACCAATGTGTATCAAACATTTTACACTAGTACACTAGCTTACACAAGTTCAGTCTTTTCGTGCAGCATGTAGCGTTCAGCTAGTGAATGTTTTGTTGTATGAGAGAGAAAAATTTGAGGCAATTGTGCTGAACGTGCTTTTTGAAAGTGGCTCTTTTGAACTTTATGAATTTTAACTCTGGTTCTTTTTTCAACAGATATTTTGGTAGCAAGACTGTATGCTTTCAAGTTACAAGGCTCCATGCCTGATCTTATGCTGTAAATTGCAACATTTAGCAATTTGTAGTTTAATTTAGAAGGATCACCTACTTTCCTAAATGCTTAAGTAATGTGGCAGGCTGTGGTTATTGATTCTCTCTGAATTTATTACAAGAAAGCTGTATTCACTCATTCCTCTAGGGAATGCCCCTCCTGAACTGCATGCTTGCTGGTGACAGCTTAGACCCCTGATACATAACCAAAGACCTTGCCTAATATCCTTGCAACTGCTCAGGGAATTTTTATTAAGTAAAAGCATCATTAAAGTAGACAGAATGATGAAGTTTAATGAGCATCTTTCTCACTTGATATTGTTAGTTTTGCTGCAGCAGCCGTAGTGCTCTCATTTGTTACTTCCAGTGGGGCAGATAGAGAATGCAGGGCGATTTTGTTTATGTTTATATTTGCATACAAAGAAACATTTATGTTCATGAGAGATGTTTGCTTTGGAAAATATACATAAAGAAAGAAAGCAACTGGAAGTCTCTGTCTGAGGGCTTTCTGCATTTTCAGTCCTGCATTTAATCTTCCCTTTCACTTCAACTTAATGAGAAGGCTGTATGCAATACTGTAGCTGCTAAGTCTACAAAGAGTTCATCAGTTTGTGAACTGTGATTATAATAACTGGCTTCTGACTGGTGCTGTAAATGGCAAACATCTCAAATATTTATTTGCACTCCAGTTTTTATTCTTCAGCTGAGGTTTTGGTCTGCAAGCTGTGTGTAGTGTCCTGCTCAGAGCTATACCAGTCCCGTGAACAGGTGACGTGCCAAAATATCAAGTGTGAAGGTGCTGCCATGAATGTATTATCAGCACGTATCTTACAAATCTGCCTCGAAACAGTAGCCACAATCTGCCTCAATATTCCTTTGTCTGTTTATGGAGACCATCTGCCCTTGCTAAGTGTCTAGTCATACGGGCAGATATGTCAAGGTGCCATCTCCTAGTACATTGCCATCCATCAGCTGAGCTGCGTAACTGCCTGCACGCATGTCTTAAGCTGACCTCCGTGCTGAGGACGGTGTGTGAGTGTCTCTGCCGAATGCGTTTGACTTCACAGTGATGCCAGAGCAAGAGCATGTACACAGTTAGCTACTACAGCTTGGCTGACAGACGGTGACGTGCAAGCTCTGGTTTCTGTGGCTGTATCCTTCCAGTAGGTATCAAAATCGTTAAGGACTGTGTATGTAAACGCCACATCTATTACAGCCAAGGGGTTATAGGTTCTCATGTAATTCAGATAGTTGCTTCTCCATGTGGATCAGCTCTGTTATTTTTTTTTTCTTTTGGGATTTTTTTCTGGTTTTTTTTTTCCTTGGGAGCTATAAGAGTGGTGTCTGTTCTTGTACCAGAAGTTCACTGAAAATTGTGAATTCTCTTTTCCCTAGTGTAACAGAAGGCAAATTCTGTCCCAGAGGCATTATCACAGTCATTATTGTATTTAAATGTTGTTGTGACACCATATGTCTCTCCGTATTTGATGTGTGCAAACACAAGAGAGAGGCCCTGTCTGTGAATGCTTGTATAATGTAAATACGTCTGATCCTTGCTCTTTGCGTAGCAGACTACTGTGATAAATTGTAAAGCACTTATCTTCAGTTGAGATAGCAATGTGCAGCTGAAACTTCCTTGAAATTTTGCCAGAGAAACCTAAGTAGATATATTTGATTTGCTTATTTCAAATCCAGTAATTATTTTCCTGTATGAAACTTCAGTGTACGTGCCAGTAGAAGTGGTTGGACATGAGAATACATAAAAAGAATGCAAAAGTGCTGCAGATGTCTGCAACTCATGCACATCTACTACTGCTAGCATAGCATTTGCATGGAGCAGAGGGAATTGTTGGAGCACCAATAGCACTGAATATCGTAAGGAGCAAATATCAAAGAAAAACTGCTACCAAGAATACTTACAGGTCAATTGGGATTTTTACTGCTTAATGCATGCAGTGGCCCCTGGACCTCATTTCACAGTCAAAAGGCGTTGCCCAAGTAGACTCTACCAGAACTCTGAAGTTCATTCAAAATCGTCAATATTCAGTTTCTGCACTTCAAAAGCATCCGTGTAGTCAGTAGAATTCCCACCACACCCTTTTACTTCAGAAAAAGTTCACTAATCTGAGCTCTGCCAGTCCCCATACTTGAACATTTGCACTGAGAAAGCAGGAAGTGAGAAGCAGAATGAATGCCAAAAGTGTCACCTGAGAGGGAAATTCATACAGAGTTTCCAAAGCAAAAAAGTGGAGCCTAAACCAACCTGGAAAAAAAAGAAAAAAAAGGGTATGTAACACCTGAAAACCGCTAAAGCTGTTACAGCCCTCTCTGGCTTGGCACTAGCAGGGCAGAGGAGCTGCGGGGCAGCAGGAGGTGGAAGACAGGACAGGGACAGGGGACTTCTGTTCCCATCCACAAAATTTTTTTGTGCTCAGACACAGTGGATCAGTGGATTCGCTGTTAATTCAGTGCTTAAAGTCCCAATTGGGGACTTATAATATGAAAAAAACTCACACTCTACTCCAACATAGCATTATTTCTCTAGAGCCGAAAAACAACTTGACTGTTAATTTAGTATTTAACTATTGGTGTTCACAGATTTGAGCATGCATTTCCACTTCTCTGTTGCTGACTTCTCAGAGTTACAAAATTATTGCTGACAGTGGCTCAAATACTGCGCTGCCTGTCGTTGAGAACAAGGTGTTACTTGTTCCCTGACTTTTTCCACCTTGGATTGTTTTCTGATGGGACAACCTCCTTGAATGAGGCTTCTGTGCTCTTCCACGATGATATTATTTCCTCATACCAAAACATCGCCTTCCCTATCTTCCCTCCCTCAACACACTTAACACCTTCCAAAACAGGACAGTTCTTTAGGATGGATATTTGGATAGTACGCATACTATGTACTTGGATAAAATATAGCCTTATGCTGTTGGGGCTTGTAGCTCTTATGAGAAGAAAAATATGTGTATTCCAGCAAATAGTAAGCCTGCAGTTATCACGGAGGGTCAGGGCTCTCTGCGTTCATCAGGAAATGGCATCTGATCCCTTGTTGACAGTAGGTGATGGCACACATAAAATTTCAGTAAGGTGAAGTAATGTCGTAGTTTATAGTTGTATTTTCCTTGGGCAACGCTGTTTTGGGTACAGCGCACCTTGACAGCAGCCTGTTTAGTAGTGTGATGTAAAACTGCAGCTGCTGAGGAGGAACCCTAGGGTTGAAGTATCTTCCAGATACAGCAAAATAAAGCTCTGAGCAGGTGGTAGCTTTTAATCTCCTGACATAGAAACAGAATAGAATAGAATAGAATAATTTTGATTGGAAGGGACCTACAATGATAATCTAGTCCAACTGCCTGACCAGTTCAGGGCTGACTAAGTTAAAGCAGGTATTAAAGGCATTAAGGGCATTGCCTGAATGCCTTTTAAACACTGGCAGACTTGGGGCGTCGACCACCTCTCTAGCAAGCCTGGTCCAGTGTTTGACTGCCCTCTCGGTAAAGAAATGCTTCCCAATGTCCAGTCTAAAAGTCCCCTGCTGCAGCTTTGAACCGTTCCCACACATCCTGTTGCTGGATACCAGGGAGAAGTGATCAGCACCTCCCTTTCCACCTCCCCTCCTCAGGAAGCTGTAGAAAGCAATGTATGTCTTGGCTAAAATATCTCTGTATCTGACATAAATAGCTCCTCCATGGCCATGCTATAAAGCACAGTGATTCAAGAATATGTTTGGATCCTTGTTCAACATCGCTTGCATGCAGCTGACTGCATAGTCCACCAGGCCCTGTAGAAGGAGGGCCCATCCTCTGCTGAAATTAGTTTCAGCCTGCAAAGCAAAAGAGGTTACTGTAAATGAAGAGTCGCTTTATCTCTGAGATAGCTGCTCAGGGTGATACCCACTGCAGAACTGCGTATCAGGTCGTGCTTTCTGGATAAGCAACAACGTATCATGAGTAACTAAGTCTGTCCGGAGGTGACTAAGCAGAAGTAGCAAAAGGATCTGTACCTGGTCCTTGTTTGCAGCAAGGGCTGGACAGACATGCAAGCTCCGTACCCGGACTGCAGCCGGGCAGAGCGCGCATGAGGGTGCGTGTGATGGACCAGTGCAGCTTGCCTGCGGCAGCTGGCACTTTCTGCATGCCCCAGACATGTGAAAATGCAGGACCCAGGTTCTGTGGCAACAGTGCTGACAGCTACCCGTCCGGATTTTGGCACATCAATAGGCATTTCTAGGAAGACTCAGAGTTTCTCAGCCCCAAGCCCCTGGATCTGTCCTGTTTCTTGACAAAGTCCACCAAAAGGTGGAGGTGCAGTGACACAAGGAAGGCTGTTGTGGGAGCTGCTGCCGGTACCTTTTTCAGTAGCAGAATTCCCCTTACGTGGTAGAAGCTAGTGTCCAACTTGACTGGCAGCAGCCTAGTGGGGGATTGGGGCGGACACTCACCAGCATCGGGCTGAAATATTAGCAGGGGGACACCTTTCAGAGGGATTTCGGTATTGGTGTCAATATTGCCGGTGTTTGTACAGCTGAACGAGCAGAAACAAAGCTTGTCTCTGTTCCCTTCTAGATACACTGACACCCCCGCGAAGAACATCTTCAAAAAGCACTTTATGTCAATAAGGGAAGTTAAATTTGAGCTGTGTTTATTTTGGGTAGGGTTTTAATTTAGTTTAATCAGGATTACTCATAAATTATCTATTAATTACTATGTGATATTTAGCCAGATCCTCTCAGCCATGTAGTCTATTTAGCTTCGCTGTGAATGCTAGCCATCTTAATTGTAGGATACTTTGTCAACATTTAATCAGTGGTCCTTACTAATGTGGCATTGATGTGTTGGTAGCTGTCCCAGTACTATCAATCATGTGTGAGCAGCAAAGGCGGCTGTGACACCATTGCTCTCTGTCACATTATCAAGCCCTTGGGTTTTCTGGTTAGGGATGATGCTCACTTTGCTCTAAGTGGGCACTCCATCTCTCCAGTTCAACCCAATTTTTGTCATTGTCGACTTGAATACACATCCTTGCAGCCTTCCAAGCCTTAATCCCATAACTGCAGGATAAAGGTTGCTAGTTTCTGAAGGCAAAACCGATTTCTCCTTCACTGCTCCAAAGGCCTGCTCTTCCCGGTGTTACTCTCCTGATAAGTCACAAAAACCCCAATATTATGGACTGCAGCATGAGATCTAATAGAAAATTCAGTGTGTTGAGACAAAATAAATATAATGACCTTCCTTTTTTTTATTCCTAGTAACTAGATGCATTGTTTAACATGCTGCAGAGTACAAGCCTGTGTTTAATGGTCGTATCACAAATAATTCTGTCTCATTTCCTTCCAGTCTTTACGGCAGACACATGCAGGCGAATCCTGAACCTCCAAAGAAGAACAATGACAAGTCAAAGAAGATCAGCCGTAAGCCTCTGGCAGCCAAGAACAAATAAGTCCCTGGCTTCTGCCTCTGTTTTTATATCTTTTACACTGCTTTTGCATGTGCCTGTAATATTCCTACGCATCTCCTGTTACTCATAAGAAAGCAGACACTCGAGATAAAAGCAATTTACTATGTATACTGCTTTAGAAGACACTGTTTAAGGAATACAAATTTACTTATTCTCCTAATTATGGTCACATTTATGTAGCCATTTAATATATCACTGTCAAACACATTTTAGCTTTTCTATTTATATGTATATTAATGTCCTCTCTTCACATGTATCACATCCTGTTAATATCAGGGGGTTTGCACCTATATTATACGATATTAAATTTCATATAATATTCCAAGTGATTTTAATAAAGGTCTTTATTTGTATTGTGTTTCAATTTCTTCAGTAGGACTTCTGAATAGCGAACTCCTTGAGGAACATATGTGTCCAGTTTCCTGCAATGTGTTAATTTCTTGTGTAGGAATGTGGTAGCATTTTATCTGATACAAGTAAGTTAAAATGTAAAGCATTCTGTTCAAGGAGTGAAAAATTTTAATCAGTTTCTATTTCTTTTTTGCATTGCTATGTCCTGCTTTTTTGCCTTGAAGGTTATTTTGAAATCAAGGAGTAGGGGAAGGGAGAGAGGAAAGAAAAAAAAATTGTCTTTGTAAAGATCTGCCAATTGCCAGCCTCAATTTGTCGAAAGAGAACTTTCTCATTTGAAGAAAATGGTACTTCTGCCAATTTTTTAAGTGATTTTTTTTTTTAGGCAGAAAACCCAAATAATGTATTTAATCTCTACTGAAAGTGCTTGTATTGAAGAGCTGTTCCAAATGGCTTTTGAAAATGCCACAGGTTCTATATTTATCTGTACAAAGCCGGCACCGCAACCAAGCTCAGAAGCCGCAAATTGTTTAACATCTCAAATAGCTTGGTCTTACAGTGGGGAGGAGAAGCCCAAACTCTACAGACAGTGATTTCCAAACAATTTTAGTCTTAGCAGAGCAAAAGCTAACCAGGAAACTCAGGGATCAAGAACAAATATTCATACCTAGATTGCTCGTGTCAGGACCTTTCTGCCCTGGATTTCCAATTTCATGAATTTCGTACCTGAGCAACCCATTGCCAAGTTTCAGCTGCCATCTGGACAGCAAGCCAGGAAATGTGCCCAGACTGCCGGAACAGGCCTGTTGTGTTCCATGAGAGAAGAAAAGGTTTTAAATACCTCACGCTAGAAATTATACTTTCTGCAAAAGCTGGTTTGTATCTGAAGACTCTGTTATCAGCACCAGCCTCTCGATCGCATTTAGGATTACCCCAGCATTTAAGTAATACATGGTTGCCTTAGTCTGGGAATAAATGTATTGACATATATTTTGCAACAGATTTTTTGAATTGGCAAGCAGGGCTAGGAAGTTGGCATCAAGCTTCAGACACATTTTAAGTGGTCTTTGGTACTTCAGAAGAATGAGGCAGTCTTGGTAGGCAGATGGAAAATCGTAAAAATGGTAGACTTGTCAGGAACAGTCAATTTTATCTGTTGCAGGCTCTGCAGAGGATTTTCCAGACCACTTAAGTGCTCCATCTAGGGGAACAGGTCCAGCTGAAACAGGCCCACAGAGGCGCTAGGTTGGGTGCATGTTAGGAATTCACAGCAAAAACTGTCCCCCGGCTGGAATGCACACAATTAAATCTAGTGTAGGCATTAACGCATGAGGGTACCTAATGACAGTAATAATCGTGCTACAAAAAGCCCTGAAGAAATGTCAGTGAAATGTCAGAAGATCCCCAAACTACTCTTGCAAATTCCTTTTGGAACAAAATAAATAGGAAAGGCACATCTATTGCGAAGGGATGAAGCGGCTCTAGATCCTTCCCGCAGCATCCTTCCCTGGCACTGAACGCTACCCCAGCCCTTGGGGGTGGCCAGGGCTAGACCCCTACTTTCAAGCTTGAAGACCTCTTACGTGCACACGCTTCCAGCTAAACTGGATTTGCCGCTCTTCTGAAATCTCCCCAGGAACACCTGGATGTGGTTTTCTGTGAGCAGGGTAGAAATATGGCGCTCAGTGTCCTGGGGTTTAGAAAGAGAGAAGTTGCTACAGGGCTACAAGGGTTTCAAAGCATGGAGTAGAGTCTCTAATGTAAAAATAAAAGCTTGTTGGGGAAGGCCTGAAAATGTTATTGGTGGGAAGCTACAGCACCACTTTAAAATAAGCTGCTGATTTTCAAGCATTAGTCAGATTTCCATTAACTGGTGTTGCAGATTTTGAAAGTGTTGAAAGACTCGTGCGAGCTCTCCTCTGCAGGGTTTCGAAGTAGCGATTGGAGCATGCTGGGTGTTCATACCAAAAAAATCCACCCCACCTTCCCACTTCTTCCCCCATGAAGGAGGAAGAAACACAGTTTTGACAAGCAAAAGCAAGAATGAAGGGTCTAGGGAAGAGTAAGTGAAAGGCTTAAAGATGAGAAGGATAAAAGAAATCCTAAAGGGAGAAGTATTATACTGAAGATGGTGGAAGATGGGGAAAAAAGAAGTTTCTTGAAAAGAAAGATGAGAAAATAAGATAATGATCTGAGAAGACAACAAAAAAATGAAATGTATAAAGCTTTACAAACAGAAAACAAAATGGGAGGAAAAGGAGTGCTCTTCAGAGGCTCAGGGCAGAATAAAAGACATGGGGAAGAAAAGCAAACCATCTGGGATGTAACATGCTAATGTTTTAGTGTTTTTAAAAAGGTACCAGCTTCTTAGAGCAAACTACACAACAGTTTTAATGTGAGTTTGATGATTTTATGTATCTGTTCTCTAGAGTCACTGCTTTTTTAATATTTAAAAACAACTTGCTTCATTTTACTGGGTCACGTTTATTTCCCCACTGTACTTCAAGGAAAGGAACTGCTGTGTCCTACCGTGGTGAACCAGTTAATGAGCATCGCAGCTTGTGGTGGTCCCTCTGATGGTCCCCATGGTCATTTCTCCAGAGGATCCATCAGACTGAGGCCCCTTCCAGTGAGCCCTTGGGTGCTGCCCCAAGGTGAGCAGTTGTGTTGTGCCAGCCTGGAGCATGGAGCGCTGTAAAGGCAGCTCTTTGCTCCTCTAGTCAGTATTGTTTCACTAGCCTGGCTGGCAATGAGATCCCTGATCTCAAGGTGCCTTAAAAAGGACGTTTTTGCCATCCGTTCACTCACGGTCACTCATTCAGGTTGCCTCTTTGGGCCAACCTCTCATACAGCCAACAACATGCCACTTTAAGGGGAGAAAATGATTCCTGTGAGAAGGAAATCTGCTTTTTACAACTCTCCAGCACCTGGGAGCTCTTTGAAAACAACAATGCAGGTAATTCTCTGTTTTGATTTTGCATACGGTGAACTGGAAAGAGGTTGGGGATTTTTTGCATACAGTGCATCCTGACAAAGAAAACTTTAAAATTACCGTAAGACCGATATGCTGTGCCTGTGCAAAGAGTGGCCTGGGGAATTAATGCTCCTTGCTAAAGATAGGGCAAAATGAAGCCAGAAATCCGAATGTGCAGGCATCATCCACAGTTTTCTTGTACTTAACAGTGTCTGTTAACCCTGTATTGCCTCCTGCAGTTGTCCTGATGGATGGGGAACGGTTAAAAAAAAAAAAAAAATCTCAGCCCTGAGAACTTGGGCCCTGCTGTTACTGTCTTTCTAATGTAAAAAAGATGCAGGCAACAACATGGTGATTCTAAAGTTTCACCTTTTTCTGATTGTTAGTCTGGAAATTTGTTTCCCATGGAGTCACTGGTATTCAAGCATCTTTATTTTTGTTTTAGCCAGGTCTTTCCTGTTAAGGAAATGACACTGTAGCATCTGTTCATCAATTAGCTGCCAGCCTTGCAGCTGGCAAATCACACCAGCGGCATGGGCATTTCTCCTGAAATGACAGCTTGTTTGGAGGTGCGATCTGAACCAGCGTGGCCCTTGTTTCTCCTCCCTCTGGCACCCCGTGTCCTCCCCATCCTCCTCCTCCGGGCTCTCCCACCACACTGCAGTGTGCAGGTACTGGGCTCCTGGAGGAGCCTGGAAGAGGGAGGAAACTCCAGCTGGCTCTGCCAGACCCCCTGCTCCCTCCCAGGAGCAGAGTGAGGTCAGGAGACGTTTCCAGCCCCAGCAATGCTTGGGTACTCCACGCGGGCTCACAGCTTGCTGCCGGTACAAAAGCGGGGAGGGTGAGTCCGTGCCATCCCCACGTGTGCTGAGCAGCAGGAGCTCCGGAGACGGGTAATATTTCCAGTTTGGAGCGGGTGGTAACTGTTAATATCCTCATGACAACCAGGAGGAGTGAGATTGTCATCGGTTATATTAGTTGTTAATTTTGTAAATATTAACAATTTCTAGGATTATGGCACAGGATGTGAGCTGTCAACTTGCTTTATTTTCCTCCTACTCCTTTTCGCAGTGACACATCTTTTATACTCCCGGATTCGTGCCATGTGTTTGTTGCCTCGCGCTGACACCGGGGCTGGCAGATGTTCAGGGACGAAACCCATGATAACCTCCCAAAAGTTAGATTTTTTTTCTTCCCCTCCTGGGTAGTTCGTTTCCTCTGAGCTAAGGAGAAGTAATTTGCCTGTAAAGCACAGTGATTTATAAATATCTGCGGTTGGTTTCCATCCAGCGCTGCCTTTGGCACGGCTGAGCCACAGCTCACCTGTGAGGGCCGCACACAGGCCCTGCTGCTCCCCATCACCCCTGGAGCAGGAGTGGAATTACACCTCGCCAGGAGCCCTTCCCCTGTTGTGAAAAAGCCCTTAAAGTTGACATTTTTACAATATATCTCAGGAGCAAAATTTTAACCGTATTTTTAGATCAAGGAGCACGGTAATGGCGTGAGTGCCAGCCATGGTAGTCACCCCTGCAGCTTGGTAGACATGTTCAGAGGCAGCTCTTAGTGACGAGGTGCGATCAGGGGCAAAGCATGGGGGAAGGTGGCTTTGCCAGGGCCCTCGCTCCTCACCTCAGTGCCCTCGGTCCTCACCTCGGCTCCCTCATTCCTCACCTCGGCGCCCTCGCTCTTCACCTCACCTCCCTCATTCCTCACCTCGGCTCCCTCATTCCCCACCTCTCCTCCCTCATTCCCCACCTCGGCTCCCTCGCTCCTCACCTCAGCTCCCTCATTCCTCACCTTGGTTCCCTCATTCCCCACCTCAGCTCCCTCACTCCTCACCTTGGCTCCCTCACTCCTCACCTTGGCTCCCTCATTCCCCACCTCAGCTCTGTCATTCCCCACCTCAGCCTCCTTGCTCCTCACCTCCCTCGCTGCTGGCGAGAGCTGCTCTGCCCCTCTCCTGCACAGTCCCTGAGCCCACAGCTGGTGCCCAGCCCAGCTGCCACGAGCCCCAGGCCCAGCACAGCTTCACCACTTTCCTGACATCCCGGTTATTCAGGATAACGTTTCAAATGGCCTGGCTCTAGGGCAGCCGCTAGCACGAGGAGTGGGGAGCGTGGCTGCAGCCGGCCGGGTGCTAGCAGGGGGATGAGCCCCGTGCTGGGCTGTCCCCTCCAGGCTGGAGTGATTCATGCCTGCGGATGGTGACATGCAAGCACTGGACAAAATACCCCCGCTGTTCCATTAACTGTTTTAATGGGGGGCCCTCTGCACGGGCCAGCATCCTACCGGCCCTCGGGGGAAGGCTCGCCCTCTGCCTGAGCCTGGGCAGTGCTGTGCTTCTCTTGGGTCTGCTGATCCTTGCTTCGCTGGCATGGCCATTGCAGGCTGGTGGCAGTGGGCTAACCCCACAGCAGGGAGCTATCGCCAGGCAGAGCCTGAGGAGCAGGGACGCCTCCCGCCCCGGCGATTGCCCCCATTCATCCTCACATGCCAACCCCACGCCCCTGGGGCACCCCCAGCTCGGCCAGCGGCGCTTCCCGGGACCAAAGCGCCGGGGCAAAAGTGGCTCCTAGGAACCTCCTGTAGGGCCGGGCATGGCAGTGCCTCGCTGAGGAGCAACCGGAGGGGAGGGGAGCCAAAGGGCTTCTCTGAGGCTCGGCCCCGCAAGCTGGGGCGCCGCTGGAGGAAGGGCAGTGCCACGAAGGCTGTGATGTGTGCTGGGAGGTGGCAGCTCGGGCTCTCAATGGCAGAGGGGATTTTAGCTTAATACTGGGTGGTGTTTTCCCTCCAGCCATGCGGGTTAAGATGTAGCATCACAGCAGCGACGTAGAGAACCAGTGATCTTGTCAGCTGCCCCCTCAGAGGGATTAGCTTTAGGAACCATGCTGTTGGTGGCCTGGTTTGAGCACCCTCACCCACCTCTTGCTTGTTTGCCTATCGACCCAGGTATTTTATTTTAGGTAGCCACTCAAACATGCCTGGCATACGTGATTTCCCAAGATCACACAGAAATGAGGGTCTGTGTTTGGAGCAGAAGAGAGCGCTCATTCAGAGGAATGAGGTGCACGGGCACTTACTGCAATATGATTTTTAGCAGTTACCACCCAGACCGCACAAAGCAACTTTCCTGTCTCAATTTCTGGTCAGCTTAAGCTACTCAAGAGTTTTCTGCTCCGTCAGTGATATCCAGAGACGCGTTAAACACCTTGTAGATCAGGAATTCAATACTAATCCATTCTGAGGGCAAACGTAAAAATCAAAGCTTTGATTTAAATTCAGGTGCCTTGCAGCTAATGTGTAGGCTTGGCAGTTAATTGTCAGAAGCTCTCGGCCGCTTGTGCAAACAGGGAGAATGACCAGGAGCACCTGGAAATGCAGTTTGCCGCCTTTGCCAGCAGTGGGTGCAATAATACAATTAGAACAAAGAGGAAGGAAAACGCCAGATCTGAACAAAAATTAAGGCCTGAAATCCTTTTAATCCTTCGTGTTGCTGGTAGAAAAACGTGCCGAGACAGTTCACAGTGAGCAGGGCTGTCACCCCCAGGCTGGGCAGGGTGTCCCCAGGGAGGCTGCTGGTATTTCCTTTCCCCTCACTTTGCTTTTATATCAACTTCTCCAATTAAAAGACCAAATAATTCAGAGGCAGCCATGCAGCACCAAGTGCCATAGCAAGGGCTAAAAATAGCCCCAAAGCTGGGAAAAACAGCTCCTAGGCTCTGCACCGAGCAGAGACCCGTCACCGTGGGGGCAAGGAGGATCACAGCCCTGGTTTGCCCCTTTTGGGGGGCAGCCAGCCCCCCAGCAGCCAGCCTGGCCATCCCCCTGGGGCTGGATTTTGGGGGCATGGGGAAGCTGGCGAGGGCAGGCCCAGGCAGCAATGCTCCTCTGCATCTTCCTCTGGGAGAGCCCCCCAGCTGCTGCAGGGCCAGGGGCATTGAGGCAGAGCAGGGGGTGCGTGGTGGCCCCAGGACACCCAGGGCTCTGCGTTGGGGGCCTGGAGCCGTCTTCTCCATCCCCAAGGTAAGCACCGACCTAGAAGTGGGTCCACGAGCTGGGCCTGGGTTTCGGACCTGCGGCTGACAGCTTTGCAAACAGAGAAACATGGACTAAAACCTAACCATCATTCCTTTTTACAGCAAGAAAAGAGAAACACCCACCCCGTCCAAGAAATAAAGATTGAAAAATAATCTCTTTAAAGCCTTTGAAATAAAAGGGGGGGGCGGGGGCTAGGGGGGTGGGAGGGTGGAAAACACCATGGGTTTGGGAGGAAAATGGAATTTCTTTTGAGTAAATAAGAAACCAGGGAAGGCCAGGCCACCTGGCGTAGCTTCACAGCAAGACCCCCGCTCCTGCAAGGTAAGGCAGTTATAAAAAATAGAATAGCACATCCAGTTCTGCGTAGAAGTTTTCTGTTCTTGTAAACCCAATGAAATTAATCATTACATTTATCTACAGGCTGTTCTATAAAATCAATAAGCTCTAGCTCTGCATAGCAATCAAAATATGACAAGGCACTTAAACTTTGCCAACTCAATCCAATTAATGATATCTTCGTTAGAAAACAGTCATTTTTATAGAGTCAGTTGACTCTTCAAGGACTATAATATAAGCTTGATATAAGCTCATTGATTTTTACTTTATGATTTCCAGTTGAAAGCAAACAGAGATCACTCGCTTTATAAAACTGTGAAAATATGTGTGTATTTAACATACCAATATTATTTATAAGCAGCAGCTAATATTTAAGTGCCTCTTGTACGCCTTTATAAAAGTGGTTCATGAATTCAGCCCTCTCAGATGTTCAGAGGATGTTCTTCCACATTATTGCCATCGTCATTTGTCTTTTCTCTCTGACATGTGCAGTTTTTTATGCAGGAAAACTCTGTAGACGAGGCTCGTCAGCAGGGAGGAAGGCAGCCTGAATACCTATGAGGTGTCGCTGGAAACTGAGCGCCTCCGAAAATCCCAGCCTGGCTCTCCCACCTTTTCACGCAACAGCCCGGAAGCTCGCAAGGCAGAAGTGTGACCAAGGGACCCTGAGGAAAGCAAGAGTGGGATAACACTGCAGGTGTAGGGGGTTAGAGGCAGGGAAAAGCTTACAGGGTGGTAAGGACTTTTTGGGGTGATGGGTACAGGAAGAAAGGTTTGGCTTGAAGTAGGGATTGGAGGGAGGAGAGGACTGCAAGACTCACTGGGTGCTCGTGAAGCTCACAAACCATCTTGGGAAATGAAATATGAAAGGCAAACCCTGCAAAAGCATACACCAGAAGGTGGACAGCATTGAACCCAGCTCCTCTCCAAAGAGCACAGGTGTGGGCAAGAGCTCTTCCCTGCCGTGTGCTGATGGTTGGCGCTGCGTACGCATGGGTTTTGGAGGGGTGTCCCCACACTGCATTGCCCCTCAGGCACCCCCATCATCAAGCCAGCTGGGGCAGACAGGCCCGAGCCAGAGCCAAAGCTGAGCCTTAGTGCTCCCCCTAGGACTTTAACAGCTCAAATCAGAGCTGAAAACTACAAGCCGCAAGTCAAGTGCCCCGGGAAAGGGTGCTGGGGAGAGCTGGTGCTCAGTCCCGAGGGCAGGAGGATTGTACGCCGCGCACACAGGCCCTGGGGGCTGTTCAGGCTCAGCTCCCTTCCAGGGTTTACTGGAGGCTTGATTTCAGTCCCACGGAGCATCCAGGCACTGAGAGGTAGACGATGCCTGGATCCAACAGGATTTCAGTTTTTGAGCTGATGTTCATGAGGATAATGTGAGTCCACCCGGTTTGAGCAGGATTTTTGCTGGCAGGGGACAGTATCTCCTGCCTTCAGTAAATGCATGGAAGAAATCAATTTAACCAGCAGGAAGGTGCCGCTCTTAGGCCCTCAGGACCAGCCAGTGGGTCTCGGTACGAGTCAAGCTGTTGGCTCTCTGTTGGGCTGTGACTCCCCTTTTTCTTGTGCTTCTGCCCCCCAATCCCCTGTGGCTGAACAGCCATTTCTAATGTATCCTCTCAGGGGAGAGCGTGGCTGGGTCTGGTGGCAGCATAGAGTGAGCTGTGTTTGCTGTGTATGCTGCAGAGCAAACCCTGCCGAACCAGAGGGCTTCCTCCTGTCCTTTGTGCCGGGACAAACCTCTGAAAACAGGCTCCAGCCTCTGAGTGTAGAAAAGCAAACCTATTAGCAGCAGCAGGAACATCTAGGTAAATCACATCAGTGCCACGTATTTCTTAGTCCTTACAAGGGCAGCTACATAAGTAAGTGCAAAAAAATCCCCCAGTAACGGCAAGTGCTTCGATTTCGGTGGTTTATTGTCATTAATAAGAGGCTCTTGTTAAAAGTCTGAATCTGGGAGGGAAGGATGAGCCAAGCTGCTTCTGTCCCGTCGATGCCCAGACCTTCCTAAAACCAAAGGAGGGTGTCCAGCTAAGATCTGCAGTTTCAAAGGAAAAGAGAAAAAATGAAGAGAGGAGTGAGTTCTGTTTCCTTTCCAAAAGTGTGAGTCTGTTTTCAGTCATGATATGGCAGATACAGATGAAAGCAAACAAACAAACAAAAAATTGCATTTCCACGGTAATTATTGGCAGTTATGTGGTGCATTACTCCTAGTTTCTGAGGTGCCTTGCCTAGCGAAGGTAATGCCAGCACCGGGGGGTCACTGGCGCGGGCTGGAGGTTAGCACCCATCGCCAGCAGATGGGGAGGGGATGCAGGGATGCACCGGGCACGACGCTGCGTCTGCAAGCAGCAGGAGAGCTGCAAAGGCAGGCAGGCAGCCACTGCCACCAGCATTGCCAGGGTGCAGGCGCCCAGGCTTGGCTCAGCGGGCAGGAGGACTCGGCAGCAGGAGCCATTTGTGGCATATTGCAAGATATAAAAGGCTTGATGCTCCTGTGAGCTCGAGTCTTCGGGGAGCCAAGTTGTAACAATCACAGAGGAAAGCTGGGCTGTCCCCCAGCGGCTCCTTCCCCCTTTCCCACGCTGGAAGAGATATAACAGGCTGAATAAGTGGACGAGTCTCAAGACAATTATTTTGATGGTCGTGGAATCAGCCAGGTTAATAGGAGTTCCTCAAACCAGCAACAGGGGAAGGGGAGGAAACAGCAGTGACAAGGAGAGGCGATTAGCAGGCTGCGCCGGAGGAGCCCAGCCCAAGCCGGGGGAGCTGCTACAGAGCCGGCACCTTCTCACAAACGCGGAGGCTTGCCTGGGGCCCACAATTCGTACCTGGCCAGGGTGAAGTGCGAGCACATGCAATGGATGCCTCGGTGCTGCCCACCGCTCTCCTGCGGCTGAAGGGCGGCGCGGGGGCTGCTTCCCCACCCTCCACCGGGCCCCTGGTGTGGGTCAACGCTGCAGAAGGGCAGAGCCCTAATTAGGCTGAGGGCGAGCGTCTTGCGAAGGAGAGGCTGGATGCAGCATGTGATAGCGGTGAGGAGGTGGGGTTGACCCCTCTTTATGCATCCCTGTCCGGGCAAAGCCTGCTTGGTGGCCCGGCTAAGACCTGCTCCAAAAACTAGCAACCCCAGGGCAGCAGCAGCAAGCTGGGGGGCTGGTGACATGTGAGAAGTGCTGCCCGGCTGGGGCGGCCATGGCAGTGGTCCTGTCCCAACCGCCTGTCAATGGTGGCTGCACGCCTCTCCGTCCCCATGGAGGGATGCTGCTGGTGCAAACACAGCAGCAAGAAATCCCTTACACGAGTGAGTGACAGTAATTGGGAGTAATTGCAGCAATGCAGACATGAAGTCTTTTTAGTAATTCACTGCTCCATATAATATGAATAATCCCCCTCTGAAGCGATGGTTATGACTGCAGCCTCGTCATTTTTGGTTTTGCCTTAAACTAGTTGTAAACTGAGATAATCAGTTTCTGTGGGATTATTAAGAAAATCACACGTCTATTGCACTTCTCAAGTCAGCCATTTCTCCACCTTGTATTTACTTAATGTCTTCTTGCTTTTAGTCACCCTTAAAAAGAAGAAAACAAATGCCGTTTGTCACTCGGGCCTGCTCTCCTGGTTACAGGTGCCATGGCAGACATTTCCTACCAGGAAGGCAAATAAAATTTGGCCCAAATTCTGAAACAATTTCACAAAGATCACAGCTCCTACCTCCGGGGTCTTGCAGCACCTCGATTTGCTTGAGCATGATGTGACACTGAAAGAGCCGGAGGCAGCTGTCAGCAGCCAGTACAGGAGCTCAGGTGATAAGGGTTACCCAGAATTTAGGCTGAAATGAGGCTGCTGGCACCATGTAAGACCATTGCCCAGATACAAACCTTCAGACCCATTTCGGGTACAAAACAGACAGTGAAGCCCAAAGCACGTTTGCTCTGCCTCATGCCTTAGTTATTTCTCTGACAGGGCTTCCTACCTTCTTCCCCCCTGCCTCCCAGGTTGTCTGGTGGCCATGCCAGCAGGGTGGAAGGCTTTGTTGGTAATCTGTAGCACCAAGGCTCAAAAAATTCAAGCGTGATTGAGAAGAAAAGGTGCACGTTGTGTTTGGAATAACCTTCATTCAGTCACTATTTTCTGTTTCAGCATCACCAGCCAGCAGAGGAGGCTCAGCTGCCTTGGAGGCTGTACTTGTGCAATGTCACCACATTGCTGAGAGCCCTGGAGCAAGGGCTGGCCTTCAGCCCGGCCCCTGGGTGTCAAGCAGTAGCACTCTGAAAAGAAAGGGCGTAGGAAACCGAGAGCAAAGGGTCGAACTTCTCAACAGGGTGGATGAAGGAAGATGCACCTGGGTGGGAGTTACAAGACGTTGGGGAATAAACCTTCAGGAAGAGGACAGGGAGCACAGTGCCCTGCGCAGGGGCAGTCGTGCAGCCTGCACCAGTGGGCGCCCTGCCTGCTGCCGCCTCTCACCACCCACCCCACTGCAAGGACTGGGGGCTGAGGGCTCCTCGAAATAAATCTCCTCCATACCCAGGGTCTGCGGCAAAAAGCAGTATTTCCACATTTCTGAAAGCCAGGCCTCTCACACTGGTGTCTGGAAAGGGCTAATGGACCACAGTGGCACTCCTCTGCCCTTATTTCACAGAGCATGTCCCTCACAATTTCAAATAAGACAGGTTCACCAACAAGCTGGTGGAGTTCCCATGAACTTTCCTTCTGAACAAAGTATGCTAAACTGCTTCTGAGTAGCACGAAATGCTTTAATCTGACATTTGGTATTCTGGTACGCGTCTTGTATTCTTGTTTCCATCGGTCACAATTCCCCTTTCAGGCAGCCTGTGAAGTGACTTCCCCTTCTGTGCGTGCAGGTGGGCCAGAGAAAATGCAAACACTTTGTAAGTAAACTCAGATATGACCCGCCATTACATTTCAGGGTTACCCTTTTGGGTGCCCCCTGTAAACAAGGTGGGCTGGGTGCAGTTCAGAAAGAATATAATTCTGCAGAGCAGACCTGGCACAGAGGTTAGCACACAAACCAAGGATCAGAGGTCAGAGCAGCACAATTAGAGTGTTTGAGACAAGGAAGGTTTGCAGCTGGACTTCCTTAATACTCTGCACCAAGAGTTTTGTTTGACTGGTCTATAAAATTTTGGGAAAAAAATGGACAAACACATTATGTATTGGATGCTACGATACAATTTACCGCTTATGGAGAATCCTTGTGCTCTCATGGCAGTTGAGCACTGCGGTGTCAGCACCTGGGTCCAGAAGAAAGTCCCAGTAACTTTTTTATGCTGGTAGCGAGTAGGCTTTCCTTCTGCAGCCGGGCCCCAGCAGTGAGCAGAGAGCCTTCTGCAGGGCAGGGTCTCGGTGTCTCTTCTTGCCCCTCTTCCCCTTTGGAGCCCGCCATGAGGCTTGGGTGACTGTGGATCTTTGAACTGGGTTCAGCGTGGAGCAGCGCCCTGTTTCAGGATCTCCCCTCCTAAAGAGAAAGCCTACATCCACCCTGAGCTTGCAGGACAAATCTGCCCCTTTGTAGAGTTCAGAAACTTGGCTCTAAACAGAAACCTAGGCACCATCTCTAGAAATAATCTGGCCTTTTCATGATATCAGGACAAAAACTCTCCAATGTTGGATTAAAACAGGAATTTTTTTGCCTAGCACACTCAAATAACTTCATATCCATCATGCTGGAAATAGCTGCCAGATAGCAAAGCTCACTCATCGTACAGACTCTTTCTACACCAATACCTAATCCTTTTAATTACCCACTGAAGAATGACTTGTCTGCCATCAAACAAACCCACTCAACTCAACCAGTACAGATGTAACAGCACGCTTTTGGGCACTTTTCAGAAATCCCACCAGTGCCTAGCTGGGTTTCTGCATTTACGGGACCTACAAGCACAGGCTGGTGGCTCTGATCGATGCGTGCCAGAGCTGGGGGCTCAGGTACCCCCAATCAGTCCTAAAATGCAGTTTGTTTGTGCAGTTGTCCCACCGCCTCCATGGTTTTGGCATCTTCGTGGTAACTCAAAGCTGCTAATTTCTGGGAGAAAAATGACAAAGCCTGTTTCACTAAAAGCAACTTCTTTGATTACTAAGTAAGGCAAGAAACTGAATCAGCTCCGTTTCCTTGCAGTGTTTTTGGTATTCTGTTGGTGTTTCTAAGATTTCTCATCTCCCAACACACTGAGACATCCATCTTCAGTTACAGTGAAAACCCACAGGTTTGCAGAAAAGTCAAAAATTTGTCCTCATCTGCTGCCTGTGATGCAGTCAAATGTTTCAGCCCAGCAGCTCCAGAATGCCTCATCCCTTTTGCAGTGTTTGCTCAAGTATGTCCACTTCTCCCTCGTTCTTTGCTCCTCTCGCAGTGTTTCTCGGCTAACGGCTGTGTTTGAAGAGGGCTTCACCATGCACTTGCAGCAATACAAACATCAAGAGCCTTTGAAGTGCCCTGTAAAGAGGCTGTTAAACAACAGTGCAGCTGTAGGAAAAAAGTGGGAGCAAAAGTACCACCAGCATGGCAGACTGACCCGGTACACCTCATGGAAACACATCAACAAAAACAGGAGGGGTATGGGACTATCAAGTTAAACATGGAGTTACAGGACAGTGCCGGGGGGGAAACACATAGCCAAATACATTTTTCAGAGGGGAAAAAAAAAGAAAAAGAAGAGGCATTGTAATTCTGTGCAAAAATCTGAAGTGGAATATACCTTCTAGCTGTTGATTGTTTTTTCCTGAGCTGCTGAACAGAATAATTTTTATGGAAAAACACAGCAAAGATGTGAAGAAAACATATTAGGAAATCAGAATACATTTGTCAATCTAAATCACTGAGCTTTAAAAAATTACTGAATACATATAACACCAGTAGCATAATCCAGACACACACACAAGGACCAGATCCTTGGGGTGCTGGGGGAGGGTGTGGGAAGTGGGGAGGCATTCTGGGGCGCAGAGGCTCTGGCTCCCAGTGCCAACCCCACTCTGAGCACCACAGCACGGACCTGTGGGCTGGCAGCTGCCTCCTCCCGGGGCGAGAGCATCCCCCAGCCCTGCTGAGCTCCTGCCTATGTGCTTCAGCTCTGGCTTGGGGAGGGAAAAACCAAACCACGCTGCACTTGAGAGGAGCA
>NW_009258383.1:117937-119007 GCF_000687185.1 Egretta garzetta
TCTGTAAGCCTTGTGGCTGGAGAAGACCTGAATTAGCAGGATTTTTTTCAAGAGACCTGCCCAAGCACTTTGAACAATCAACTTTTAGTGCATCCAAATCACACCTGCAAACCAACCAACAACAGGTTTAGCTCAGGTGTCCTTTTGGGGCAGTAGATCCATGCAGACGCATTTATATTTCTATATTTCTCCATTTCTATGATACACTCAGAGCTGCCCAGGCTGCTGTTACATGGCACAAATCCTGTCTGTTTGCCTGAGGTTGGCCCTGGCAGAAAGAAGAAAATCAACCCCGCTTGGCTGCAGTCACACAGTGCTCTTTTGGGGACAAAACTGCAGTTCCAGTGAGTTTTCCTGATCTAACAGGGACAAATACCGCTCCTAGACATTGGCCTCTTGCCTACCTGACTCTGACAGGTTTGTGGCTGTATCCCTGAGTGACTCTGATCTGGACTGACAGGCACACTTTTTAGCTGTAAAAGAGAATATATTTCATTCATATCAAAAACGTGTAGCACCGTGAGTAGGAAGCGCATTGTGTATTCCCGAGAACTGGGAAGAAACGCAGGCGTTGCTGGCTCTCTGAAATCCCCCAGGTAATTAAATGTCATTTTAGACCCAGTTGAACAACGGATGCCCTGAATTAACTGCATCAATTAGAAACCAATTTCATGCCACTGGCACAGCCCCTTGCGTGGACACTGCCAGCAGCCAGAGTACTATGTTTTGATTTAGCTGTAGTTGGGCAGAAGTCTAAACCAATTTAGTCAGACAGTGAGCTGGCTGGTGTAAACAAGGTGCTGGGGCTGTCTGACATCGCGCCCGGCACCATTGCTGGGGGAGTTCATTTTGATACGAGGTTTTCTTTCCAAGTCAAGCATCCCTAATTCCTGACCAGAGGTTGTTGTAAGAAGTGTAGCGAACGCATTGCGTGTTTTACCAGCTGCGGTGCCCTTTAGCTCAGCTCGGGCATGCTCTTCCCATTATCCCTTTTCACACAGCAAAGCAACAGTGGTCCCTGGCACCAGGGTGAGCAAAAATCCCCTTTCCTGTGGGCAAAGCAGCTGCCT
>NW_009258383.1:119061-127380 GCF_000687185.1 Egretta garzetta
TCTGTAAATATGCCTTTCCGTTTGGAAAAAGGCTCTTGCTGATTTTTTTTTTTTTTTTAAGACTTTGGATCTGCTTGCCTTCAGAGTGTGACTCTGCAAGATCCTTTGGCCAGACAGACGTTGGATGTTGCCAGGCTGCAGACAAGCATGTCCCTCGTAGACCAAACTCAGCGCTGCTTTAGTGGCCTCAAGCTACTTGATATATCAGCAGCGAAGCTGTTTTCTCTGTGGGTCCCACGTACAGCCGAGCACTCTGCTTTCCTGGCACAAGTGGGCAGCCTCATCCTTCTCAATTTTGTGAGCCGTAGGAGCCTCAAAACAGCATTCTCTTTAAAGGGGAGCAGTCAAGGAGAGCTATGCTAATTATCTTGGGTAGAGGATCCTTTAGGTCTTTGCCAGTTTTTATCAAAGCATAAAAAGCAGTTATTAAAATTAATGCAATTTACCATGTGTTCTACTTCTAGCAAAGCTATTTTTGGCAAGGGTTGCCATCTGTCCCATTCAGCAAGATCAGCCACAGACTTTTGCTCTCTATTCCGCTTCCCACAGTTCCCATGTGGAGCTAGGCAAACACATGCCTTTTTGCAGAGTCAAGTACCTCAACTGCAGCCTCTAGCTTACCTGAAAATTGCCATCACCTGGTGGTGAGTGTCCTCTGCATGACAGATGCTTTCTCTTCTTTCCCCATTGCTCACTGCTGGTGCTGCGGATGCCCCTGGGTGAGCGAGGGCTACATCCTCTGCCCTGCGCAGGTGTCTGGTGGGAGAAGCCATGGGGGCAACTGGCAGACTTGTCTGCAGGGTGACAAAAATCAGCTTTTGTCCATGTTTTTCACCATTCTACAGCCTGTCTGACCTGCAGCAAGTAGAAATTAGTTCATTTACGTTTTTATGTAACTGAAGATGAACCAGCACAGGGACAATGTGTAGGCAATAAAGAGCTGACTCCAGGATAGCATCGGTGGGCCCATGGACGTTCAACGTGTTCTTGCAAGGACACTCTGGAAACCTGGCACCAACACCTGTGTAAATGAGAAGATGGCAGGCGTGATCATCCAGGGTGGAGGCAAGCAAACCCTCCAGGTGCCTGGCATGCTGGGGATGGTTTCACATTTGCCATCCCCTCGCAGCCCTCTGGCAGCAGCATCCTCTGCACCGAGATCTCTCCTCCGTATGGGTGGAAGAGAACCCAGCAAAGGAAATGGCAAGGGCAGCTCAGTCTGTCCTTTGTGCCACTCCTCTGAAGTTGTGCGGATGGAGGAAGTTGGGCAGATGAAGGAAACTATTCTAACCTGGCATACTGAAGTCATAGCGGTGAGCCAGTTTATTTTCATTGGAAAATTAAAAAAAAAAACAATGTATTTTTACCTGTCCACTGAGCATAGTAAGAGGACAGGAAGCCCAGATGTGATGCTGTCACCGAGATGCCTACTTACTGGCTTCAGACTAGCTATTTATTAATACTTTAAAATGAAAAAGGTGTAATAGATTGAGTGAGGAGGTGTGATAATGACATCATTAAGAATGGAAATCTATTAAAAGGTGTATCTTAAATGCTGAATAGATGCCTTCCCAGTGTAAAAAAAAAAAAAAAAGTCTGGGATATAACCCCTCAGGAGATGATTAAATACATAAAGAGGGAGCTCTGACTCTATGTCTTTAGACTCAGGCTGTCTGATGGCTGGATCCCACAGCGTCCATGCTCCACAGCACAACAGCATATTGCTTTTCCCTTGCCATACTCCCTGAATAAAGGAACCTGAGTGACAAATTTGGCAGCAAATTAGTTCATGTTTAAAGCCGTTAATATCCTTACCTGGTAGGAGACAAATGTTGGAGGAGCAGCTACCAGACAAGTTGTCTGGAGGAAGAATTCTGTCAAAGCTGCCCTGAAGTTGCTGCTGCTCACCTCGGCTGCAGCGCTGCTCCATGCGCTGAAGTAGAACAATTCCTCCTGCAGACAGACTCTGCGTTGTGTTGTGCCTGAATTCTCAACATAATGCTTGACTGTGTTCGTCTCAACACATTGTCACTGCAACACGACGGCTAGAAAGGCTGCTGTCTGGAAATGATGGTCCCCTTGTAATCCACATCCACGACAGCGTTCCAACCACAGGGTCTTGCTCCGCTCAGAGCCACTGCCCTCTCCTCGGATATCATTTCCTGATTCCTGCCAGCATCGCAGGGAGAAGTGGCTTTTATCAGGGTACTCAGTGCAAATTCTTCCCGTTTCATTCTCTCTCCCCAGCATTAAATTTGATAAAAGATTCTTGCCTCTTTTAGGTTTTTTAAGACTGACATTAGCGATTTCAAGGTCAATTAAACAGAAGATTCCAGGCTAAATTCTGTTCTCACAAATAGTGGTGGAACTCCAACATGAGTTCCATGAGCTCCACTGTGTAGCAAGACAGGAGCGAGGGCTCCTTCCAGGCCAACGGCCTTGCTCCTGCCTTAAGGGCAAACAGCATTCGGCACTCCAGCAGTTAGCTCAGTAGAGTAACTCCATGTGCACGCCACTGATTGCGAATATTTTCACACAATATTGTGTGCATTATCCTCTCTGTCTGGTTACATTTAAACAATGAAACACAAAATGGCAGGTTCCTGAATTATGGTAGCCACAGGTTTTAGTGTTCTGTTCTGATTCCAAAAAAAACATACAGGTTTTTATTTTGTGTGTGTGTGCATACATGTGCATGGGCATGTGTCTGTGTGTCTGCCTGTTAGAAGCATGTGTGATGTCTCATTGCTCGAAAGGAAAGTTTCAGCTGAGATTTTAACTCCCTGGAGAGTAGGAAATCTCAGTCTCCAGAGGGCAGACACGTTCTCTAGCCAGTCGTGTTCCTCTTCTCACCTGATGCTCTTTGGATTTGCACAGAAATTGTGCATACAGTTGTTTTATTGCTGTATAGAAAGAATACCAACAGCCTAGCTGAAAATGTATGTATTGCATAAGAACACATACGTATATCGGAAGGTGATGACGACTTCGATTTTTCTCTCCAATCTGTATCCTGCTTTTGTTGTTATTGCTAAAGGCACAAACCTCAGTTAAATCCACAAATACCAAACCCAAAGTTAGGTGCAGTATGGGATAGCCTATTAATAATAACATCAGCAATACGTTACACTGGGAGACATACACAATGGTTCCTCTGCACGGCTCGTATCTCTGCGATGCTGCGAGGAAGTGTCCTGGTCCCTTTCTCATTGTGCAGGCATAATCAGTCCCTTTTGGGGACGAGAGCGCTCATTATATCTCCCTGTGCTTTGCAGCGCTCTGAATGCGATGCAAATAGTGAAGCCAATTCTGATCTCACACGCGTTTCTTAACCTACAACTTAACTTCAGTGGAGCTATTCCTCATTTGTGATGGATCAGGCCTACAGATCACAATTGCAATGTGCTTTTTTTTTAACAAAGCAAGGCCAAATTTCACAAAATCCTGAAGGCAGTTGCCTACCATAATAATCAAAGGCTCAGCATCTTGCAGGATCACGCCAAATTCCACTGTATGTGGAAAGAAGATTTACTGCCATTTGTGAAGAAGATTGTTTGGGATCAAAGAGTCTCTTGCTTTAAGTAATGAAACATATAGGGAGAAAAATGAATGATCAGAAATAATTGCAATTTGCAAAGTAAATTACACCATTAACTACTCCAGAAATCAATAATGAGGCACAAAAAGAAAATCAGTTGAGGGGATGACAGAAGAAAAAATAAATCTCTTGGGCATCTTGCCACTCCGGGGATTTTAATTTTGAGTTTTCCACTCCCAGCTATCCATTCTTATTGCCCATCCATCAACCTTCTGATGAATATAAAGGACTCTGGTATGAAACGCTGGAAGATTGCTGGGTTGGTAGAACAATGCAAAGGGAGTCTTTCGGGTTTGGAGGAGGTAGGGTAAATCGCAGATGACAGTTTAGAAAAGCTTGTCTCTGCTCCTGCTTTTTTTCCCCTAACATCTCTCTTTAATAGCATTGGCAGTCTAATAACCATTTCAAAGGTAACCAAAATCATACTCATGGGCAAATCACTTGGAAATCTCATCCTGATTGACTCTAACAACTGACATAATTTTTAATAGAAATGCAACATGATTTATGCCTTTGCTTATTGGTATAGTTTTAAGCAGGGACAAAGTGGTTGTTTAATCTTACTCCCACGTTAGAGGCATTCATCTTCCACCCCTTTGTATTTACTATTTACGTCTTCATAAGAATGCCGACACTGTAGCCTTCACTATCAGCAGTACTCCTTGATTTAATGGCACTTATG
Source organism: Egretta garzetta (assembly GCF_000687185.1). Lineage (NCBI taxonomy): Eukaryota > Metazoa > Chordata > Aves > Pelecaniformes > Ardeidae > Egretta > Egretta garzetta. The sequence continues at coordinate 123,342 of NW_009258383.1, forward strand.
AATATCTCCGTGGTTTGGGGTTTAGTAATGATGAACATCATGAGTTCTGTGGGCCTGCTCATGACAGGTTATCTGCTATGGGTTTTTGATCAGAAGAGAGTTAAGGGGGGGGTCATGCAGTAAGCCTACATGAAAAACCTCACAGCTACCGATGTGGTTGCACAGGTGGTTGCAGAAGCCAAAACTTCTATGTTAAAAGAGGGCGATGAGTTAAAACACCCATCCTACTGGAAGGGAGCAGTGGGGTGTGGAGAGAAAAAAGGGTGTTTTCAGCAAGTACAGCTGACCCAGACTGTGAGCTGCAAGCAGGCACTATCGTGGTCTGTGGGAGCGCTGGATGTCCAGGCTCCTGCGAAGAAAGCTGGTGGAAGAGCTGTGTAAAACAACTCATTGCTCGAAACCCAGTTCCTGAAATGCAGTGCACTTACTGGCAAATTGAGGCTATTTATGGCAGAGGCGTTTGCAGGTTGGTGCAAGCATTGCTCAGTTGCACCTTCGTAGCACCATGGCTCCTCACGACCTCACTAGAAACTGAGCCACAGCTTCCCCTGCAAAGGAAAGCATGGGCCTGCCACTTGGGAGGGGTGACGGAGCAGAATAAGGGTCTCAGCGGGTGCAGCTTTACCCAGAGACCATGAGGCTGACCCTAGGTCCAGCTCTTGCAGTTCTATAACCATCACCAGCGCAAGAGCAATCAACTGGTCAGGCAGCACAGGGGCTGGAGAAATGCTAGCGCTGCTATGAAAAAATACTCCCCAGGCTGACCGTACACTTTCCCGTGCATCACTACAGCTTTGTATTCGCCACCTTAGATCATGGGGAGGGAAGGAGGGAGCGAGAAGAAAAGGGGGAAGCAGCCTTGCAGGCACATGGGAAAGGAGAGGAGAAGTCAGCAAGAGCAATCTTTCACACTCGCAACTGGTGGTTTAATCTTTGGAATAAACAAGGGCATTTGCAATTACGAGTATCTTTTATGGTTAATTACTGCTATTTATGTGGGCAGTTATCAGGTGTCATATATGACTATTTTATATCTTCAAACTTGGTCAGCTGAATGTGTAATCTTTAGCTCCCTATGTGCTTCAGACTTATTTTTACATACACAGTTATGTTTTTATATCTGCAGTAATTCACCAGTCAAAACACGAAATACATGACTTGGGTACAGATCTTGCCGTTTTAATTCCCGCCCCCCTCCCAGTAACCAGTCACGTTTGAGTGATCTTTTCAGATTAAAAACTAAAAAGGAAGAGATATGTGAAATTTATCTGCAAATTCTCCTTGTCGAGCCCTGTCACTTTACTGACAGCCCTCCCTGAATTCCCCCCTCATTTGGATTTGAAAAGCGGTTGTAACCCTTTCAGGGCTGGACATGTTTTCTTTGGCTCATTTTCCTGTTTGCCTTCTCATTCAGAAGCTGATCTTCAATTGTGATAAAAATTAATCTAGAATATTTCCAATTTCACACACACACAAAGATGGCTGAAATCCCTGGATACCAGAGAATACCCTGCAGAAGGACTTCCTACATTCCAAAGGACAGGTAAAAGCTTCCAAAAAATCAGGAAAACAATTTTTTTTTTCCTTATGTACACCGAAGCTGATTTTTCTTCTGTGAGCATGAAAATTTTATGAAAGAATCCAGTGGGCAGCTTGCATCACTATAAACACAGATGGTCTTCAGTCATGCTGACCAAAACAAGTTTCTGGGTGAGCTTCGTTAACGCTGCCTGTACAAACTTCTACCAAAACTGATGCAGGATGTGGTCCTTTCCAGGACCTACTACATGACACGTGTGCCAGCCCTGAGATTTTGGCAAACCGGGTGAACTGAACTGAAATAGGACACCAGGAATGGTTTAGGATAGCCGCAAAGGTGTCACCACCATGTTACCATGGTACTTTTGAGCCTTCTATACTGATGCAAATATCTCTTTCCCCCTTTTATGATATATTTTATTCGGTAGCATTGAAGCCACTTGCCTGTCAGAGCGAGTGCGTGGTTGTTCCTTGACCATACCGCTACTATCCCGGTTGAAACACTAACCTTTACAGACAGTTAACCAGTGTTTATAAAGGAACAGCGTAGCACAGCCTGAATTGACTGAAATTCAAAACACTTCTCTAAAATAATAATTTTAAAAGAGTTAAAATATAAGCAAGAGCAAAACAGATGCAGATAGGGGTGAGCAGAAGCAGTATGGAACTTGGCACAGTGTTCTACGCTCCTTTGGTCGGCATATGCTTTCTTCCACATTACTCCTGCTCACTGTAGCTGGTGAAGGGTTGCCCTTTCCCACGGCGTGTTTTTTCCTGGGCTAACCCTTTCAATTTAGCACTGCAGGCATAAGGAGCCATTTTGTGCCTGGCAACTGCAGAACGTGTCTGCCAGCGGATACATTCTTCAGGGTTTTCTCCATTTTTTCCCTATCCTAGCGCTGGGGCAATGGCACACTTGCAAAATGGTCATGCATGTTGTGCAGTACGTCTTTAGGGCTCTGTATGCACATTAACTAATTAGTCGGTAAGGAAAAGAGCTGTGAGAAGGCTGTTTCAAATGGCAGAAGCTGCAGGGGAGACAGCTCGAACACCAACTGCGGGTCTGAATGCGTAAAGGCCCAGCGAACGGGGAGGGAAGCAAACAGGCTGAAAGGCTGGAGCGAGCCTGCAAGAGGGCTTCGGAAATACAAAGAAATTTAACACATTAAGACTGGCAGCAGCTCCCGTAGGTACAATGGTTATATTAAGAATGGACTGTCAATCTTGACTGTTAGCCTTTAGCATGGAGAGGAGATTATATTATAGCATAAATGCTACCCAAGCCTTAATTACAGCAAATCAATGCTTTGACAACCCACTTCAGGAAAACAGAGGTCCCATGGTACAAAGAAGTTTCTACGTTTCCTTTAACTTTGCTCCAGACTGCTGAGACCTCCAGTGCATAACTCCTGAGCCCTTTGGTTTCCCATTCTTAGTTTCCTTGGAAAATACATTTTTTTTCCTTGGGAAACTAGGGATAATCCGGTAACTAAAGCACTAGTCTGGCATTCAAGGTCCCAAGTTATGTTCCCAGCTAATGTGCAAGCTCCGCTGACAGCCCAGCACCAGTACTTGCCCCGTTGTCTCTATTCTGCTTACTCGGGCTGTGATTTTTGTGGCTGTCTTCTTTGGGAGAAAGTCCGCAAGAGTTTAGAGTGAATGAGCATTCTTGGCAACATGCATGAGGATAAAATTGTCTACTAAGAAGGTAAACGTGGTTGGTATGGTAGGACCTCACGTTAAAAATAAGCTGGAGTGGGGAACCAGGGGTGTGCTTGATGCCAGTAAGTCACCCGGCATCACTATGGCTTGACAGACCACGATAGGTTCGTGTCCATTTGAAGGGAAGAGGTTTGCTGTTTTCCCAGTGTGTAACACGGCCGTTGCAATGGAGGTTTACGCACATCCTGATGTCATGAAAACCGCCTGGGTTAGAGATGACTAAATACAACACCTCAAGGGTCCAGCGGCAGGCTGAGACGGACCCATCACTCTCGGCACAACTTTTCTTTTTTTCCTGCCCAGGCGAAAGAGCAGTGCTGAAAGCCCTTTCCTGGGCGGTGAGGAGAGCGATGAGATACAAACATAATCCTCCAAGTGTGTTCAGCTGCCTTCCTGGGTCTTGAGGGGAAGCCCTTAGCTGAGGGAACTGGATAGCTTGTGTCAGTGCCAGATAAAGAATTTTTTAAAGACAGAGCAGCTGGGCTGGCCCATCTCTACGCGGCACTCGCTGCCTTTGAGTCTCTCAGGAAAGAGCAAAAGGAGCTGCTGACATTTCTGCTTAAAAGGAAGAATCAATGAATCTTTGTTTCCCACTGCCTGCTTATTTGACCTTATTGTGTTGCGGAGTAGAAAAGAAAGAAAAGAGAAGGGGTGAGAGGAGAGGGGATTCGTGCTAATAAAATCCAAGACAAGATCACAGCCCTCTGATCATCGCTGGAGATGCTATTATTTGGTTGTTGTCCTATTTGCCGCCGTTGCTCATTTCCGATTCTTGCCT
>NW_009258383.1:127397-127784 GCF_000687185.1 Egretta garzetta
GCCATCATCCCTGTATTGACAGGCAAATGTCACCCGCGTTTGATTGACGTCCATTGCTCCTGAATACAGAAGTATGATTTAGGAATCAATTCGGTTTGTTTATTTAAACAGCTCTTTGTGTACCTTGTATATCTGTAAGCAGGACAAGTTCCTTAATATTTTCTCGGGAGAAATGCCACTGATATTGCACATTCACCTTCCCACTCAGTCACAGAGGTGCCCACCGGCCCTTGGGGGAGGAGAAACCTTTCACACACACAAAAATAAAATTAAAAAAAAAAAAAGAAAGAAGAAAACCCCAAGACTTAACGCTTCGCTGCCCCCGAGTTAAACCAGTGAGACCTTTTTCTCGGGTCCAGGCATCTGTTGATCTGCATATGCCCCGCT
>NW_009258383.1:127842-128515 GCF_000687185.1 Egretta garzetta
CTGGCTTTAACACCGGGAAACGCTGCAGCCAGTGATGAGTATGTCAATGTTAATTCATGGGAAGAACTGTTTCCTTCTCTGCTTTTACGGTTGTAATCGGGGAGGGGGGGGAAGAGGGAGATCCGAAATTGTGAGAGATGCTAATCTCTATTACTGTGCGAGGTGGGAGGCATATTTTCAAATAACTTCCACTTGGACAATCGGTAACTGTACAAGCATCCCTATGTTTAAAGCGGTATTTCCCAGCAAACACTAATATGGCAGGGCGGCCTCAGGGAAGCGTTAAGCAGGAGGTGGAGTGACCTTTTAATTCTCGATCGGTGACCTGAAGGGTACCCAGAGGCTGCTAAGCACATCGCTTCCTTTTGGTCTGCTCCAGAAAGAGCTGTCATCGCAAGATGCAGCTAGTGAGTGAGGCTCACGATTTCGCTGTTCATCCGTTTGCGGGAGGGGTGGGGGAGGGAGAGAGGAAAAAAAATATATATTTCCCACACTGCCAGAGTAATGCCAAACTCCCTGTGAGTGGGAAGAGCAGAGCAGATGCTGGAATGAGATGCCAAAGCAGCTCCCCTTTCCCCTGCGCTTTTGGGTGCCTATAAATTGCTCCAGCGCGCTCGTCAGCCTCCTCCTCTCCTGGCAGGTGGCACCCGGGCAGGATCCCGCTCTCCCTCCG
>NW_009258383.1:129260-129592 GCF_000687185.1 Egretta garzetta
CGGCAGGGCCTGCCGGGCCCCCCCGGGGCGCCGGGGCTGAACGCGGCGGGGGCCATCAGCGCCGCCACCTACAGCACCGTCCCCAAGATCGCCTTCTACGCCGGCCTCAAGCGGCAGCACGAGGGCTACGAGGTGCTCAAGTTCGACGACGTGGTCACCAACCTGGGCAACCACTACGACCCCACCACCGGCAAGTTCACCTGCTCCATCCCCGGCATCTACTTCTTCACCTACCATGTGCTCATGCGGGGCGGCGACGGCACCAGCATGTGGGCCGACCTCTGCAAGAACAACCAGGTGGGCGCCGCGCCGGGCGCCGGGGGGGAGCCGGG
>NW_009258383.1:130352-149630 GCF_000687185.1 Egretta garzetta
CCACCTGCTAACCCTTTTGTTTATGGCTCCTCAGAAGTGCTGTGAAAACAGAATAATGAGGACAGCAGCAGCAATTAATTCATTTAGAAAATGTCTACCGTAAATACGATCTCAGCAGATCAACCAGGACTAACGAAACGACGTACATTGTAATACATTCACTTCGATTTCTCCACACAAAGGCGGTAACTGTCCACCGCGACCAGTTTACTTGCAATGAAAGCATTCACCTATTTGTGACCCCTCTTTATCACGTTTTAAAGCGTTTATTTTCCCAAACCCCGAAACATAAATACACACCGATACTTTTTAAAAAGAAACCAATTATAAATATTAAATTGAGGCTGAAGTCTAACCATTCCCAAATATAACTACTACCAGTACCAGACATGAGAAAAATTAAACTCTCCGTGATTCAAACTAAAAAAAAAAAAAAACCACAAAAAGGCAGGGGTTCTATGCATACATTTGTATATAGCTATGCAAAGATAAGTATTTGGGTAAATACCTGCATACAAACTATTTAAAATTGATGCCCTCTTTTAATGCAGCAGCATCTCCTTTTGATTACGATTTCTACTTGCAACAGTAAACGCTGATGTGATGTGACAGAGGTTAACTTTGTGCAGTGTTGGTAAGGAAGCTCAGAAATTTTGGGAGTGAAATTTAAGTGGAGTCTGGCAAGGATGACATTATACATTCAGCGTTTTCTAACAATGAAAAAATTCAAACCATTGGAAAGTGTATGACTTAGAGAAAAGAAAAAAAAATCACTCCTAAGCAATGCAGAGGAGGAACCTCAGGGTCTCTGCTGTGACCACGTTGCCTTCTTTAATGGTTGTAACGCTGGGACAGGGAAGCGCTGAGCTCACACAGCGTAGCTGGTGTGCGGGTGCAACCTGAGTGCCTAACTCCACGGAAGATGAGGTGAGCAGTCATATGAAATACATAGTCCATTAATGCTTTAAGTCTGAGATACATTTACCCTCTTGCAGCAGTACACTGAGAATTCATTTAAGACTGTTCTCCCAGGCTTTCAAAAGAAATTGCTCGGGCTACCCAAACAAGGAGGTAAAACCACTGGCGCTTACAGGACATTTGTTGCTATACATAGGGCAGTAAGATCTACGCTTTGGTTTCTAGGCTTCCGAATCCAGAATCTTTTTTTTCTCCAGCCAGTATGTGCTACCTAGAATCTTAAACCTGAACTAACCATTGCTGTTGTATTCAGTGCCCATATGCTGACTCCCTTAGGACAGTCACTAATACAATTCGAATTCTCCTTTACTATCCACAGAAAAACTACATTTTAGGCAAATCCAAAATGTAGCATTTCATGATGATGTAAATAGAAATTTGGAAAGTAATTTAAACCATTGTGTTTGCCCGTGTGCAAGATACAAGTTCTCTGTGAAAGTTTTTCTACCTCAGCCATAGCCTTTTTTATTCCTTCCCATTTGCCCTTTCCATTTATGCCACCAGATACAGCCTCAGCCCGTGATTTTCTATGGAAGATGTTCCCAGGGTTAATGGCCTTCAGCTCCACCCTGCTAGCCATTAATCCAGAGGAACTACCCTCTGCTTAAAATCATCATTGCTTAAAGACCAGCAAAATAGATTGCCTCTGTAAACAACGCCAGGCAATTCAGGATCAAGAAGTCCTGAAATAGTTGTGGCTTATCATCACACCATCTATTGGTTTAGATTTGCAGGTCATCACACCACTAACAAAGTCTTTTAAGCCCTTCTCCCTCTTCTTACAGGTTGCATAAAGAATTTCCACCTACTGTGATTTTTTTTTAAGCTGCATAATGCCGTAAGATCCTGCGTGGCAAAGAACCCCCTCCTTTTCTAACATTTCAGTATTAATGCGAGATCATATTACATGAAAATTTAATTTGGAAATTTATCATTTAAACTTTGAAAGGAATCCATGGAAATTTGTGACTTATAGCCTATTTTTTCAATTCAGAGCAGATAAAATCCCACATACAGTGCGCCAAGTCATGCATTATTACTTAGTTCAGGTTTGCAGTACCACTAAATCACTTACTGCTCTGTAACTACCCTAGAACAAAGACAAGCAACAAGCAGATGATGTGTTACACTGAAATAAATCACACACGACTAAATTGAAATATTTTACCAAACAGGGTCAAATTATATACAAATGATTGGGAGACTTACAGTGGCCCAGGCTATTCATTGCTGGAAACCAACATACGTCTTGAAATTACAGATTACTTGCAGTTTGCTAGTCATGTCGAATTTAATCAGTAGCGGAATAGCAAGGGAGAAACGGGGGAAAACCATATGTTTAAGGGAAAGTTGCAAAGGAAAAGTCCTCCATTACCTGTAAATTCTGCAACCTCTTAAAGCGCGTAGCGACTCGCCTGTGACTTTCCAAATGTGCATCTCTCACAACACACAGGAATTAAAATTTTTGCTTACTGAAATGTGGCAGTAACAGATTTTCCAAACCCCAGCTAGGATCCTTACCTGCCTGCGTGCGTTGGCGTGTGCGTGTGCGTGGGTGGGTGCGTACTTTCTGTAGTCTGTCTGCAGCATGGTCCTGTTAGCAGCAGGACAATAACTTGCCTCTGGAAAAAGTCCAGCCTGGTATCAATAGGGCCTCACCATGGATCCTCGCCAATGTCACTCACTTGCTCCACTGAAATAAAAGCTACCCCAGTGCAGAACTGGGACACGACCAGATTCAGCTCTCTGATCTCCAGCTATTATTATGCATATATTTAAAAAAGGCTCCAAACGTTTACCGGCATGCAAGCAGTCGTGTCTCAACATGCTAACCAAGAAATGAGGGCGTTATCGCTTTAGTTTCAAATGTTGTGCTGTAATACCCATATGAAAAACCCCACAATGTATGTTGCCAGACATTTAAAGCGGCGACGTATGCGTGCTGAACAAACCAGTGAGGATATGCTTTTATTGCGCCATGCAGTAACCGTTATCTGCGTTTTCTTAACCACTCGTTATGTATTTTACGTAGGTTCGAGCTAGTGCGATTGCTCAGGATGCCGATCAGAACTACGACTATGCCAGTAACAGCGTGGTTCTTCACTTGGAGCCCGGAGACGAAGTTTACATTAAATTAGATGGAGGAAAAGCGCATGGAGGAAACAACAACAAATACAGCACATTTTCTGGATTTATTATTTATGCTGACTGACAATGAGTAAAAAGACCCACCAAACCAGTCCAAAAATGCAGCTTGCTCTTCTGAGCAATGGATTTGTGTGGCAGAAGTCAATGAAACAAGCACCCCAGCAGAGCGACCACCGAACACCTCAGTAGCAGGGGAAAAAAGTCGAATGCTACCTGATTCACATCTGTACAACACAGAGAAACCTTATGTTAAAAAATTACAAACCAAGTTAAGCAGATGTGCGATCCACTACCGCCAAAGCAAGTACTTCCTCGTTGTTAGTGTCCATGTGAATGAAGTCCTACATAGATCAAATTTTTATAGGAAAAAAAAAAACCAACCCAAACAACCCACCTAAGGACGCTGAGTTATTTCTTCAGTGTATATGATACTTTGACGTGTTATGATCTTGCTGCTTTATCCATACTTCAGCTTTGGTTCTTGTGACTTGCTAACAATGATGCTTGGAGTCCACTCATAGTGTGGTGAGGAATGATTTTACAATAAAAGGAAGAGGTAATCAAAATATACTTTCTCTCTCCAAAGGAATTGTTTGCCTTGTACTTTTCTTACCCTTCCACTTAAAACTAGAAATGAATCAGCTTCAAGCCTTAACTCAGTGTTCCTGCTTTGTAGGTTTACATTAGACTTTTAACATAAAATCAATCCAGTGGAGTTGTTTAAATTTTGTCTTCCCCTTTCCTGAGGAAAAGAATTTCACACATACTAACCTCTCCCCCCCCCCCCCCCCCCCCAAAAAATATATAACTGTTGACAAACTATTCTGTTGGACCGAATCCCCGATTCCACCGAAGCCAATGGCAAAACTCCCATTGAGGTTAGTGGAAAAAGGATTTGGCTTTTAATTTGTAAACATGTGTAAATATATATTTAGGCAATATTACAGGCCCATTCTTGATGGTTAGTTGTGTAAATATTTAGCAAGCCTGGCATCCACATCCTCAGACTAAGGTAGAGTGTTTTCTTTGCAGCAATTAGTCTTCAGTAGTCTTTTAGGACTTAGTCTGTACTTGGGTACTATTTTGAATAAAATAGTTATGACTTAACATACTGCAGATGTTCAACTAGAATTTCGTAGGAATATAATAGGTTCAAAGCCGTGTTTTGTCTTAGGTGTCTTGTCTCACTGAAGTCAGTGGGATTATTCCCACAAAGGAAGAGTAGGAGATCTGACACGTGAGAAAATGTCGTCACGCAGACCTTTTCCATGGTAGCTAGTTACCAGTTTGTAGTAAGGCGTGCCTATGGAAGGGACACAGATAAGCATATTACCAAAAATGATAACACATATGCAAAGAAAGAAGCAGATATTTACATGCAAAAAAAAAAAAAAGTGTGTATTAAAACCTATTTTTCTCATTCATATATATATAGATAGATATATATATAAAGTTTCAAAGAAGTTTAATCCATATAAAGGATTAATGGCTTGGAGAATTAAACTAAACACAGGTACTATGAGTTACATAGTTATAAAAATGCTTTAAAATCAGTCATACCAGTAACGTCCACAGAATATTTTTATTCAGAGAATGGATTTATTGTTTGTTTTGGTTTTGGGAGGGAAGGCTGTCGATTTCTCTCAGGTTAAAACTCGCAGATTTCATTCTAAACCTACATTTTAATGAGATAATTAACTAGCTCCTTAGCACAGCCGGTTATGTTATTTATTTTTAACGTTTTGGCAAAATCAAGGTGCCATTTCTATAAATTGTCAAAGAGCACTAGAGGCTACCCCTAACATTTCTATTTCACATACTCTGCCACAAGCAGCCTTGTTGAATGTACTAAGGGTACAAACTCGGATTTATCTGCACTAAAATGCTGGAAGTGTCTGCCTCTGTGACAAAAAAGCTCTTCAGTGCTGGCTGCTCAGTAAAAGCCTGTACGGATCTCTCTCAAAATCTCTCGTTTGAATGAGTGAAGCTTTTCTTAAACAGAACGTGTTACCCTTTCTGTTTCGAGTCATCCAGTTCCAAATAGATGCCAAGTCAGTCTAGGCTGACTGAGAGGATCGCCAGCCCAACTCATCCAGGATTTACAGAGGGACGTTGTGCTGCCAGTTGCTTCTGTATTCTCTCACCAGAACGGTAAATGCTTTTACTTTTTGACAAAGTGCCAGCCTATATCCGTACATTGTAGTGGTCACTCCTGTTTCTTTTCTACGAGGTAATGTATTTTAATAACAGATGTTATTAAACCGACTTCGTGTCTGCTTGTTCCACTGTTGCTTTTCCGGTTAGCGCACTCCTAACAGCAGGGTAGCTAGAGATTTTCTACGTAGCATCAAACAGCAGCGAACCAGGCTAGAGATCATTTACAGCTAAGCCATGAGTATTTACCAAGGCATTTACTGGAAAAGCTCACTACTGCAAGGCGTATATGGTCAAATTTGAAGAAGAAGCTTTTGAAATCAGGCTACTGCTGCTACTGGGTAAGACCATTTTTTTTGACAAATCACCTGCCCTGGTTAAAGTCAGACAAGAGCAAAGAACACACTTTATGTGAAAACCACATATAAGGCAAACATTTCTTCCTTTTTCATCATATCTCGATACACTGATTTGTAAAGACTTATACCACAACCTTTGTTATAACTATTGCAACTCATTAAAACCGTATTATGTAATATATTTTGACTTTTGGTGTTGCATCCTTACAAAAAGAAGCTGGTTCGCGGGTAGTTTCACATGATGGCTGTGGGATTCCAAAGGTCCAGGATAAAAAATTCATGCGAGTAAAAAAAGACATCTGTAATGATACGGCACGCAGTTTAAGAGGTCATCAAATTGCTTTATTCAAAAATACGTTTTTCCATGTATTTTTTACACTTCCAGTTAAAAATAAGTACATTCTTAAACTAGAAAGAAATAATATCTTTTTAGAATTATTTGAGATTTCGTTCGCCTTCTGTTGTCTATGGAAGCTATGTAAAAGTCCCAGACCTTTTATCAAGCATTATTTAAAGAATATAAGGGTAATTAGAAGATTGGCAATATTGTAAGAATTAAAATCACCCCCTGGAGAAGGGGAATTGAAACCCATAATTTCCTTCAAAGTCCAGATGATGCATCTTCAAAAATATTTTTTGGGTAACTTTTAATAATAGTATTAATTATTCTCTAGAAACAATTATTTTAAAATTTCAGTTGAAAAGATTTTGCAGGTAGGCTCATATCCGGTAAATCATTCATGAACAGACTTTTAGAAGTGAGACAATGCAGAGGGAATATGTAATTTTGTTGTTCTAATTAAAAATAAAAGTCATAATCATTTTGTTTGTATCTAATCAGTAATTTCCAGTTTTTCTGAAAAGAGCCAGGTTTTTAAATGACCGCTCTCCTGAAACAAATCTGAATTTTATCAAGCTTCCCTGTAAAACAGGAATATTTATTCACTATTCCTACTTAAAAGTCAACCACCGCTTTGGATTTGCCAGGAGTATTTTATCAATTTTATCTTGGGATATGCCTCTAATTAGCATTTTAGGAACGATATTTTTAAGGATATGCGAATATCCATGACCTCCGTATTTCATCAACCTATTCTTAGTGTGCACATCATGAGCGATCAGAATTCTGTCTTCATAGCCTTCATTGATCAGCATATGAATCCTGCAAAAGCAAAACGTATACCCGTCAGTGAAAGGTTCTCACCCTGCAACAGCACAGAACTGAGCACGATTTACATTTTTTACATTACGGTGCTGCAGGCCTGGATTATAACTGAAAACACTTATTTTTAGGTACTCAGAAGACACACTCCTCTCCTTATATTTAATTGAAATCAAAACACTTATTTTGTTGAATGAAAAAAAACACCTCTGAAAACACCACCACGCATCTCAAAGTGGAGAAGGAAAACTCTTTCCGGCTGGCACCTGGCTTTGCATTCCCAGCCCCATTAAGTCCACAGAGGAATTCAAGAACTTCAGCGCCACCAAGCATGGGACACGGGTTTTATATACGTGAGTGAGTAATGATTTCCTACATAAACTCCTTCTCAGCATGATTGATTCATGGGCTTAGTTCTTGCTGCTGCCACAAAGCTAGTCCCATTACCTTTGTTAAGGACCAGGGTCTGTCTGTGACGGGTCTTTTATGAAGCCTGTCTCATTTACACAAATACTGTCACATCTTTCGTCAATTCCCATTTAGCAAACCAGGTTAATAAAAATTTTAAGCTGCCAGCATCATAGTCCATATAGAGTTATCATCCAAACATGTTTCCAAGACGTTCGCTGAAGAAGATAAATAAGATGGGCATTGCACAGCGCTAGCATATGCCAGGAAATAAGAGGAGTTAATAGAGCAGCCCAGCTAAACAGACTTGGCAAAATGACAACAAGTCAGCTTGGAAAAAGAAGTAATCCTTTCGGTCACTCCCTTGTAACCAGCCTGCCACAACAAGCCCTTCTGTTCCACATTTCCCTCTGGGAACCTTAATCCCTTGCTCAGCTCATTTTTTAGAATTTATTCGGTGGGTGTCTGTATCGGATGACTGTTAAGTTTCCCACTACGCTTCCGTTTAGTTTGGCAGTAAACTGCAGCATTAAAGTGGCAGAGACAGATAGACCAGACCTGGAAAGTGCTCGTCCCTCATGAAGGCACCCAATTCCCTCGTTTGCCAGCACTGTGAAATTCTAACTCTTACCTTCCTGACTGTGCTTTGATCAGCAAGAAAGCAAAACGCTAGTTTTACAAGTAACCATGCTGCATCTTAAAGTTTTCATTACAATTCGTTATGAGGAGATACATGTAGCAGAATCAAATCAACATGGGCAGCAGGAAGAACAGAAGTAAGATAGAACTTGGTAAAAAACTTTCATAAAACCACCATAAATAGTGCCATACAGTGCACAATACTACCTATACCATAGGATTACAACATCCCAAGTATCTTCTCCAGCTTGAAATATGGAGACACCACAAGCCAACCAGAGAAAGAGAGCAATGACACTGGAGGGACCAAGTTCTTTGCTGACTAAACATCTTCTTAGAATCATCTCCTTCCATATTTGGACTCATTTCATGGGTTGGGGAGGCATACGGTCCTTTATATTCCATATTCATCGCTGCTTTTTGCTCATTGCTCTAAGTTTAGTTAGTACTTGCTTCTGACTCAAAGAAAAACTGTCCCTGAAAAAATCCAGTTTTTTACTTGCATTGGCAGTAGGTTGCAGCAAAAATGTGTAAGTACACACACAGCTAAACTGTGTTTGAGTACATATAGCATGACTACAGAAGTTTACGTTTTGAATAGACAAGACCTGAACATGTATCTTCCATTTAGTATTTTTATCTACACATTTAAAAGTCAATTTCATTTCCACCTCTCTGGTGCTGTTTGACAAGAAAAAAATACCTAAGGAGATTGTCACTGCCATCGTATGTCCAGTGTGGATGCATCAAAAGCCCAACAAAATCCATTTAATGGCACTTCTAACTCAAGTGCACATATTCACGCCATAGAATGAGAAGACAAACCTTTCATATTTTCTTTCTATAAACAGCGTGCGGCAAGAAATATTCAAATGCCAGAGTGTTTAAGGGGAGACATCGGTGGCTGAGCAAGTATCATGGATGGCATGAAAACTTGGCCATGGTTGAATGAGCCTCTACACATATTCCTCACGGTGCTTCCGTACACGCTGACCTCCCATGGCACAGGAGAGGGGAGGAGGCACAGCAGAGGGGAGCAGCTTTACCCATTCTAAATGTGAAAACCACAGATTCATTGCAACAGTTTGAAATACTGAGCAGCAAGACTGAGAGCCCTGTTTAAGAGAGAGGAATGATTTCTAGCGTGAAAAGCAGCAGCAAACACTTGGCAGTATGCAGAATAGTAACCACAGCACCTTCTTAAGAGAGAACAGCCTGAAAACAGAGGAGAAAATCTTGAGGATAATCTGACAATCAGGGGCAGGGAAGCTATGTCTAGAATACAGGTGAAAGCTAGAAAGTTACTTCATTAGCGGTCAGGGATCATAAAATCTTTCTCATCAAAGAGAAGAATTGTTTCTGACTCTGGAGGGAAAAAAGACAAAGGTAGGTTGGCACCCCACCCCTCAGAGACCTGCCATGTCACTGCACACAAGCACAGGTTGTTCAACAAGGCCAAGTGCCGGGTCCTGCACTCTGGTCACAACAACCCCATGCAACGCTACAGGACTGGGGAAGAGTGGCTGGAAAGCTGCCTGGAGGAAAAGGACCTGGGGGTACTGTTTGACAGCCGGCTGAATATGAGCCAGCAGTGTGCCCAGGTGGCCAAGAAGGCCAATGGCATCCTGGCGAAGGGCAACAAAGCTGATGAGGAGTCTGGAACACAAGTCTTATGAGGAGCGGCTGAGGGAACTGGGGTTGTTTAGTCTGGAGGAGACTGAGGGGAGACCTTATCACCCTCTACAACTGCCTGACGGGAGGCTGTAGCGAGGTGGGTGTTGGTCTCTTCTCCCAGGTAATGGGCGATAGGAGGAGGGGAAATGGCCTGAAGCCGCGCCAGGGCAGGTTTAGATTAGATATTAAGAAAAATTTCTTCGCTGAAAGGGGTGTTAAGCACTGGAACAGGCTGCCCAGGGAAGCAGTTGAGTCCCCACTCCTGGAGGTATTTAAAAGACAGGCAGATGAGGTGCTTAGGGACATGGTTTAGTGGTGGACAGTTAAGGTTGGACTCAATGATCTTAAAGGTCTTTTCCAACCACATGATTCTATGACTGTGGACAAATAGCACAGGAGGATCACACCTCTGGATGGAGTGAGAAGCCCATTCCCAGCTGATCCTACCTGTCTCAGACAGTTTGGGCAAGGAATGCATCTCCTTGGCAATACCTTGTGTTAGCACAGCACAACAGATTTGCTGTGCAGCCAAGCTGAGACTGCCTGCGCTGAAGGGAAGAGGTATCCTGCCACTGGGGCCAATATTCTCACATCTGTAAGCATGAGAAGCATAGGAGTTCTGAGGAGACAGGAATCTCATCCTTCAATACAGAGAAAGGGCAAAACAAGAGGGGGAGGAGAGTGATGAAGTGTTTGGAAGAACAAAAGTCTGGTTTTCAGGACAGAAGCAGGGATCAAATCCATCCAAGACAACTGATGAGTTTTGCTCAGTTAGGGCATTCCTAAGGAGATGTAACAGGCTCAGATGGTACTTAGTAGCAGCACTAGGTTTCCAATAATATGTTTCAAACAAAAGCCAAACCCAAACGTAACTCCTGTATCTCCAGCCTTTTCTTTTTTACAGTCTATAAAATTCAGTAAATGATAAAGTTCAACGAAATCAGCACGGAATTAGGATGGAGAATGAAGTTTAAAAAGCTCTTGATCTTTTTTTTCAAGTAACTTTCCACAACACTATGATTCTTTGTCTTCCTTTGTGGACAGAAGAAATTATACATGCTGCCCTAAAGATGTGACAGCAGCAGAAAAAAAAAAGTCATTATTTTAGTAGGAAAAAAGACAATTTTTAACAGCAAGCAGAATTACTCTGTGATGCCCTTAAAACAAGTACCAATAATATTCATTTGTCAATGGCAATGTTACAGCTCAAACTGCATGGAAGCAGATACCTCGCAATTCTTTCGTTGTCGCTCGGCATGTCGATTTCAGGATGGAACTGGTACGTCAGAAACTCCGTACCAAACAGGTCATACTCTAAATAGCATCCCAGTTTAGCAAATTCCAGAAGTTTCTTTGTATCAAATATAGTCCTACAGAACATACATAACACAAAGTCAGCATTGCAGCAGAAAGGAAAAAAATCTCATGGTACGAGGACAGGTATTTTGCAACTTCCTACTTGCAAGGAACAAACCCAATAATCTGGAGATTCAATTCACCCTTTTGAAAAACAGGACTCCTGTTGACACATGCACCTTAAGCTGATACACAGCGTTGTCTTTCTCACATTCATCTGGGACTTCATGCATTAGAAAAACCAAAACAAACCCAACTCTCCCCCCATGAAATAATGAAAACATTTATGATAATCTTTAAATGGAAACAGAAAAGTTACTTACTTTGATATCACTAAACCTCTCAACAGACAACCTAGCAAGGAAGGACATTTAAGGAAGAGTTTAATTCATAGTGGCATTTTAAAAAAAGACAATGGATTACTTATACAAGACAGATTTACTTTCCCAAAAGAGTTACAGGAGACGGCTACATCCAGGGCTTGTTTCATCCATCACACACCGGTAATACACAACTTTGTCTTTAGTTTCTATTCTGTACAGTGATGTTTCGAGATTGTCATTAGAACAGCAATATATCATTGTTTGCACTGGGATCTGGCCAGAACGCTTTAAGGAAACGCTCTCACCAAAATATATAATTGCGCTGTGAGTACCTGGGACATGGGCTTTGCAGCAGATTTGAAAAGTGAAGGAACAAAGCTACTAAAACCCATCAGTCTTTCAGAAAAGAATGGCAACTGAAGCAGAAGCTCTCTGGAATACTTTTTTTTTCTTTGAAACCCTTTTACCAAGAGTATAAGACATCCAAAGGAAAACAAAAACACTCAAGCGATACATTACACATTTATCTTTATAACCACAATGCTATTTCTTTCATCAAAGGGAGAAACAAGTTTCCTCAAGAACAGCACAGTTAACCAAAAGGGCGATAGTTTAACTTTTTTTTTATTATTATCATTGCAGATATTGTTGTCACAAAGTAATTTTACCCTATACAATTACATCACAGTCTGTTGCTATGGCAATGACTGATGTCACCATTTCAATATTATGACTTAACAACAGGATCAAGTAGGAGGAACAGATGGGTTGAGAGAAAACCCTTGTTCAAATGAGCCTGCCATCAGCAGGAGTCTAAGACTTGCCAACTGTAATTAATAAAAAATGTTATTTTAAAATAAATGTTACAATTTACAGAGATCGTACATTTATTACCAAATGCATTTTCAAAGTGCAGAGCAAGAGAACAGGTCATTTTAGATCCAGACCTGCTCAGTTCACAGGGAGACAGTAGCCAAGAGTATCCACCCCTGTGCAGGTGGCAAAAACCACCCAACGATGTATTTCAAAATCAGAACCAGAACAGTTTCTTCTGAAAACTACCGTTTGTGTGTGCTTTTGGGTGCTCTGTCCCAGCAAAGAGCAGGAGAGCTTAATTTCATCAGCCGTTGGGGTCCCCTTGTAAGCCACAGGGGTGTAGCAGCAGCAGTTCCCAGCTCAAATTGCTAATCTCTGTGCTGGAATTAGGTGTCTGGGCAACACGTGTGCCTGAGCAGCCCTGGACACATGGAAAAGGAGATGGGACACAGGGAAGAATCCTGTGGTTTGGACTTCATCCATAAATCACCGCAGGGACATCCACCAAACCATTATCAAACAGGCATTCATAATAGTTGCTGTGAGCCTTCTAACAAAAGCTACTCAAGTGAATCAGTGTTGATCTCTACCAAGACACCTTTATAACCTTAATCCCTAATAAATGGCCAAAGCCAAGACTCAATAGCTTTTGCTTCCCAGCTTTTATCTACACCACAGTTTCACTATGGACACTCGCTACCTTTTATTCTACGGTGCTATAATTGCAAAACATGGTAGCCAGCCTTTTAGTTTTTTCATTTGACTGTAAATCCACCTGAAAACTACCATTCTCTCTATGTCAAAAGCAGGCATGAAATATGGAGCTATGTACAAATTTATCTCACATTTAAGGGACTGAGATGCTCCCACGTGGATTCTTCTCACTGGAAGAGACTTAAAATGGTAAATGCACATTGCAAAGCCAAACTTCACAGTAGTTTAGAGTCTACGTTATAGCAAGTGCCAACCTGAATGTGTGAAAGTAATGATAGAGGGAGTATAAGGAAATGTCATACTGTGCATCAGCGGCTGTTAGTGAAACTGCACTTCTGTCTTGACTGTTTTCCTACTTATATTGCTTATTTTCCACCAATAAATCCCTGAATTCAACGTTTTACAGCAGTGTATAAAGGCAAAACCCATAACTGTATGTTTATGTTTTACCAAAATGGCTACTGACACCTGTAGCTTGCTCAGTCCTCTTTCATACAAGGATTTAAGTAATCAGTTTTTCTTTAAAAATGAGAGAAAAATATAGCTATAGATAAAATGGAATGCAGGTAAATACATAAAGAATGCCCATATCATTTATATAGAATCAAATGTAAATAAAATTTCACGGCACTGAATTTTACGCTCCTAAAATCCCCAAGTAAAAGATTGAGCTCTGTGTGAATACAAAACACCTGTAGCTGGATTTACAAGCTCTTAGAGCCTATAACCATTAGAAATTTGGAGCACAGTGCTCCTGCCTGTGTTACACTCACACTGAGGGCAAACAATCCAATTGCTGAGAATCATATGACCACAAACAGGCTCCATTATTCAGCAACTGGCCAAACTAATCAATGCTTGGACATTTTCCAGCTCACCATGAGCAGCACAAGGTCACATAAAACTGATTTGGTAATAGAGGCTGTGTTTCTAAACTGGAGAGAGAAAAGCATCTCAATTCCTCTCCACGTCTGATGTGGGGCTCCTGTTTTTTGCTCTCAAGGAAACTGAAAGTTAGCTAGTTAGCTCTCTGGTCTATGCTAAGAACTATCCAAAACCCAACTATTTTTTCTTTTTAAGCATTATTTCTTATGTCTGTTAGCAGAACTGAAAAGGTCTGGCTTCTGCTTTGATCCAGCATCCAGCCAAATCAAGGAGTTCTCCATTAGTATCTGAGAGACTTTGGTCAGGCCCTTAAGAGCGGCCCAGTTTTCAAAAATGCCGGAAGCCCAGCAGCTTCCCACCCAATTTGGTCAGGGCTGCTCAGTGCCCAATGCTTTGTAAATGCAGTGGTTTGTGCCGGGATACGAACTAAAATGGAATCCCCATTTTTTTAAAATGTGGCTACAGTTATTCCTAATCTCGCTCCCAGGCCTGCAAAGAGAGCATTTAAAATCCCCAAACCTCTTTATCAGTGTGAACCTAAAAGCTGATCCCTGACTGAAGTGCTGGAAGCTCATCAAGCTCTATAGGAGCAGTTTCGTATTTTTAAGTCAGTAAACTTGAAGATAATTCTCCATGTCATGACCCCAGTGCACAACAGAAACCCAGCTCTTTGCAGAGTAGCTCCCCCAGACCCCCGTGGGTCGCAGCAACGCTGCCAGAAGGACGGCCAAATAGTCTGCTCACCTGTCGAGGTGAGACATGACTGTCTTTGAAGCATCGGCCCCAGCTTCCTGCAGAATGCGGATAATCTGGAAAGGTGCATCGCTGCTCCTGCCGGGGTGGATGATAACGGGGCAGCCAAGCTGCGACTGAGCCTGCGCCGTTGCCTGAAGCACTCTGTGTTCGCTCTGAGTCAAAGGCCAGGAGCAACCTATTTCTCCCACCACACCGCACTTGATGTTAGTCCCGTCCGCTCCATTGAGTATCTCATCAACAATAACGCCTGTAAGCTAGAGACAGGAAAAAGAGAGTTTTGGTTATTAATACTATTTGTGTTAAACAGCATCAAACTTGGCCTATGGATGCTGTGCTAGTCATACTCCTGAGGTCTTTCTGAACTTATTTAATTAACAGTTGGGTGTGTGAAAACACTGCAGTTAAAATCTGGTTTCTGTCAACTAGCATTATGCTAGCCATTCACTAAGACCAAAATAAACACAAAGCAAATCAATTTAACAGTATCCAGTCACACGGTTGCCCAGGTTTGCCAGGAAAGCTGGGCTACATACAATTTGAACACTGATTTAGACTGAGACTAATTTTTCTTTAAAAAAAAACAAGCTAGCTCAGCGTGAAACCTGTGCCTTGCACTCCTAATTGGCTCCAGAAACAATTCAATGTAATTTCTTGCTAAACAGGGGCTCGGAGAATAAGGAAACCTTGTCACTCAGATAGGGAACGGAGAAACTCTGGCAGTGATCCTGAAGAGACAAGTTTAAGGCAAATCCTGCTTGTGTGAATGCTGACATAAAATGACAGGAGCTCCAATGACTCCAGAACTACTGGAAGAAAGCTCAGCTGACAAACTTACAGGGTCAGAATTAGCTTGCTTTTAAAATATTCATGAGCAAAAAAGACACCAGAATCTCCTAATAAACATGGTTTCTTATAACAGCTTTAGTTTTTCTTTTCCAGAACAGGCCATATACCTTAAAGAATACATTCAGAATTCAGAACACGAAATGCACTGATGATGACTCTTTAACTCTTTGGCCCTGAATGTTAGCGAAATCATGATTTCAAGGAAGAATAAAGTGAACAGAGGAAGAAGGAAGGTTTGCAAGCAAATCCAGGAAACCAAAAAACCCCACACCAATTTTCAATTAAATCTGTAACTTATCCTTCCTCCACACCTTGTCTCCTCAATAGCTTCATATAATGTATTGGTAAATACTTAATCTACACACGAAAGTCAGTCCAAGCAATTACAGGTTACAGCAGGTTTCTGTCCAATGCTTTATCCTATGATACAGGGTTCACTCCTCTCCTGAAGAACAACTCTCCTGCAACAACATCCTTGTGTCACTAAATAGCTCAGCTAGGTCTGGCAACAAAATATTCAGATTGTCTTTGCCTAATCAGAAAACATATAATTACATCAAACTCACTGGCAAATGAGGAACCACCAGTTGTCACAGATCAGTCACTGCACAACCCCTTCTAAGTAACCAGCTGTCTTCTGGACTGGATTAAGTATTTATTGCCCGCTGAGTACAGGACACCTGTGGGTGTCCAGAAGCCCACCACATGCAGAAGGGCAACGTTTGCCCCAGGAAATCTATTTGTACCAAATTTCAAGCAATGCAAGAATATGTAGGCAAACTAGTACTGTTCCATACAGCTTGGGCCAGCTTGGGTCCAGGGTGGTTGGCAGCACTGCATAACTTTACATCTGCTCCCGTTTTGACCATTGATTTTTAAAATGAATTTGACTCATTTGTAAACTGTGACAGATTTTTAAAAAATCTTCTCAGCTCTGTTCATCTGCATTCACAGCCTCCTGCCTTGGAGAGTTCCCTTCCCTCTTCTCCCTATCACCACATTTTCTTAATAAAAGATGAATGAGTATTTATTATTATAGGAATATCTGGGGACCTTGGTCATTATCAACACATCGTCTTACGTGTCATACAAACAATTTGATGTAGACTCTGCCCTGAAAAGTCTGGACAAATGGTAGAGAAGAGAGATATAACAGCCAGCGTGAGCAGAGCAGTGATTTACAACTGTCCTGTAACTATTGCAACTATTTATGCTTTTTTACAAGAATCTCATTAGGAAGCAATTAGCCGGAAAAAAAAAAAGAGACAAAAGAGGCAGAAGGGATATACTGCTTCCTAAAAATTGTAAAAAGAACAGGATAATTGGTGTGGTGCCAGATACCCACACATGAAGTACTTTATTTTCCTTTTACTGTTGCGTTGTAGCAAATCCCTGAGGAAAACGGAGCTTAAGAATTGGAAACACTGACAGATAATCCCAGCGCACACGAGTAGCATTGGTCCAGCTGTACCACACAAGTTCCCACGGTGAGAACTTCTAGATTTCATCTATTTTGCTGCAATTTCTATCCAACTTTGACTCACCCAGGGATAATTCATAGGGGAGAGACTTCGAAGCAATGGTTAAGACTTACCTGCTCCACTGTCATGGCCTGTGTTTGAGAAGAATGAGTGGAATCCACATAAAACCCAGCACCAGCAATAATATGGACTCCAGTTTCTTCAGCAAGTTTCTTCAAAGTATTCATATCCCGTTCAATTCCTGTGGTTGTGTTTTCCACAATTGTCCCACCACCTGCTGCTTTAAAATGCAACAGCTCCTCCTTTACAGCATCTGTTTCCTGATACAAAAGAAGGTTTTCTTTATGGCTGTAGGGATTTTGCCTAATCCAAAACAAGTTCTTCATCTCAATGGGCCCATCAGACAGAGGCTCTTGGCCTGGAGAAGGTGGACAAAAAAAGCTGCTGTAGTTCATAGTTAAGTGTTCATGAGTCAACGTATAGCCAAGGCGGTCCGGATCCACAGGGCCCAAGACAGTCTGCACTTTCCCTCCCAAGGAAGGCATTTTTCTTCAGCTAAAGGAAAAAAAAAAACCAGATTAAAAGAGTCTGGGAAGGAAGAAGAAAGGAGACAAAAACATTTTGGATGGAGCAAACATTTCTTACAAAATTTCTGAATTCCCTCCTCTCTCTCATGCATGTACCTACATGCTGTGTGTGTTCGCTGGAAAGTTTTCAAAGCTGTTTCCAGTAGAGTGGTCAATATGAAAAAAACAAAGCCTTTATTTTACTCAACTGCACTTGTATCAGCACTCTAGCAATGTAAAAATACCACATTCCAGTACAGGGAAATCATCATCCTTTATTGTGCTACAGTCAATATCACATTAAGAATAATGTTTCCTATTTAATAACAACCACTGTATGTTCATTTAGGATTCTCTGCTCTTCAGCAGCTGTCGAATTTTGTCAGCTTGAGCCACCAGATGAACGTACTTGGCACCAAGGCTGAATATTCCTTACTGGTACGTTCATTCTATTTATCTGTGTCCTCCAAGACTGACTATCCCCCTCGCACGCCAAGGAAGCTGTCCCATGTTTGGGCACCTTGTCTGCCCCTCTGTATGAGGAACACTGGGACGGGGATGATCATCTGCTCCTTAGACTTCCACAGAGGCTCAGGTTCTCCTGCCAGCTGCGCTGAGGAGGTCTGGAACAGCCCGGGACAGCTCCTCCAAAGCCAACAACAGTCACTAAAGATAGAGCGTGGCCCCCAAACTGTGGGGCAGAAGCCCAAGTGCTTTTCCCATCAGCTTAACTGGCCAAATATTTACCAGTTAAGAACAGACCTTAACCTAACACTTAATTTATATGGCTCAGCTGCTAAGAGACTTTCTTCTTCATCTTTAACATGAACAAAACATTGTTATTTCTCAACACTTCAAATGAGCGGTGACAAAGACGTGCATTGAGGCCACTGTCTGCAGTTGGTTCATGTCAAAGGCATCTGCCCTGTGCAAGTTTGGCCTGACTCGCTACAGGTCAGAATTAGCTGCAGCTCTCCCCATTGGGATTTTGGGGATTTTTTTCTTTTGGGGGTGGGGGTAGTCTTTTTCATTTATGTGCCATATTAACATTAAACATAGCTGACTACCCAGCTCGTGTTAGATCTTCCTGATGCTAGTTGCAAAGGCTTGAGGATATATAGTTATAATCCCTAGTCAACCAAAATCATCGGTTATGAAACAAAATACATGTTTAATCATGACCAGAGGACAGGACTAACTAGAGCATGCATTATTGATTAAAGAGAGGGTCTTTCCCATTTCTGTCTCCCTTTTAGTGAATAGTATCATAAACACGGGTTTGTTACTGGTGAAGCCCTCGGAGGACGCTTTCATTTTGACTGCTGAAGTTAATCTACCAGGACGACAGCAAAACTGAAATCCAAAGGGCACTGAACTCTACATATCAAAGGGCACAAGAACGTCAAAGTCTCTTTGGGGGTACTTTCATCTCACGAGACGCAGTCACTGTCAGAGGACCAATGTATGAAAGTGACCCAGCCCCTGCAAAAGCCAGGTATCCCCTGCCTAGTGAAGTCTGTAGTGCTGGTAGTTATGTTAACATGCAAACTTGGCCATCCATGAGAAAGGACTGACTGCCTATGTTTGCTTGCCTTGTGTAAAAGCAGACTTCGGAAGAACTGTTCTTTTATGAATTTCATTTCTAGACTAGTGTGTTGACTTGTTTGAGGAGGCAGAAGAATAATTACTCTCATAGAACAGACTGCTGGCTGATTAATGTAATGATTTATTTTTTGCCAAATAAATTAAGAAGTGCATGATTTCAGAAAATATTATTCTTGAGCAAATAATTAAAAGCAAAATACCTGTCTTAGTCAGAAACTGCTACTAGCTGCAATTCAATTAAGTTGTCCAACCCAGTCATTTGTTCTATCCTTGAACAAAGCTGGTGCTCTATAGAGCAACCCACTATTTTGGAGAAAGTTCAATGATCTGAGTCATTCTTATAGGCACAGCAAAGAGACTAAGATAATTCTAAGATAACTGCATTACCTTTGCTTCCCTGCCCCCCCC
>NW_009258383.1:149672-158772 GCF_000687185.1 Egretta garzetta
CCCCCCCCCCCTTTTTTTTTTGCATTAAATACCTACGCTCTGGTATTCAGTAAAACCCCATAAGGAGTGAGAACTACTCTCTGCGCTGGAGACACACTTTTCTTTCCCCATGTTCATTGACAATTTTCAAATCCATTTATCAAGTTAGGAAAACAAACATACAAATATTTTGTTAAATAATTATACAAGTATTGACGTTCTTTTGATAAAACCTGACACAAAGCAATTAGAGTCTGTTATTTAATAGTGCAGTTACTCAAAAAGGCCACTCTAATTGAATGTGAATTTTTGCTCACTTTCAGATTACTACTTCGCTAAAAAGTTGACTTTCAACATTTGTTCCCACTAATTCCTTTCTGACACAGTTAATTTAAATAACCCTCAGTTAATCTGGGCTGACCACTGCGAAGACCTATGGTTGCGTGCGTGAGATGTTGCTATAGCCTGAGGCTGCTGCCTTCTGATTTTTAACAGCAGGAAACATTTAAAGCTACCAGCTCCAGCGCCAGGTTTCTCCTGTAGCAGATACCAATCTGTTCATTTTTAGACTGTAGATTTCAGATTATAGCACACATACAGAGTTTACAGAACCAATGCCTGCTATTGAACCTTTTGATTGAGGCCAAGGATTTTTACAAATATAAGAAGCATCACAAAAACGGAAACTGGCACAAACAGCATTTTAAGTAGGCCTAATTGTATCTGCATGCAAAAATCTGATTAATATTAATGCCTGTGCCTGCTTACTAACACAGTTTTAGAAACCCACTGCTTTTAATAAAAAAATTATGAAAAATAAAGACAGCCAACAACCTGTGACTGGAATTATTTTTAAAACCACTGTCCTGATATCTTCCCTACTGTCATTTACACAGACAGCATGCCCTGATTATGTTCTAATGATACGTTATTCCTAACAAGATTCACTTGATGGAACCAGAATTTAATTAGCATCTTTAAAACAGATTTTAGGTGCAAACAGCTTTTACATGGAATAAGGACTGCTGCTTAATTTAAGCATGTGTGTGTTACTACAGAAATCAATGTTTGTCTGCCTTACTAATGACTTGCAGGCCACGTTTTACACAGACCTTTCTTCTGAGAAAGTTTCTTCTTTCATACACCAGGGACTGAATCCATATCACCTCATTTAGCCATCTAAAATGATGTATGTCTTCTACAGAATAATTGGAGATGGAAAGATGTATCCATAGGCAACTCACCCAGCCTATCCTGAATGTTTGTAATAGAACAGGACAAGCCACTTTCTGTAATATCGGCCTCCTTCCATGGACTACGGAGGGAGCCAAGAAACAATCCTGGACAAGACATTTTAGGTGGTCCTACATAAGGTGTGTGAATTATATTTACCGAATCTTAACCCAGTCTGAAGGGAGGGGGAAAGGTGCTGATTCCTATCACAAAAGACAAAGAGGTAGGCTCTTATCTGGCAGTAACAGGTATTTTGGTTTTGGAGATCACAAATTTATGCTGCGTTATCGCCAAGATGCTCCTGCATAGAACAAGGCTCCTGTGCCTCTAGGTGCTGCATAAACAGAGAAATACCTGTTATTTCCTGAAAATAACATATTCAGATAAAAAGAAAATGAGAATTGCTTTAAGATATAACCAAAACTTGTATTATTTCACAACAACCTTGAAACAATACCTTAACATTTCTGTAACAAACTCGGGACAAATCTTTACAACCACCAGTTGTATGGTGCATAAAATACGACTCTCACCATTAGCCAACTATTAAATACTGTTGAAGTAAATATTTTTCCTAGAAGTGTTGTTAAGAGAAAAGAGACTTGCTGCTAAAAAGGTCATGGTACTGCATTCCTGACTCTGGTAAAAACTCCACTGAGTTCAATAGCTGTTTTGCCTGAATACTGATGACAAGATTTGTGTTTCCACTTTTCCCATCTGAAACTTGCACTTCAGTCATTGTGTCATTTTAATGGTCTTGTAATGGGAAGTCTCTCTAGGTTTGGATTAGTTGCTTCCTACAGTAATCTCATATTGCTGAAACATTATAATCACATAAACACAGCTTCTACATGCTAACGCCGCATTTGTTTTGATTCGGTAAGCACATTTTAATGGTATTAGCACAGATTCTCTCTAGACTTGTATGGGAATCATTTTATTGCCATTACATTACAATGTGAGATTACAGCAGCACTAAATCCAGATTGCTGTGACACAAAATTTACAAAAAAGCAAAAAGAATGGCTCGATAGGTATTTATTATATTCAGAAAAAGTTAAACACAGCCGACATTTAGAAACAAGGGCTGCCCTGGCAACATCAAGAGCTTTGTAAGTGGGTTTTTCCTTTATAACCATGCAGTCCTAGGAAATGTGACATAGTGCAGGCTCGCTATATATTTACAGACGGAGGAAACGATTTTAACATTCGATTCTACTGTGAGCAACCTCTACAGAGCATGGAAAAGCCCCAAATTAGAAATATATGACACATCTGTAATAAATTACCATTAGCTAGTCTCTGCTGTGTTATCTCACCATTCCCCCCCCGCGTGTAAACATTTTGCAACAAGGGAAGAAGTTAGCAAGACAAAAGAAGAGGAGAGGCCGAGGGTAAGAGAACACGTGCAGACTATGCCAGGAAGAATTTTAAAAATGAACTTCTTTCTCTCTTTCCCCATGCCCCGGCCAACTCTGTAGGGGTTTATGAGGTGGAAGGAACTCAATAGTGCCAGCACGGTTCTTCCTCTTCCACACCAGACAAGCAAGTTTTCTAACTTCTCTTACAGATGGGTGCCAGATCTACTTTCCCTTCTTCAAATATTTATTCACAAGCGCAAATTACAGTACAAACACTCCTGAAACCCAGCTTGCTCTCATACACTGTTTCCAAAAAGCATGGCTTTTTTTTTCATGCACAGCTTCAGGGAAGTGCAGCTACATGGGGCTGTGGAGCACAGCTCTCTACAGCTGGCTGGGTGAGAGCAGCAGTAGGAGTGAACTTGCATCTGCTCCAGAAGGACAGGTATAGGCTTATCTGTCATTTAGCCCAGCAATTCCCTCTGCATCAATGCCTGCAAAGGTGTCCAACACCCTGCGATGCCATACTCCCACATGGGCACTCTCACAGCACCACTAGTTGCCTCTGTGTTACGCAAGGTAACAGCATATCTCATATTGCTTTTGGGCTATTTTGCCCAAGAAACAGAACTTGGAAATGGAGTAAAAGTACTATGAAAAAATGCAGGTTTCTGGGCAAACTCACATCTCTTCTGCAGAAATGGCAGATGTGCTTCTCTGAAGGTGACGCAGATTATTCTCATTAGAGCCATATCTATTCTTCCCTGTCTTCAGAAGTGACATTGGTCAGAAGTGACATTGGTCTTTTTCTTCTCCCAGACTGGAGCTATGACTTGCTGAACTTCAGGCTAATTCAGAAAAATGACCCAAGGAAAATAATCTTATCCGTCAGAGGCAGTGTTTTCTTTTTTCACTACCTTCATACTATGATAATTTAAAAAAACCCCAACAAAACAACAAAAAGTATCACAACAGCTTTTCATAGTATGGCCCCATGCCTGGTGCAGAAGTGCACTAAGGGGACAAGCACACTTCATGTATAGTGCTGGCCTTGCTCCTAGTTCTCAGGCAGACTGCATAGGGATGGCACACGAGTACTTCCATGAGCATCAGCACTGAGGCAAGGCTTTGTGTCCTAAGGATTGATGTCACACGGGAGATTTTTCATGCCTTGACTGAAGCTCTTCTCAGAGAGGAGGGGAACACTTACAGCGCCTCTCTCCTATAGAACTCCTGTCTAACCCCATACGAGCATATGTTGCAGCTCTTCCTTTAATAAGCCACCTGCAGTTTCCCACCTTTGGGTGGCTGCATTTTCATGGAGCAACTAAAAACCTCACCATTTCAGATATGGGTACTCTCTCAACTGGGTAGAAATTGGCCAACAGATTCAAAACCTAGAGAACTCACAGGCGAAATATTTAAAAAGCATCACCTATCCCAACCTTGACACCTTTTTTCCTGAAACTCACTGTTCTGGAGATACTTGGAATGCAGTGGCCTTCAACAACCTAGCTCTTGTCCCAAAACCATTCAGAAACATAAATTACCTTAAGAAGCCAAGCTAAAAGAAACACCAAATGCTGTTTTTTACTAGATTTTCTATATATGCTTTGAGCAACCAAAAAGCTTTTACACTACAGAATTGAGAAGGGATACTGGAAGTAAGACTTTATATTAAGTTACAATACATGCTGTGAAAAAAATTAGGAGAACTCTAGCCAAGCTTTACATATTTCTACAACAATAAGCAGAAGCCCCAGCAAAATATGCATGTACACACACCACAGCAGTTATATTGCTTGAGTGTCACTGGGAACGTTCTACAACCTAAAAGCCACTTAAATTGTAAAAGAAATTTAAACACTATTACACATACATGAAAGGCCAATATATTGATTCGCTGCCCTCAGAACTTCCAAAAAGCACACTCTGGGGAAAGGAACTGGGCAAGCGAGAAGCAAAGCTTTTAAATGTTCACCTGAAAGGGTAAGTGAAAATTTTCACTGTGTACTCCCTCCACTGCTCAGCTAGTGGCAGACAGACAGACCTTCCAGCTATTCTCATAGTTTGAGGGTCACATTCTTGCTCTAGCTAGGCTTTGAGCCAGACATACATAAAACAGGTTTCTTCCTTACAGCTGAACAGCCACACCAGAGCGAAGTGCAGCCTCTCATATCAATTTCACGGTATGGCCATACCTTTGGGATCAAAGCAAGCAGATGTGATCTGCACATGAGTACGCATGCACGCGTACAGTGCTTTGCCCCAGAGGCAGAGTTTAAGCCACTTAGTATGTAATATTTTGCACACGTTTTTTTCAGTTTGGTTAAAGTTCAGTTGTATGCACAGTAGAGTCAGATTTTTATAATACCTTGTTTCTGTGCAGATAACAGTCTCAAAACCCAGGCTTGCTTTAAGCAAAGCCAAACTGAAGTTTCTCTTCCTCAGAGAGATCTGAGACCAACATCCCCATACATGTTTTTTCATCAACATCTCCTTCAGAAGTACTTCAGGGGATTTTTCATTTGGGGCAGCTTCCAAAATTACTCCTGATAAAAGGTCAAATAAAAATTCTCCCCTGGGGTCCAACATTACATTAATTATATTTTACATGCACATGCGTGTTTTTAGGCCAAAAATCAGGACCGAAGTCACATTTCGCTATATGCAAATATGGGCTGAGCCCTGCATGCTAATGCATGCATTTGTATTCTTAAGCCTAAACAGAATCATATTTGCTTCTCATGGGTGCTGGGCTACAAGCACACACTCTCTTTTTTGCTAGGACAACTTGATATAGGAAAAAAGTTTGTGCTTTTCAGAAATGCGTGTCCAGTCTTCATTCCCTCTAAATTTCAAATCTGAAACTTAAGCCTACACATTACTCTTACTGTTATTCTCACTGGCTTAATTGCTTTTTTCTCTATTTAAGGTCACATGTGTTTAAATGTTTCCACATGAGCTTAAACATTTCGGTAAGCATGTTGGATTATCACACATTATCACTCAGGTGTGCAGCACCATTGCCAAGAGCCACACCAAATCAGTCTATGGATCTTTACATGCAGAGCTAAAGAGAAAAGGGATGGAGGTCAAAGACACCAAAGGACCGTCTCACCACACATATCTATGCAATGGTAGTGCGACGTTCATTACTACCTCCTGGTCAAGACTGGACATTACTAGCTAGAAAATTCAGATGGATGAACCCCAAGGTCAGCTTTGTGGCAGAACGCACCAGTCACTGATTCACTCAGGCCTGTGAAGCCATACACAGTGGAGAACAGCGTGGAGATGGGGTTTAGTGCCTCATTCAAGGTCACAGACTGCCGCAGCTGGGATAAGCAGGTTCTTCCAGAAAACCACTTTCTTTAATAGTGAGCAATGGGTTTAGATGCACAGAACTAAATTCAGTTTCCCTGTATTGCAAACAATTGTATCCAAAAACTTGCAATCTGAAGATCCACTGGAAAAAAAACAGCCCAAGAAAAGCCTTCACAGTTTCAACTGTGACTGTTCTGCTATGGCTGTGTCAGGAAATGGAAGCCGTACGCTCCTCTCAAGGTCCACTTCTGCTGCAACGAGAAACTATCCCGAACAAGAAAAGTTAATGTGAGCCAAGTGAAAGCTTAAAGCTGATGGGTGTAACTTAAAGATTATCTTTTAACTTAGAGACTGTCTTTACAGAGTCTGCGTGCTTTGTCAGTGGTCAAAGGCAAAGACCACTTGCTTGTGCGACTCCTGGTACTAAGTTCTTACCCACAGCTGGGCACAACAGTGAAGCAGCAGGAAGAACCAATACACACAAGCTGATGAGACTGTCAGGTCTCCCGCATATCCTTCTGCTTTCTTTACAGGTATTGCTGGATCTTCAGTCTTAACAAGAACTGGACGTAGAACCCCACCACTGCCTTTTAGTACCACAGAATGCAGTATCACAGTATTTCTAACAGAAGATACAAACTCAGTACCTTTGTCCTGGAAAATATTAATTATCTGGGTTTTTTTAAAATGTTCGCTACCCAGTCTAAAGTGAGTAACACAGACCCAAGCCCTGCAATAAAGTTTAAAACCTTCAAGAGTTCAAGCAGTAAGACCAGCTGAACATTTCCAGACCCATCTGAAAATGACCCATCTGCCAGAAGTACGCAAATCACAGCAAAGAAGGAGTTAAATTCCTCATTTAGTCATCACTACAGAGACTTGGGACAGGGCAAAGACAACTGTGGGATAAAACAATTCTCCTTTTACACTTTGAGGTGAGATCCCAAAAGAGCAGAAAAAGAGAGTGCCTCGGCAGGTAACATACCATTCTTCTTTGGTCCTCCCTCCTCCACAGAAGTTACTTCAAGAAAAACTTCGTGGCTTTGGCTCCATGCAAAACTAAGGTTTCAGAATATCTTTGAGAAGAGTCATCCTACGTGTTTCTGAGATCCGACTGGAAAATTGTGATTTACTTAAAACTGCCATATAAGAGATGGTGGTGGTGGTGTTGTTTCTTCTTACTTTCTTCTTCTTATCCAAGTAGTTAAATACTTCTGAAACATATTCCAGCCATTGCTAGGATATGCCTTTCTTGGATTATTACCCACACACGTATTAATATCAGACCAAAGATATGGCCACTGCTTAGAAAATTCTGAGGAAGCTTTTTGTCATCAGAAAGTGATGCCAAAGCAGAAAACCTACCTTACCAGATTTGAGAAAAAGAGGAAATTTCTTTTTAGAACTAAGGGGATGGGTCACTCCCTTTCCCTTCCAATACAGCTGGTAATGCAATGACTTTATTCTCCAGAAACACGTAAGACCTAAGTTCAAAACCGCTCTGAATCAAACCAGGGACTTGAACCTCCGGTTTCTACAACCTAGATGGATTTCTAATCCCCTCCTACCAGACAGGTGGCCAGTCTGATGCAAGCAGAAGTCTCCTTTCTCTGTTTTCATGAATCCTTAAGAAGTCTTGGTTTCAGCTTACTGAACAAAGTTCATTTTTTAGCATTTGAAGTTTTGAAAGATGGAAAAAATATTTTAGATCTGCATCAAGCGAAATAAGAAATAAAATCCACAGAATGTTCAGAGAAAGTCCTTTAATAAACACAGAACTCACTGGTGCCATATGCTTCCCTATATACTGATATTTATATGTGAGGAGCAAGCTGAAGGCTCCCTAACCACAGAGGGAAGCAGTGACACTTGTTCCTGCTCTACCACCCGTTAATTTAATCAGTTAGCACTGGTCACCTATATGAAATGTAATTAAGCATCTGAATGCCATTGTTGCCACTTTTGATTATAACTACAAAAATGAATGTGATGATGGCAAATATTACGTCTGTTAAATTTCAAAACATGAGACACATTCATAATAATAAATGACACTTATGTAGTCTTTCATACAACAATCCCGAAGTACCTGACAAAATGATACAAAACTACCTATTACAAGCATCACTTCACCCATCACTGAAACACAGCCCCCAGCAGAAAGAAGGCAACAACCTTTAAACACTACTGAACATATTACGACCGAGGACGTCGAATAATGTATCTAGTATAAAGCACAGAGGAATTCCAGACAAGCAAAACACAATTTTCCAAAAGCAAGTGACCTCTGGCTAAAAATCTGTTTCATTCAAGATTTATCACAAGCCTCTAGCATACAGAAAATACCATCCTTAACAACAGACATGCCTGAAAGAATTAAATCTACAAGTTTCTTAGAGATCATATATATTCATGTATTTGCTAGGCCAAAAGATGCTCATCTGAGCTCCTCACCCACAGGACTTGTATGCTTCAACTCGGGACCACGCCACCACAAGACCTGGTGCAGAGGGGCTGCTGAACACCCAAGGCCACTGTTGGGCAGTGGCCTGGCTACAGCGCTGAACCCCACTTGGCAGAGGGGACCCAAACCTCCCTCACTCAGAACCAGCACTTCTCTCTGCAGCTCGCCAGACTGGTGCAAGGGGAGGAGAAAGCAGGGCACCTGCTGCAACTGCATTCTGTAAAGGGCAGCACACCTCAGGCCACAGGGAAAATGCATGGTGTCTGCATCCCAACAAGGCTTGCAGGCAAGTCTGGGGCTTTGCTGTTGAGCCTTGTCAAGCTTCAGCGACTCTGGAAGCATCTTGCAGAGGGCTGCGGGTGCTTCCAGATGGAGAGGCAGCTGAAGGCAGGCTTTGAAGGTCCCAGTTTTAGATTGAGAGATTTGTTCCTTCACAGAGCCACCCTCAGGGACTGATGGGAGAGGAGTACTAGAGAGGATGTAGTTCCAGTATTTAGCTTGTTATGACTGCACAAATATTAAATACCAGCACTAATAATAGCAGCGTAGCTGCACTTCCACAGTGAAGCCCGACTGAGCTGGGGGGTAACTCTGCTGGAAACTGTCACCCGCTGCTGTGAAACGCTTTTCCAGAAAGGAGGAGGTGTTCACCACCCCAAGCTCCAGCCCTGCTGCGGGTCTCCCCGCAGGAGCCCTGCCCGCCCCCGCGCCGCTGTCCCGGCCGGGGCCTCCTCCC
>NW_009258383.1:159391-166473 GCF_000687185.1 Egretta garzetta
GTTCGCGCTCCCCAGAAGCCCGGTGGAGCGAGGTGCGGCGGTGTTTTGTGCCAGCGCTGGCTCCAAGTACGAAGGAGAGTCGGCGGATGTGAGCATCCAGCCTGTCCTTGCTCGTACCCTCTGTTTACACAGCAGGGGGGAGGCTTGGATCCACTGAGTCATTTTGGGTGGGGAGATCGCACTGAATGCTTGGGTTTTGCAAATTTTTTAATTTGCCCTTGCAATACAAATAACAGGGAAGGTTGAAGAGGCACTTCCCAGTACTCGCAAACAGGATGACAATGACAGATTCTGGATAAAAATGCAGGTGCAAAGTATGAAATGAAAACAGAGCTGACACCAAGTTCTTACGCTTTCCACCCTGGATCTCAAAAGTGGCTTGTTTCCCTAAGGCTCACAGCATCCTGTGGTACTATTCCGTTCCAAAGAAGGGCAAACAGATGCTGGCAACATGACTAGCAAAGGCACAGAGGGCGGTGAACTCCTCCAGCTCTCGCACACAGCCAAAGCTGCAGCAAAGCCGCCCTGTGCACTGTGCGGCCATGTTACCTGAACCCGGGAAAGAGAGCTCAGGCTTTTCTGGGAGAAATCCTTGCTGGTTTTGTTGCTATCCATTCTACTTTGACTCCTTCCCAGTCCCCGTTCATACCAGATTGGGGCCAGCAATGGCCCTGCATCCCGCTGTGCAGAGCCTCAACCTGCGCTCAGTGCTGCAGCATGGTGCCCGCAAATGGATTCTGGTGTCCCTGCCTTTAACATGGCTGTTCATTGCCTGGGGGAGCTGGATCCTAGCTTTTATTCAGATCCCAGATAATCCTGTGATGCAGAAAGTGAGTGGGCCAGACAGAATGAAAGCCAACGCATGCTTATGCTGGGGCCTTTTATCATCTATCTTACAGCGAAGGACAAAAGTGGAGGTAGTGGATGAAAAATGAGGAGGGTGCAGAAGTATACAACTTTAGAGAGGTAGGAGGTAAGAGAAAGTTGTGCTTTTACAAAAGTGATGGAGAAATGGAATTTTGGCTTAAAAAAAAAAAAGCAAAAAAGCATTGTGAGAATGCTAGACCTAAGGGTCAGAGTCCACAATGACTGGTGATACTGGTGTGGGGAGGGCTGGACCTTTAGGATCTCAGCTGAAAGGGAAATTACTGCCCAGTAAAGGGAAAGTAAGGATGAAGAAGATGAAGCAAGTGGAATGCTTGGGACCTTTCCCATTAGCAGCCAGTCACCACGTATATGCAGCAGTGATTAATACAGATAGATGGCTAGAGCTAAGCTTCTGGGATGGTTCCAGTTGTCAGCGTCACTTGTTTTTATTTGCTTCTCATATGAAGTCAAGTGAGTATGGGTCCTGCAAGGATTAAGTGGAGATATGAAAGCCTGTCATTTATAATGCCTTGTATTTCAACATGTTCATATTGCTGGGCAATCAATGCAGGAGAAATTATGTATGAGAGCTATGTTAAAAATAGTCATGCAATGCTTTATGGGACATCATTTGTCACTGGCCATATCAAACCTGTTTTGAAGATTTGCCATGAATTTTACATAAGGCCTGCACTTCTACATCTCTTTTGTGTTTTAAAATATAAAAGCAGTATTAAAACTTGGGTAGGTACAAAGTAAAACCTTATTCAATCTGCATTTTTACACACACAGAATGAGTTTCTCTTTAAAGCAATCTTCAGTATGTCCAAATCAAAGTAAGGTACTATATTTTTATTTTTTATGTCCTTGACTTCAACCTGCTACAAAACAGAGGCTTGTAAACATAAAGTAATGAGACTGTCTCCTTCAGACCAAATGTGTAGTGAACAGTGAAAACAAGTCAGCAGCTGGCAGAGTCTATACTTATGACACTGTATTCACAATTTAGGTGATATACAACCTCCTGTAATGTATCTGGCATTTGTACCCCCTTTCCCAAGTCTGAAAACCAGGCTGTGGGCTTCCTAGAAATGCTGAATTGGTTACCACATTAAATGGCTCATGAAACAGGGGGAAACAATCCCTCCCCTCCCAGACCCCTCAGCTATGTTGCCATACAAAGAGCAGTGGCGACTGTCAGTAACATCACAAACTGGAATAGCCACATTGCATGGTTCAGAAACAAGGAGCAGCAGTTTACTATTAAAAAAAAAAAGAAAGTTCTTTATTTTGCCAGGTCTAAAGAAAAGCTTGGTGTCAGTAGCTTTTGTAGAAGTTACAGTCTGCTAAATAACGCCTGCGCTTTCGTCCACCTCTGTCATGCAGTTACCCAAAGCAACACTGAAGTCAGCGACTGATCCTTTTCCCATTTGGGACACTGTTGTAAACTGGGTCCACTGTACCAGTAGACACAAAATAAGGACCAGACACTTGCAGTGCATGAGCTTCAGTAGCATCTCCTCTCTTTCCAGGGGCAGAGGAAGAAGAGAGCAGACCAGCAGGTGCAACGCCAGAGCTGATGCAAGGGAGTGCGCTTCAGGGTGACCTAGAGGGAAGTGCCGTAAAGGGACCAACCATAACCAGAGGGTGGCACAGAGGTACCCAAACCCGGGTGGGATTTCCCAGGACAGAGAGGCTGGGACAGCCACTGCCACCCGGGTAGCTATGGAAACAGCTGAGCCGCTGCACCAGGACCCCGGGGTCCGAGTGGTCCTCCTCCAGCCTGAAATCTTCTGCTCAGGGCTCAATTACTTGGGTGATACAGAAGATATAAAAACCATGCCGTGTTGTGGTTTACTCAGCAATTGATAATGTGTACGCTAGCTTAAATGCAGTATTTTTCTCCTTTGAAACAAGCCCCTTTGGGGGGGCTCTGGTAACAGTGACAGATTATAGCATTCTCTAGGCCAACTAATGTAACTGGAAAACCAGACAAACTTACAGGCACAAACAAACACTTCTTCGATACGATGCTGTATATGAGTTTTTCTTCTGGTACGACTTGAAGATAATTCCAGTTTGCTTTAATAAAAATTAGTGACTGAAGACCACAGATTGCTGTTATTCTTTCTTCAGAAAGATAATAAGCAAGGAAAGGAAAAAGAGGCAAAATGTAATTTCAAGCAGTATTTGTGCAAGGGCCATTGCAAACAGAATAATTTGCACACACCGCTGAGGAATGGCAAGCGAGGGTATCACTTGCGCACATATACAATATAATACACATTTTACCAGTTGGTAGCATGAATAAATAGAAACCCCAGAATGTAAAAAACATCGCAGAGGAAATTCATCCAGCAAGGGTGAAATACGCAAAATTTAATCCTTCAGG
Source organism: Egretta garzetta (assembly GCF_000687185.1). Classification (NCBI taxonomy): domain Eukaryota; kingdom Metazoa; phylum Chordata; class Aves; order Pelecaniformes; family Ardeidae; genus Egretta; species Egretta garzetta. The sequence goes on from NW_009258383.1 coordinate 162,651, forward strand.
GAAACCCTTTATTGATCGAGATAAAAAGGCCTCCCCCTCACTTTCAAAGTCATTCCATAAATTGAGAGGGTTAGAAAGAAGAATTTGCTTGTCAGCCTAGCATACGCCTGCTGCTCTCAGGACAGGAGTCCTTCAGTTCATGCAGGAGATGAACTGCATGGTAAGCAGGGTTTTAAAATCAGCCGTGACTGTTTGGAAGGGGTTTCAGGTATGTCTTTTTTGTTTAGGAAGGGTTTTTTTGTTAGCAGTGTTACTGAAAGATGACAATGGCCGTTCTTGAAAAGTTCTGGTGTGCTGCATGTCTAGGTACCAGCCTGAGTGTTAAATTGCAGGTGCTCCTGCAAAATAAAAATTGGAAGAAGTAGGCAATACATAATACTTAACTGGAAATAACACAAAGCTATTCATTAACAGCAAAAGTAAATATGTCTCTGAAGAATATTAAGTTACGGTTTTCTGGAGGCAAAAGGCAGAACAATGTTGACTTTGACTAAAGACTTACTTAATCCTACATTCTTAGTTATTATTTGAGTTAGTGGAGGGTATTTAGAAATAGCCAAGCTAGGCTGATCATTCAGAAAGTTTGCAGAATTCAGCTTTAATACTATTTCAGCATGTCATTTCTCTCCTCATATTTGGAATTAATGTCTGCTTAAATTACACAGAAATAATGCAGAAGAAAATAAAATACTTGTTACAAATGAGAGAGATTGGAGGACCAAGTATCTCTAGAATAAGCCATAGTTTATCTTTTTTTTATTTGTCTGACTAGGCTAGAAACTCTTAGCAGGTTGTAGGATGGTACCTCATCTGTTACCTTGTTGATTAATATTTTAGGAGGGAAAGTATTTTCAAGCTTTTGTTTGATCTGAAAAATATCTTCTCTTTTTTTTTTTTTTTCTAGAGAGGAGTATGCAGACAAGTATTCCTGTGAGTCTGTGAGCTTCTGAGGTATTTTCAGCAAAAAGTGCATGTTCACTTTCTGAGTTAAGAGGAATTTTTTCAAAGACTCGTACGTAAATCTACTCAGTCTAGATGACAAGTGTCTACGCAGACATTTTTTTAGAAAATGACAGGTTTACTAGTCACATATAATCTTAAACTGCAGGTGTCTTACTGTTGATGATTACACAGCAGAGGAACAGAAGAAGGAGAGGAATGAAATCCCTGGTTACACTGCAGGCGTGGAAGATGGGATGATGGGGCAATTTGCATAATTTATGACAGGCTTCTGGTTGAAAGCAAAAGGTTCCTAAATAAACACTTCCATCTCTTTTCAAGAAATAAAGATTTTTTTACAGATACAGCAAAAAAAATTAGAGTGGCTTTTACTATTTTACTCAATATTAGAGACTTCCACATCATTTTCTAGTAGTATGTGGAGGAATTTTGGAAACTCCTGCTTCTGTTTCTAGCTCAGCATTAGGATGACTTCATTCAGTAGCACAAAATTCAAGCTTATTTCTGCCAGTGATCAGTGATAACATACATGGGTAAACCACGAGTGGTCACTTCAGCCTGCCACTTTAACTTCATTCTTTTGATAAATCCCAAGAGCTGCAGATAAATGACTTTGATACCATCTGTACTTGCACTTAGTAGCAAAGTTACAAATATCTTCGCGTGGATGTAATTGAGGGCAAAACTTGAGGCCATTAGATTTCAATTCACTGTACAAACACAATTTCTTCCAGTTAGTTGCCACCTTTTAAACTTTATGTCTTTAATGAGAGAAACTGAGAATGAGAAAACTCCTTAATGAGGAGAATTGAAATGGAGAGGGCTCTACAGGCTCAGACTAAACCATACAGGGAGGCTAGACTGTTTTATTTTCCCACTAACTCACTGGATCAAATCCTATCTCCTTAAATCAATTCCCTACCTCCCATTTCTTTATTGCAAACAAGATTTGTCCTTTATAGCCTCAAATTTCTATTGCTTAGGAAAAGGCCTTTGAAGGTCATGAGATTGCTTATGTTTAAGAAAAGATAAAATTTGGCTTACAAGCCTTTGGCTTGCTTGCTTAAAGCACATTTCTATTTTGTTTAAATGTGTTTCTCTGCTAATTTGGGCGCAGAAAGATGCTGTTAAGTAGGGTTCTTTGAAATCAGGAGTGAGTCTAGGGGCATGGGATCAGGTCTTCTATGCCCCATCCTCTAAGTAGTCTTTTTGAAATTAGTGAGGAGAACATAGCCCGTGTTCTGTCCAGACGGTTGTTGAATTATGAACATTATTTAATAGAAGATACAACTGATGGCAATTTAGAAGCATATGAAGTTAACATGAAACATCCAGGCTGCTATCCAAAATGGAACAGATGGATCTGAAATTGGTTAATGCTAGACCAAGGAAAGCTCAAGTATTTGTGCTTATTAACGCTATCTAGGTTACCGCTAGTGATTGCAGTGCACCCATGCATGCCTTAGCCTGCCTGTACTTTGCACTAAGCTAGCCTGATCCAAAGAACTACGCAGGCAGCAAAGGAGTTCTCACATGATGCCTTTAACCATTTCCCTGTTGAGTAAAACTTTGATAGATCTGTCTCCAGCCATCCACATCCAAAAAATTTTATTTGTGATGGCTTCTTTTTTTAAACTTGTATTATCGGTCTATATTTTTTTCACAAGTAGAGTTTCTTCATTTTCCCTGCTTGCATTACGGCCATCTGCTACCACTGCAGCTTTAACTGCATCTTCCTGATCTTTTATTCTCACCCGTTCGCTTACTCGTTGTTTTCACCTGTCTCTCTAAGTAATACTAAGCATACATCTTTCCATGCTTCAGTGTCCAGCTTCTTGCTCTGCTCTATCATCTTCTCAGTTTTTGCTCCCTGTCATGGCTCATGAGACACACCGTTCAAAACTTTCTTTTAGAGAAATGAAAGTTATTGTATTTTCTCCAGTATTCCTCTAACTTTTTCGCTTTAACCTTGATTTTTTCTCTATTTTTTTTATTTTGGTATAAACCAATGCAGAACACTAGAAGAAGTAGATACCTCCCCATACAACATCATGTATTATTATTTCCTCTTTTATTAAAAAAACAATATTAGTTTGTACTCACAGCAAGAACGTAATTCAGCTTTAGGCCTTACAGAATTGTGTTTGGGAGATTACGCAACAATTGTTCTGATCCGTGAAATTAACTACCAAACGCTGATCTTCATCAGATTTAGCACAGTAAAAGGGGATTCAATTAAAAATTTAAACGCCTGAGAGTTTTACTTCTGATTTGTAAAGCTAAAACTCACTCTTACCAGCCCCAAGTACATTGCATTCCCCCAACAGCTGCATCGAGAACAGTAATTTCCATGTGCAATTCTCTCTTTAATGCCTCTCTTTGTGGACAACATCAGTGTGTTTGGAGGGACAGTCTCTCCCACTCCTCCTCTGCTGTCATATTTTCAGTCAGGAACGCCGCCGTGATGGTAGGTCTGTAAGTGACCTGGAAGCTCCCCTGGGATCAGATTGCTATTTAAGAATTGAGCCCTGTCAGTTTGCCTGCCCTGCCAGGAACTGGCTTTTATCTATGGTAATTGCTTTTAGAGCTGGATAGCAAAGAGGCTCTTCTCTGAGATTCCCATGCTTCATCCTTCCTTGTGGCAGACTAGTTTCACAGCTGCTCCAGCCCATTTAGGAGTCATTTTTCTTTCACCTAGTGGATATAAATCTGCTGCATTCCGCCTACAATTGACTGTCCCTCTGCTTCGCTTTAGGACTTGTCCATTCAGCACTGCTTAATGATCCTGATCCTGCAGTCCCTCGGCGTTGACCATAAGTTGGGTGGGAGAGGGGTCAAGTTTGAGGCTGATTGATAGAAGCAG
>NW_009258383.1:166498-184224 GCF_000687185.1 Egretta garzetta
ACTGCCCCTTTCAAGTCAAACTAGGGTGAGCAATTTCTGCTGGCTTGCTCCATCTAGGATGCAGCTGCAGTCCGTGCTATTTAAAAGCCAATGTTTACAGGAGAGAACCAGTTTTCACAAGGCAAACAATTTTCTCTGGTTTTAACAGATTTTCTAGTTATTGATCAGCACAGCTACTTTTCTGAACGGGAAAGAAAGAGCTACGGGGGTGAGCAGCAAAGTAGCAGAATTTACACTGCATTAATTTGTATGATACTGAGTGTATACTAGATGGTATTGCTTCCAGCCATTATACACAGCTGTAGAAATTTCAAGGCTGAGTACTGTCACTTCCAGGGGCTATCGCAGCAGCTGGGGATTGCTGGAGTGAGGGTGACTTGGATTTACCTTTTTCCTGCATAATTCCTCAGTTGCAAAATTTCTAACAGGGACAAGAATCCAGCCCTGAAAGTAAAAATGTTTCCCTTCTGCCTTGTGCACACCATGCAGGAATCGATGTAGCCATAGGGAAAGGGAAAAACTGACAGCTCGTCAAGAATAACCAACTGGAGATCAGGCAAACAAATAAAAGGGATTTTCTCATACTGAATGTTCATGGGAGAAGGACAGAACAAAGGAAAAAATGTTTTCCATTTTGCCATTACAAGGAGCTCCTTGAGTTTTTAGATCTATATTTTTTTGCTCTTTAGTCAAGTGCCTGCTTTAGGCAACATTTTGCATCTTTAATTCCCCTGATCCTGCAGGCTGATGCATGTGGGAAGCCCTGTGCTCCCATGTGGAGCCTCACCATTTTTAATGGTCTGCTGTGTGGGCAAAGGCATTTCCCCCTGGAGAGAAACTTTCAGTGTGAGGTGCATTAGTCAGTCTTCCCTTGTTTGTGTTGATCTTCCAGGCAAAAAAAGGAGGATAAAAGGTAGCAAAGAACTGAAAGCTGCACATCCTTCCTCATGCACATGCATGCAGAAGTACACGTGGCACAATGGCAGGAGCAGGCACCAAAAAGAAGCTATTCTGGTTAATTTTTGTGTTGTCTAAATTATGAGCTGACAGTATCCCCTCTTCCCTGCAACAGCATTCATCAGTTGCAAAATCTCACAGGGAGAGATTTCTCATTTTTCCTGTGTTTTGATTTCTGAGGATAGAGCTACAGTTATTTTATATGTACATTTTTATTTCTATTCATATTTGCTGTTGAATCTTAGTTTTACACCCAGCTGAAGAAAGTCAAGGACAGTTCTCTTTCAGCTGAAAACATTCTTTCTTTAAAAATTTGGCTGCTGTGTTCTTTGATTTATTGCCTTGCTTATGTTGGACAACATACCAAGTCTCATGTCACAATATTCCTATTATGAACGGGAGTGTTTTTTTCTCCTCTCTCGGTGATAGATAAATCAGAAGAGCTTGCATTTTAGGAGACAAAGCTACAGTTTGCTGTTCTGAATATTATATTAATTATCTCAGACACTGCACTTGGGACACTGTACCTGCCTATTTAATTGCCTTGCAGGAGCTGTAAGTCTCAGTTCCTGTATTGTCATGCAGATCAGTTACTCCTGTGCAAAGGGGTGTGAATACTGTACTTACTGAAATTCCTCCTCTTGTTTGTACCAGTGACAACAATCATACATGGAAGCCCATGTTTACACAGAGATAATTTTCTGAGCAAAACAGATGGGACAAATTAATCAGAGATAATAGGCACATTTTACAAATTTGGGGTTTATTTTTGTTTCCCATTTGAAAAGCTACCAATTCAGAAATGTTAACTTGGTATGAATATTTAATGTAATTGTCTGTTACATGGGTGCCAGTTTGCTAGAAATATGCACAGCCAGATCCAGCTACTTGTGTTTCCATCAAATTGTGGCTTCTTCTATTAAATTAAGGGGAATACTTACAACTCAGAAATGATGTTACATGCCAGAGTTTTGGACCCAGCCAGACTCAACACTCAGTGTTTGATGCATAGCAATTTTCCAGCCAGTGGCCCTCAGAACACTATCCAGATGATAAGGATCCTGGGCATAGCATCCTTATAGACATATCACCTACCTCAGGGACCCTGAGAACTGGATGCCTCCTTTAACAAGGACACCTCCACACTGATATTAAAATGTCCATTAAATTATTGGAAAACATGATGTTCTGTAAAACAGCAGGGCAATTGTTGCTAATTTTTCTAAATTGCCTTAAATAGATACTTTCTCTAGAAAAGAAGGTACCCAGAGACTGTCTGCTGCATGGCCAGTAGGGCTCTATTGGTCTTTCCGCTGGGAGCGTAGCGGAAGCAATGCATAGTAGGTCAGCTCCAAAATGTGTCTGCACATAAAATAGAGTGGGGAGCAAACATCCATGAAAACTGGAAAAAACTTTTTTGTTGCATGTATCTGAACCTGATGAGTGTTTAAAAAAAAAAAAAGCAACCTTGCTAATATTTAATAGAATGAAAACTGGGATATTATACTCAGAAGAGACTGAGCAGCTATTCTGAGCAAGCTAAGTATCTCCATGACCAATATCATGGAAGCAGTCAATATCATAGCACCAAAGAAAGGTGTGAAAACATCTGTAGGACTGTTTATACTCCCACCGAAAGACCCTATTAAGTCAAGGTAAATTGTACCAACTGCCTTAAAGTGGTGCCTGTCTGTTCTAATTTTTTTGATACAGCAAGCTGCAGCTTAGTGTGATGGTGATGGTACTGACCTATTAAGGCTGAGACTGATAGGAAAATGCAATTGTCACCTGCAGCTTTGCCACTGTGCTGCAACAGAAATATTCTTTTCTTGCACTGTTCTTGGTTGTGAAGGAGACAGCGGTCCCCTCCTTTCGTTGCCCAATTAGCTAACGCTGGTACATTTTGCTATAAGGATGCATTTTAAATGGGGTTCTTTTTAAAATGCATTTGGCAGCCTGAAGACACTACCAGAATAAATTAACTATGTTTAGTGCTGCATTTGAACAGTACCTTTTCAACTGCTTTGAAAATAGAGGCACTCCACACTTTTAGTGGTTTGTTGCAACTCAGTACAACTTTTGTCATTCTGCTAAACTAGGTTGGTGACTTTTCCCTTCCTAATTTTTTTTAGTGTGAATTTAGTGTTCATGAAGGATGCCAAATAAGCAGCCCTAGAGACTTCCCTTTATTTTTCCAGAAGACATTCAGAGTATCAGTGGTGAGAGTTCAGCGTTTGCTACACTGCCCTAGCAACGCGACATTTGGTTGACCACCCCAGGCGAAGGAGAAGGTAGTTCAGACTCCTGCAGGCTGGGTCTTTGCCCGTCCTGCTCACACTGCCTCAAAAGGAGGGATTGCAGTGCTGTGTGGCTTTCAGAGCTGAAAGCATAGATTTTCTCCTGCCTGCCACGTCTTCCTTCATAAAATGTCACTGGATTTTCCTCACACAATTTTGCCAGGTCTGTTGCTTGCTATGAGAAACTGTTTTGCAAGGTTTGGTGGAAAGTGCTGTACATTGATGGCTATGGAGGCATGAGTTCAAAAAAGCAGTTAAATATGGTCCTGAGAAGACAGTGGGCCACCTCTCTTAAATTGCTTAAATACTTCGTTGATCTCCCGTTCTCAATGTCCATTATACTTACTTTACTAAAAGCTCTCTGCTGATAATCGCGTTTGCTTAATATCGAAAGTTGTTGGGTGGTGATCATGTCCTCCTTTAATACTTTATAAAAAAATACAGGTCCAGGGCACTGCTTCTGGTTTATGTACCAAAACATGCAGACATCTGGGGGTACAGGATATTTTCATGTGTGTTTGAGTGACTTAGGAGCTAGCATCTTGACTGATAAGCAAATGTTATTCCTCCTGCAGACAAGCCTTCAGGTTCAAGGAGATATATTTTTAAAGCCATGATATAGCAGGTGTCAAGCTTTGCTTGCTTCTTCCACTTAGAATTCAATTGTGTAAACTTTACACCTGAGTACTTGGACCGTGAACAATTTATTTGAAGATGCCAGTCAAGCAGTCAGCAGTACAAATACTCCCAAATGCACCTGCGTTTGATTTTGCCGATACAGAAGGAAAACTCTTTTTCAGTGCAGTTGAGAGCCCCCAAATTTTGTTTCTTAATTAAAACTTTGGGTTGGTTTTTTTTTACATATGCAGTAGGGGCTGGAAGATGGGCAGCAGGAGGATTTTTCTGTCTTTTCTTTAAAGATCAGCAGATGCATTTTTAAAACTACAGTTTCAGTGAAATACCCAGGAAGGAATTCTGACATTATAACGTTATCAGTAGACTCGCGATAGGTTTTTCTCGGGATTTGAGAATTAGATTCCCGGTCTAGTGATACAATTTGCTCCTATACTTAGCTGACCTAGTAAGAGCCAGATGACGCTTACAGAGGGTTTTTGATACAGAAGTGTTAGTGAAGACACTGCTAGCTCCTCTGCCAGCAGACTTGTGAGTCAGTGAACACACGGGTCAAGAACAGGGAGGGGGCAAGGCAAAGCAGAGCTCAGAGCTCTGCTATTTAACCTTTAAGTACAAAAGCGTTGCATCAGAGGAGACATCATTTTTCTCAGGCCATTGGTCTGTTAGCACTGAGTCTTAGTGTGCTGAAGCACAAGGGAATGCGTCTTCCCTCACTAGGAAACCAGACTGATGCAAACCTACAGAATATATCAGATTGACATTAAAGCAGCATAAAGTAATTGATGCAGTTTAATATGTTCGTGGGAGCTTGCTTTGGTGTAGCTAACTTAAAGGCAAGGTCTTAGGTCTAGGCCAGTTGTAGTCCTACAGTTCTGAGGGTGTACACATGTGCTATAAAATGTGGCAGGTATGTGTTACGCTGTCCAAAAATTCCTGGCATTACCAGATTTGAATAAAACATTTTATCTTCAAGGCTTAGAGTATGGTTTAGTATTGATGTATTAAATAGCTCTTGGGTTCTGGATTAGAGCTGTCTGTATTTTGCCATTAGGCATGTGATGCAAGCGCATGTAAATCAACTTGGCATCTCACTGTAGGAAAGGTGCTTCATTTAGGTTAAACCTATGTCCCTAGTGGCTTCCCATTAAAGACTATTGAAACAGGGATGTTTTCTGTGACTTGGGGAGCAAATACAAGCAAATGGTCTCATTTGTGATAGAAAAACATAGACACAATTGACTAATAGCAGCTAAAATATGAAATATCTCAAGAAACTTCCTCTCTTGAAAACAAATTGGCATTTTGGGTGTGAGCCAGCTCATTCTAATGTGTATTTTCATGACAAGTCTGTTTCTTCATCCCCTCAGAATAGTCCCATTTTATAACTCTTTGTATAGAAAGTCTGCATTTCAGATGTCTGAGATGCTGATGAAGAGGATTTCCTAGATACCTTAGACCAAAGGTTTAGTTCCTGCCCTCATAATAGACTGAACATAGTGTTTACCTTTTCTAAATCTCTTATCCTTGGATATGTTTATAACTTCCTTCATCATGCAGTCTCTCTTTTTAAAGGTACTGAAGCAGGAAAAAAAAAAGAAAATACTTTTTATCACATAAAATTGCTTGAAGCAAGAAAGCTGCAGAAAATCATCTTACATGCAATATGCATTATACAAAATTAGTTTATATTTCTGAAGCCTTAGTCATCATGCTTCCAAGTGCAGCTTGTAATGAGGACATATTAAATAATTAGTGGTAATTGCATGCTGAAATAATGCTATGTACACGTTAACATGAGTCTGTTTAGGCCATAGACACACAGACTTTCTAATTGCTGTCTGAACAAAGTTATAGTCAAAGTTACGGATGATACTGGTTTGCAGATACTGAGATATTGTTCAGTAGCTGTAGTCCTTGAATAGGCTGAAGATTTCCAAACCAAGATGAATATTCTATAGTTACATTTTTTTAAAAAAGGGAGTGTCCCTGAGTTTGCTAGATTCATCACAGAAAATAGCTTTTAGAGATTCATGACTTTTTTCAGAGTAACATTTTTTCTTCATAAAGTTTTGGTGTTTTTTTAAAAAAAGAATACTCTTCCCTTTTCACACAAGACATAAAAATGTCAACATCTACAATTGACCACTTCCCATAACAGTTTCTAGAAATGCAATTTTAAACTTGAAAAATAAACTGCAGAAGGTGGGATCGATGTTACGTGTATTACCTAGAACTTGGCTACTTAGTAAGTCATACAGAATAGTTGTAAATGGCAAAATAATTATCTGGCAGGAACAAGATATCTGTTCTTGGCTTGTTGATGTTAAATTGTCTTGCTAATTATTTTTGAATCATCACGCTAAAATTTACAGATAGATACAAAAATCACAATGGGATAAGTTATATGTGGTATGCTTACCTGTAGAACGTATTTTTTAAGTTCATCCCCATATGAAGACTTTTATCTAGACTCAGAGAAAGTATTGGTAAGGTGAGGGTGTGATTCATTGATTGTTATTTCACCATTCCTTCTCATTGTTGCCTCTTCACAAAAGGTACTGAAAAACACAAAAACTGAAAAACTCTGGGAAGAGTTACAAAAACGAGACAAGGAAAACATGAGAGGAGAGAGACCTAAAACGCTCAGTCCATTTGTTTTCAAATATTGTTTATCAAGTGTAAGATTTAAAAATATGATCCTTACACATTAAGAAGAGGTAGCTGGTTGTATATGGCTCTTCATCTGAAAAGGCAGAAACACTGAACCTGAGCTAGACAAACTCTGATTAGAAATAAGACTCTGGTTTTTAACAAGTAAGAGTAATTAATCACTGGAGGGCGAGAACAAAGTATTCACATCTTGGATTTAAATCAAAGGATGCATTTATACATGATCCACAGTCATTCAGCCCAAACTTGTGGTGTTGAAACATTGAGACAAAATTCTTTTTCTCCGTAAAGTTCATACTCTTGGAGTCCATAATTGCTTTCTGTTGCTCTGCTTCAGTGACAACGCTCTGCACTTCTCTAGTGCTTTCTGCTAATGGCTCTTAAATATATCAGTGAGACAGTGGATCTCTACAAGACGCAATGCATCTAGTGCTAGATACTACATCAGGACCCTGGAAACCCTTGGTCCACGTGTCCGGTGAGCTAGTTGTTTCACCCTTTTGTACCTTCCCTTCTCCTCCCACCTCCTTTCCATCCTGAGCAGTTAGATCCTTAGCTTTGATGACAAGAATACAGTAAAGTACAAACAAAACCAGTGCAAAAGTTTCCAACCTTATTTTTTGTTTCTCTAGTATTAGAGGTTCAGGTTTAGATACCAAAAAATGACCTGCAGATGTTCATGTTTCTGGTAATCATACCCAAGATATTTACATTTCCACACATCTTTTCTATTGGTCCAAGTTTGTAAAGATTTTGTAGTTCTAAATATTGAGTTTCACCACATTTAGTATTTATTTATATCTATATCTCTACATTTATGTACACATAGCCCCCTACTTTCTTCTTTTTATTCTGTCTCCCCAGTTTCTTCCCCTGTTGGTTTTCTCTGAGAGCCCAGCGCCTCCGACAGCAGCTTTAGGAACAATTACAAATCCGCTTAGTATGGCTGGACAGGGGTTATTTTCCTAAAAAATAATACAGCCTTAAAAGGGCTAATCTTAAAATGAGGAAACTGGATAAGAATTTGGGGATTGTTTCTACCTTCTCTGTTTAGTATGATGGTACATCGCAGCTCATTTTTCTGTGTAACAAACACTGACTTTCAAACAGAGCCACGATTTAATATCCCTTAGTTTCTAAATCATCCGACTTGCACCTTTAACACCTAGAAATCTGTTTCTCAGTGTCACATGTAACTGCATTAACAGGCTTCAGCCATGTTTGTTGGTTTACAATTGCATTTTCGATGGTTCCCTCTGTAATAGTTGTTCACGTTGTTAATGCCTGTGAAGACCATATGACTGCTGGTGTTACCACTGCGCAAAGTTCCAGTTGTAAAAGAGAATTAAATTTCATTGGTGACTGGAAAAAATTGCATGAAATACCTTAAAGTGCCTTGTTTTGACTATGTGTCTGCGTGCATGTGCCAGAGGGTATGCAGTTAGATAGCAAGCCGTTGCTTGCAAGACGGATTCATACAGTTTGCAGTTTAACATCTGATAGAATGAATTTGAAACACTTTTAGCTACAATTTCGCTGATGTTTTTAATTGTGAGGGTAGCTATCTTGCTGTCAAGCTTTTTTTCACTTAGCTGTGAAAGGACATTTTTTTTAACACCTTTTTAAGACTCTGAAAGTGCTCTTCAGCCACTAATAATATTAAGTAAGTTCAAATAGGAAATGTTTTTCAGCCTCCTTGGAAACGTTCTCTTGATCGCCTATGTTCACCTGTTTTCAAACTGGAGAAATAGGAAAATCAGAGAGACTGATTCTCATTCAGGACAGACATAAATGTTATGTGAATGGGGGCACGAAAGGGGACCCTTATTCCCTGTCTGAGGTTTAAAAGCAAAAGTCACACCATACACAGTAAGAGGGCACAGCCTATCCTTCCCTTGCAGTTCTTTTTCTGGTCTTGCTTACCTCAGAATGACTGAAAACACAGTATTTTGGCCACTCATCTGAGGAAAAGGCTAGGATGCAAATACTAGCTCTGAATCTCTTCTTTTTTCTTTTTTTTTTTTCCATTTTTTTTCCCCCTAGCATAGTCATCTTTATTGAAGCACATCTATTTCTTGCACAAACTTGTGGTTTTGAGCAGTTGACGTACTTGTGACAGAAAGCCATTTTACCAGAAAAATTCCTACCAACTCCAGTATTGATCTTTTGGAGGATAGTAGCAGGACTCCGATTCTATCAGGAATTCTATCAGCAAATGTAAAAGTAGAGTGTTTAAGGCATAGATTTTCAAATGTTTTCTCTAATTCCAGAAAGAGAATTCACATCTCCCATTGCCTTTTGCCTTGCTTCTACAAATAAGTCAGATTTCTTCTTCCTTGAAAATGTCATTATGCTTGTTCCTTCAGCTGCTCTAAGCCAGCAGAGCGAAACATCTCTGTATCTTGTAAAAGAGTGTATAAACTTTGCTAGTTGAATCTTTCTGCCTGGTTTGAAATAATCTTTATGTGTGATTAAGTATCATAACAATTTTGTTACATTAAGATAAAATAACAACTTTTATATGTAAAAGGCCAGATGACTCTTTCCATTTAAGCTTTCCCAACTGTAAATGTAGAGCATGAGAGCTAAGACACCGTTATTAATAGGATGGAGAAATGCCTTACTGTGGTATCGCACTCGGTGTGCGGGAGGGCTGACAGGATGGGTAGCACAGGTACAACAGAGGGAGAGGTATCCAAATGTTCACCACTGCATGTCTTCAGCTGTGCGCTCGCCTTCGGAAATGGGAATAGAAATTGTCGCCTAAGTACATTTTATTATCTCTTAGAAACATTTAGTTTTAACTCATGATTTCTTAGTGTCCATTGCTCTAGATTCTTGCAGCTATAGTCATGCAGTTTATAAAACACAACTTGAAAAAGAGAAAACCAATTGCTCTTCCCAATCATCAAGATAATTTTTTCCAGTAGAACAACTGTTTTCCTTCCCTTTGCCCAGGCTCTGTTTCTCTTTTCTGTTTGGTGCCTGTTCTCAGACCGTGCCATTCTCAGCAATGAAAACTGAGTAAAATTCCAATGCTATTGACTGACTCAACAGCAAACTTTGGTGTCTAATATTGAAAAGTTTGATGCCTGTCAGCTAAGGGATTCATGGCTGAAACATGGAAAATGGTATACATAATGAGTAAGAAATTGGAAGAAACAGTTACTTATGAGAGAAGAGGAAGAAATAATAACATGTGAAACTTGTTTTCTCCTGAAACTAAATTTTACAGCATCTGTGTGCATGTACTTGTAAACAATTGGCTGTATATTGCCTGATGTGGCTATAACTGCTCCGTTTGCTAGATCTGCCAGTTCGTGTCACTGCATTTCTGATGTTGTAAAGAGCTTGAAAGTCTTAACAGGGTTTTTCAGAGAAGAGAAAAGCAGAGAAATTTGCACCGGGCCTCTGTGTAAAGAGGCTACAGAGAGTCCTGACTTGCTGCAGTGAGATGCTTTAATGGAGAAAGGGTTACAACCGAAAATTGTGCTCTGGGTATACCCTGGAGTCTCTGTGTCCCCCGGCTGGCAGGACTGCTAACAGTTTTCCCTGGACTCACAAGAGAGAGTCCTGTAATGGCGTTTTTGGCAAGGCTGTGGGATGCCATATTCCCTGACAGGTTGTGTGTAATTTGCCTGACGGCTTGGTGCTTGTCTACCAGGGCTAGAGCTGGGTGCTTTCTTTTTTTGGTTGACTTTTAAACAAAATGCAAAACATAGCTTTATCACAAGACTTGTTAGGAATAATTTATTTGAAAAATAAAATTGGATTTTTAAAACTAATTATTTTAATAATTTGGCTTTGAAAATATTTAAGCTTCAGATTTTCAACAGAACAGTTTATAGGGTAAAATAGGTGGGGTTATTTCTTAAAGGTGTCTTATGATAAGTAATTGGAATTTTTAACATGCTCCAACATACACCTCTATGGATTAAATAGCATTCCTAGAAGGCTTCACTGTGCTTTTTTACTCTGATCTGGTATAGCTACTCGCTCAGAGTATTCTCAGAAACGATGCTGTACATTCAAATGAACCCATCATGATTTCAATGAATACCAAAGCAATTAATAATGATTAAACACTTACATTAAATGTCATTCTCTGTATTTCAGTTATAAAAGAATTTCTGGCATCTATTTTTATTTGAAGAGAGTCATATTGCCCACAGAAAATTTCAAGTGCGTACTCAAAGTTTAGCAATTAGCATAGATCAGAAGGCCAGGAACAGAACAGACAGCGAGAAGCGGTTTGGAGTTTTGGTTATTTCACGGGAGGCATGTGCTTTCTCAAGCTGTTTCTTTCCTGGAATCAAGATGAAAATCAACACGCAAAAAAAAGATCCTTTCCAGCTTTTTGAAAAAGAGAAGGGATGGGAGAGGTTTCTTTGTTGCTGTTGTCACATTCAGTTACGAAAACCCAGAGTGGAAGTTTGAGCGCATCCACTTTGCCCGGGCCTTTCAGCGGTCCTGAGGTGTTACAAGGTTTTTTTCTGTTTAGTTTGCCACAAGTGGGCCTTTCAGCTGTCACTTCTGAACCAGACTGCAGGGCTGATGGAGGCCCCCTTACCCTCCCTCAGCCAACCTCCTCTGTGACCACCCATATGGTTATATACACAGACACTCATAGTGGGGAGGGAAACGGGAGACAATCAGAGCAGTTTCCTGATTCTCTGATCGTATAAAGTACAATAAGCCTTGTAGTGGGGTTGAAAAGAAGGTGAGGATATAACATCCTCCAGGAACAGCTTGTCATTGATTTATGACAAAATCTTCCCCCAAAATCAAATTGAAATGGTTTCCATTTTCTGTTTTGCGGGCCCTGCCATAATAGCAGCTTCGTCACCTTTTAAAGGACGAAAGGTAAAAGAACGGTAAGTTCAATGCTTGTACAGCAGTTCTATATATCTTTTCTGGCATGATTGTGGACTAGAAGGACATGCAATTGCTGAACTTGTAATACAATTCAGTACTCCTGATAAAAGTAAATTATTTATCACTCACTGCCCCTTCTATAGGCTTGATGGTGTTTATAACTGTATTACCCAGCGTCTTTCACTACGCAGGGAAGAGTCTCCCTTGCTAAAGAGGAATTAAATCCAGGACCTGACTGACAGGACGCGGAGCAGATGAGCAAACGGGCAGCGCAACTTCTTCTTGGTCCCTTCTTGCATGGTGGCCTTTACGAGAGAAGAAACACACTTTTTTCCCCCTTTTTTCTCAGGGTATAGCAAAGTGGCATTAATCTGCCATGATTGAGATATCAGTTTGGTTAGCAGGCATGAAGCAACCTTAAGCAAAAGGGCAGAGCAGCTTGAGAAATGTTGGTTGTTAGTCTTTGGTAACAACCCGATCGAGGAGCCCTGAAGTGGTTCAAATCACAGACTGCCTGCTAAGTGGTCTTCGGGGAGGCTGTTCTGCATCTGATCCTGCTGAGAGAAATATGAACGGGAGTAGACTGGAGATAAATGTAGGTGCCTTGCTCGGGATATTAACCACCCCACCTTCACTTCTGACTCCTGCGGCATGACAACTCTATCCCCAGAGGGGCAGGGGATTCTCCTGGGGTCTGCAGCAAAGTCTGTTGAAAGCAGGAGAATTGACATTTTGCTGATTGTCTCGACTGCTTGACATCTCACAGGCAGTACAAATGATCACTTATGTAAAGGTTATTTGAATAAAGGTAACATCCCTTGGTGTGACTTAGCTGTGAAAGCGTTCCAGTTCCCTTTAGGTGTCCCTCTGAGATTTCTAGTCTCCTAAAATGTGCATGTATTTCTAATTTGCCTGTAGGCTAAGAAAAAGCTGGAATCTAAAGTCTGCAGGGCTTGTCTGAACTGGCAGAATACACTGAAAGGCTTATTCAAAAAGGCTCTTCCAGGGCTACAAACAAGACATGAAAAAAAAATTTGAGACATTTCTGTCTCAGGGAGCTCCTTTTACTAACAGCATCAAAGCAGGGGTGGGAGCAGCTAGGGAGCTGGTGGGATGGATGCTCCTGCCCACAGAGTGCCGGGGTAAGTGGAGGATTTGCTCTGCAGCGGGGAGCTTGTCTGCACGGCCTCAGGTCTGCCCGTTCCCTGGTGGCGTGGGGAGGGTTCGTCCAGCAGCCTGGGGAAGGGGTCCTCCCTTCCCGGGAGCATGGGGTTTGAGAGAAGTCATTCAGCTTGAGCTGTCGTTTAGCTTCTTAGTCTTTGCGAGCACTTGGGTGATGTTCATAGGGTTTTCTCAGCAGCTCCCCTTAGGGCTACAGATATTGGGGAGGGAGAGATGTGGTGGTTTGTTTTGCTTTTTAAACCAGCATTGAACATTTTTAGATGAAACTAACTCCAGGAGCTGAAGCTTTAAGAAGCACCATCAAATATTGCAAAAGGCTCATGATATTTCAACAGCAAAACTGTGGATTAGATGTGGCCTGGACACTCATTCTTCACTGCTCTTGTTGGGGAGGAACCTGGAGTGGTGGTTTGGCAGACACTTGTGTGGAATCCCTCTAGAAAGGGGAAAGCCCATGTCCTGATGCCCTAAACCAAGCCTGCCATGTGCTGTCAGGGCTCTTCTGGAGATTTGTGCAATTAGACCCTGCACCTACATGCCCATACAGGCATTTTCTATATTAACCATATAGTTAACTATATCTAATTACATGTCTGTACACAGGCAGATCTGAAACATGCAAAAATCTGTCATAGAAAATTGCAAGCATACTTTTAGATATTGCTTTGCTTCATGTTCAAAAAAATCTCAGATACTTCGCTGCACTGATAGATACCGTTGGATCATAAGCCATAATGAGGTTACCTTAGGTTACTGCAAATGGTACGCATCTGTAGGTGAACAGAGGTTCAGTGTCTCAGAGTAACTGTCCTGAGCTCTGAATTAACCTGATGCAAAATCATTTTGAGAAGATCACACCCGGCATTAAACCCAGTACTACTGCGTTATGCCATAATGCAGGAACTGTGGTCAGAAGCATTTGAAACGCCCCTGTGTCTCAGAAACACCCTTAGTTATGCTCCTGTGATAAACTGGAGCTAAGGGAAGGAGGCCCTGGCCACTTTATTTGCAGAAACGTGCTGCCTACCTTCGTACTTATGCCTTGGTCCTACTTCTAGGCTCAAGGGGGGTCATGAACCTGGTGCAAATGTGGGTTCATGTGTTTATTACAAAATAGCCTATGAAGTGGTATCATACTATACATCTTATATTGCTCCTTTCAAAAGAGTTTCTTCCGTGACGCCAAGGTCTCACCAAATATGCTGACAAAAGCCCCCAGTTATACATTCTCTGCAACACAGCGCAAAAGCTTTGTGCCTGAGTAGTAATATTCCTTAGGAAGCTCTTCTTATTAGGCCATGGACCAGAAATCCTGATTTACCTTAAAGACAGTAAAACTCGAGCCAACCACTGTTGCACAGAGAAATTTTCATGGCTCTGGAAGTGGTGCCGAGGTTTCCATCAGAAAGGCACAAAACTTCAATCACCTTTCACAAGAAAAGATCTGCACTCTCTACCAACACAGAAAAGCTATAATACATTTGAGTGTGGGGAAGAGAACTGGTGATTTTTTCTATGTATTTTGGTTGTAAAGTTTTGCTAGAGCTCTTTTTTAAAATGAAAATGCTGTACCATAAGTACATTAAGAACATGAGCTGATGCCAAGCTACAGCAGACATCTGGAATTGCCTGTTGGATTCGTAACTGCAGTAAATTAGTGTATGATGATTTTTATAACAAGTTATGAAATGCCAAGTTAATTATTAATTATTGGACACTTGTTATACAGTATTGCCTGTCAATGAGTGACTCCATCTGGTCTGAAACTATTGCAAATACTCTGAAGCAAGACTGTTTAAAAGAGTAGGCAGGACTTCCTAACACACAAAGTAAAAGGATGACAAAATAGAAAAGAATAACTATTTCCAACTTTTGATTTCATTTGTTTGGTGCTTAGGTTCAGTGAAATTCTTGGTAGCCTTTTCAGAGTCCTGTAAAGGACCATCCCTCCATGCAGAGCTGGTTGCATGAAGTTCCCATGTGATGCAGTCTGCCTGCTAACCCGTGTTCTCACCGACATGTAGGTCCATCTGCTGTCCAAGAGGAGCCGACTAGCAATGAGAGAAGAAATTATTTCTCTCTTCCCATTGTCATTAGCAGACTTTTGTTAGACTTTCTGTACTGAGTCACATGTAATAACTCTGCTTTGGCAGGCTCTTCATAGGAGCTTGCAGTGGTGGCCAGATTTGTTTCTAAGTGTCCCCCAAATCAGTGTGCTCAATCAACCCTCACCTTGATTGCTGCAGCTTTCTTGCTTTTTGTCACATTTCACCATTTGCTCTCCAATGAGAGCAAGAGGTTTCCTTCACTGGATATGTTGGTTGACCTCCCACATGCCATCTTCATTTCCTTCTAACACGGCATTTCAAATGTAAAGCTGCAATTTAATTGCTGAAAGGCATTTGAGCATGCTTAGCAATAGCAGTGTGATGCCAGAAACAAGGGAGCCTGGAGAAGAGGAGGCTGAGGGGAGACCTTATTGCCCTCTACAACTGCCTGACAGGAGGGTGTGGTGAGGTGGGGGTCGGCCTCTTCTCCCAGGTAATGGGCAATAGGATGAGGGGAAGTGGCCTCAAGTTGCGCCAGGGCAGGTTTAGTTTAGACATTAGGAAAAATTTTTTTACCAAAAAGGTTGTCAAGCATTGGAATGGGCTGCCCAGGGAAGTGGTGGAGTCCCCATCCCTGGAGGTATTTAAAAGATGGGCAGATGAGGTGCTTAGGGACATGTTTTAGTGGTGGGATGGCAGGGTTAGGTTAGCGATTGGACTTGATGATCTTAAAGGTCTTTTCCAACCTAAACAATTCTATGATTCTATAAGGGACTTCACTGATGTCTTCGCTATTTGTCACTGCAATCCCGCCCTTCAAGTGGGATGTGATCAGCTGCCCCAGCTTCATGCAAGTGTTGCTCACACCAAAAGCTATGAGGCTTCCCAGGTTGTGGGTCTAAATATTTTTCTTCCCAATTTGAAAAACAGGACTCCAAGTCTGAGTTGGATCCCTCAAACATCACTGAGTCAATGTGGATGATTCCTCCGCCTTTTGGGTTTCATTGTGATTTGTTGTTGATGATACACCCGCAGCTTCCCTTTAGAACGGATTTTACTTCAGTTACACATCTGCTATCGACAACCAGCTAATCACAACCATTTGAAATCTTTGGGCCAGAAACTCCACTGGTGTCATTTCAGTTGACACGTACTGATTTTCTGAAGGCAGCTTGAGGACGCAGCAAGATATACAGACCTGTCTTGTAACCGCTTTTACCTATGGACTGTTTGAGTGATCAGTTTCTACTAAGAGGCCAGTTATTTTCTTTTCTTGGACCACAGTAAATTTTTAGGTCCTTTTCCACCCTTATTTGTTTTTCCCTGCTTCCTTCTTAAGCATCAGTGGCTTTTGGTTTGTTTTTTTTTTCTTTTTGTTTTAGTGTTATCTGTTTTCTGAATCTTCCTCTCAATTCCCCGTTTGACTCATTTCTCTGGGCTTCCTGCAAAAAGCATTTTGTTTTTATTTCTAGGCAACATCTGACCATCTCTTCTCTTCTGTCCTTCCTGCTTGTCACCGTACTCCCTGCCAGAGTCAGCACAGTAACTCAGAGAGAAACAAACTTGCCCAATGCATTTTCCACTTTCTACTGTCCGGACTGAAAGGGTTAATTCTCATTCAAACTTCAGGCACAAACAACCCTAAAGAGGGATTTTTTAACATTTTCCACATCATCCTTCCTCCGTTAAAACTCTTTCCAATGGAAACGATGCAGTTTAGGGCCGCCTGACCTTGCCCAGGTGAATACTCAAAAGAATTTCCTGGTTTACACCCCAGAAGTGCTTTCGTTTTCCATCAAACAAAACAAATTGCTTTCTTGCCGACCTCCAGCTGTCTCAGAACCAAATCACAGCAATTAACAAGTGAGACTGATATTCTGCGACTTGGTTGCCACTTGACTTCAGGATGTCACCAGCACTCAGCTGCTTTTTCCCTCCCCTCGCGTAGTGCTTTTGGTGGTAACCACCTCATCTATCAACTACAGTGGGTGTCTTCTCAACCCGGCCCGAGACTCTGCAGACTCCTGTCACTGTGAACAGTCATGCTCACACCAAGGGAAGGTACTTCTGGTGTTTTATGAGAGTAGCAGGTGCAGAAATTTGGTATGGAGCATTTCCACCAGCAAAGGAGCAACAGACTGAGGAAGATCTGAAGAGGGAAACACGTGTAGGGTTCAGGGAAACAGCAAGTTTCCTCAATGCCTTTTGAGACCACTTCCAATAACCCTGGCCCATGCCCAGGACAAGCGCCTGCTTGCTGTTTTCTGTATGTAATTTCTCGTGCTGCAAACTGATCAGGAAGCTGGATGCGGCCAAGTGCAGCGCATTTGGTTGTGTACAGCCAATTTGAATAAACTCAGTGAAGCAGGTCGTCCATAGCCAGAAGCACAAATTATTCTATGGTTGGTGGTCTTCTGGCAATTCAGCTAATATTTTTTCAGTGTTTTGGCTGCACTTGACTGTCTCGGCTCACCTGAGCACCCATGGTCACCTTTACCCTCACACCAGATGCAAGCTCCCGGTCCCTAAGAAACCCCTCGGTTCAGCTTACGGCTTGAAGGTAAGATGACAGATTCCAGGGAAAGATCCAGACTTTCAGCAGATGCAGCTACTGAGTAATATCTATTCTAGAGTCTATCATGCACGAATCCTGGCTTTCTGCTAGGAGTAGCTGTCTGTTTTTATGTATATGTTTTTTATTTGAATCCTTGGCACCCAGGGACTGACTGGATTCTGTCATATTCCAGGGAGCGAGCAGCAAAGGCAGAATTTAGCAGTTTTCTCTCAACTAACAAACTATGCTTTTGTTGATTTATTGTTTATTTTACTTCTGCATTAAAATGTGGTGCTTAAGAACTGTATTTTAATTGCAAATGAGAGAAACATAGTCATCTCACTTCTGTGGGACGAACGTCTGCCTTCCAAGACTGACTGGGAGGAGAAGGCACTTTTGCCTTCCTCCTCAGAAACCCCGGGGAAGATGGGGAGCACGCAGGAGCTTGGCAGTGGCTGGGGCAAGCGGGTTCCTCCGTCGGGCGGCGGGCGTGCTGACTCAGCCGGC
>NW_009258383.1:184258-198052 GCF_000687185.1 Egretta garzetta
CTAATTACATGATTTCTTAGTAACCTGTTTTCCCTTCCAGGTGCTCCAGCAATCTCAACTCTGCATTTGTTGCCATAGTGAGAGGACCCAGCTCAGACAGCAAATGCTTGCTTTTATTTGACAGAGGTCCAAATAAAAATAAGGGCAGAACAGTGCTGCATAGTCCTACAGAGAATTCTTCCTTGCCTTCTGTGTCTGTCTCTCATGCAGTGAAAATTCATTCTCTTGGAAAGAAACGTGCTCAGGATGGCACAGTGCAACCTGCCCTGGCGAGCTGCACTCAGGCCTGGAGCTGCTGGGACACCCCTAAGAGACAGGGAATGCAAAAAGAGGATGCAGAAATGCAGGAAAAGTAGCTCATTTGTTTCCTGGCTGAGAAGGGTAAACAGTGTGGGAAGGAAGAGAAGACAAACGTATCTGTACAGCCCACAATAGCATGGTATGACCTCTCCAAGCCAGAGGTGAGCAATCCCATACCCAGGAAGGAAGGACAGACTTCTCCCAGGACTTGAGCTATCAGTGCTGGGTATGTGGACCTCTGGAGTGCTCTAACACACAGCTCATCTGTGGTGTGTGCGGTGCATATCCTAGGGGTCTAAGGAAAGACGTCGCACTGCTGGAACATGTCCAGAGGAGACCAATGAAGCTGTTGAGGGGTCTGGAGCACAAGTCTGATGAGGAGTGGCTGAGGGAACTGCGGTTGTTTAGCCTGGAGAAGAGGAGGCTGACGGGAGACCTTATCGCCCGCTACAACTGCCTGACAGGAGGCTGTAGTGAGGTGGGGGTCGGCCTCTTCTCCCAGGTAACGGGCAATAAGACAAGGGGAAATGGCCTCAAGTTGTGCCAGTGCAGGTTTAGGCTGCACATTAGGAAAAATCTTTTCACTGAAGGGGTTGTTAAGCATTGGAACAGGCTGCCCAGGGAAGTGGTGGAGTCCCCATCCCTGGAGGTATTTAAAAGATGGGGTAGATGAGGTGCTTAAGGACATGTTTTAGTGGTGGAATGGCAGGGTTAGGTTAATGGTTGGACTTGATGATCTTAAAGGTCTTTTCCAACCTAAATGATTCTATGATTCTATGAAAGGCTTGTCTTTGATGCATGTGTCCTGCAAGTCAGCAGCTAGGTTTTCCTCCCTACCAAGTTCTTTCTACGTAGTTTTTAATCTAAATAACAGTTGATGTGCATGCTGTCACCCATCTAGCTGCCTCTTTCTCTAGACTTACCGCCTGGAAAGACTCAGAAGCAAGGTTTTGCTCACCTTTGTTACATGACAGTCCTCATTTGTGACAGTGCCATGAAGGGAAGCCCTTCAAGTAGGCAGTACAAGTGCACTAGTAGGAAGAAACTCAGCCAAATATCTCCTAAAAAGAAAGACAAACATCCAAGTAACGGGAGGCATTGATCATGCTGCCTGTGCGATCAATGGGAGTTTTGCCAATTACTCCAATGGGAATGAATTGGCAGGAAAAGGAATGGGAAATATTTGTAAAGAAGTGCATCAGCTTTCCATTCGTAGAAGAAAAAGCAGCTACATTAGCAACTGTCCCATTAGAAGGTGCTCAGGGAAATCGAGATTCATTGCTTCTATCTTCCAGGCATTAACTGTACACTTTTAGTCTAACTTCTGATTAGAACGTTTAATTGGACTAAGCCCCTTTTTCCCCCTGTATGCAATATAATAGGCTCAAGCAAGGAGTTAAGTTTAAAAGAAATGAGAGAAGTCTCATACAGTAGGGTGAATCAGGATGTTCTTTCTTCAGAGACTGAGACGCCATCCGTCCCTCCCCAGAAAGTGCTGACCTGTGCCATGGGCAGACCAAGAAGTGACACTGTTGTCAGTGTCTCCAGCTAGAGACGCAGGGAAGTCACATTTAAACATGGCCTTCACTACTGCACACAGTAGGTGAGGGGTATCAACCCTCAGCCATCTCACTCAGCCACATCTTTGCCAGCACCCAGTTTGTGAAAGCAGAAGACTGAGTAAACGCAACAGGTGGGACGTTAAACTCAATTTGCAAATTTGGAGGTCCCTTCTGAAAATGTGGTCACTGGTGGTAAAAATCAATGTTTAAAGATACAGTAGCGTAAGCTGGAATAGTCCATGATATCTTGTTTGGCAGAAGAGCAGCGAGTGCTCTGGAAGTTACCCCGGAGCACTGATTCCCTGCATGACCTAAAATTGGTAAGCAAAACTTACCAGAGCGCCAGATACTGTGTTAGATTTGAGCTTTCTGGATCAACACAACCCCATAACTGACAGACAGTTTCCCTGCTGAAATGGAAGCATATTCCATGACTCCACTAATCAGCTAAGTTTCCATATGTGATAGGATTCTCTTCATTAACCAGATTTGTTCCTTCATCTTAGTTTTCTAAAATACCAGCTTTTAAGGCTTTGCCAAACCACTAATTCTTACTTTCCAACAGTCAGTTATGAAAACCTGTGGTTTTGAAAATATTGCCTTTCTGTGAGCAATCTCAGCCTTTTGCAGTAATGATATCCCAAAGTACTTCTGGAGACAAAAGTTGACCGATTATTACTGAAGCAAACATTCCTTTTAGTAGTAAATGGACAGTTACTTACACGGCACCCTTCTTTATCAGCGACATGGAAAAATAAAGCAATACTAAAATATGGTTGCAGCAAAGATGTCTTCCAGTACGTAATTTTCTCCTCTTTCATGTAAGTGACATATTTGTGGTTTTGATACGAAATACGTTCTGCATATAGAAAAAGGAATCCCTTTGTAGAACCTGCTTTCTCTATTAACAAATGGCAATTACATAGTAAGTAGACAATATTCCTAGCTTGCAGCTTTTCTCGTTATGTATGACATCATCCTAAAAAGTGAGACCATTGTTACACCAGAAAATAGTGTAGAGCAACAAATCAGAACTTTGTGAAGAACTGGATGACCTGAGGACTGAAATAGATTAGGTAATAGAAAATTGAGTAAAATGTAATTGCACTTAAGGGAGAGTAACACAATCTTTTCAGGTAAACTGGGAATTCATTGGTTTGAAATGAAAAAGGAGAAGAAAACTGGGGTGTTTTGTTCAATGACCAAGTGGCTGTAAGCAATAATTATCATGCAAGTATGAAAAACTCAAATTTGATACTAATGTAGCATACAAAGCATTTTCAGAAAAAAAAGAGGAAAGTATAAAAGCCATCACACAATATAGATTATTGGAAACAGCTCTGGCTATCTGTGTGCTAGAAAGATGAATTAAAATTAGAATGGGTACAGGGAGCGAGGATGACCAGAGGAATGGAGATTAAAACATTTGGTCGGTACAGCTTAGCAGACTGGCTGGGTGGAAACTGGGAGAGCGTGTGATTGTGCTCTATAAATGCATAAGGGACATATGTAGTCAGAATATAGAAGAGCTATGGAGCTACTTAAGCAAAAGAATCAAATAAGCACAGAACAAATAAATATATATTTTAAGATGGAAATGAGCAGAAAAACATTCCTAACTGTTGGTGAGATTCTGGAACAGCCTCACATAAGAGAGAGTTT
Organism: Egretta garzetta; assembly: GCF_000687185.1. Lineage (NCBI taxonomy): Eukaryota > Metazoa > Chordata > Aves > Pelecaniformes > Ardeidae > Egretta > Egretta garzetta. Next base: position 187,783 of record NW_009258383.1, read on the forward strand.
CAGCAGTCTGAGCTTGATGAGTTTATGAGAAGAATTGTGTAATACGGCTGCCTGGAGTCACAGAATAAAGGACCCAAGACTTTCCTTCCTATTCCAGTTCATACAAGGTGTTTCCTCACTTTCCCACACAAGCCAGCAAAGAGGAGACAACAAAGACTTACAAATGGTCAGAAACCTCAAACTGACAGTCCAGTTCTACTCAACACTCATCCATATTTTGGCAAGATGAACAGCCCATGGCCAAACGACCATGTTCATGGCCATTGCAATGGCTTTTCTTCAGGAAGCGTGTAAAGAACCACCGTCTGACACCAGGGAGTAAACTGTGTGAATCACTGTCTTCCAGTTAAATGTCATCATTGCTGCAGTATCTCAGACAGCCACTTATAGTAGGTATCCTTGGTTGGGGCCCAGCAGCAGAAGCCTGTGCAGCAAAAATAGACACAGGGTCCTCCCTCTGCTATACACACCAAACTGCTACAAATGCAACATTCAGTTGCTAGTGTGACAAATGACAAATTCAAACTGTGCTTAACTGATTCAAGCCTATGCCGGAAAGTTTCACATCAAGGCAGCAAGGTTCCTCTCTGGAACAGAAGAGTCGCAGAAGAGTCTAAGCAGTAAAGGGTCTGGGACAGAAGTAACAGTAATAGAAAATTATTGTTTTCTAGTAAAATATTCAAAATATTTGTGTTGAGGTGACCCTCCTGCTGCCTCTCTGAATAATCATTCCCTGCGTTAAAACGGGTAATTGTTTTCTTCCTGTGTGACGTGAAAAGCGCTCTTTCTTATCTTGCATCACAGATTTTCAATTCTGATTAATTTTCAACGACAATTTTGTGTCAGGAATTGTACTTTCTCAGAACAAAGCAGTTTTCCACTGTACACTGTAACTGTATTCCCCATGGCTGAGTAGCAAAATGCTGCAATTCACCCTCAGCATTCGGTAATGCATAATGTGTGGGGGAAAAGCACTGAATTAAAATGACAGAATAGTCCTCAGACTCTGCATATTATACTAAGCATGCTTTGGCATCTTATATTTAGAGTGAGCTATTTTATGCTCATTTCCTCTTGAAGCAATTTAGTTAATAGCCGAATTCAGTCACAAAACCACTTGTAAATAAACACCTTGTTACAGATTACAGCGTTCTCAATCCGCATGGCTCTTTGGCTCAGTCTATCAACCAATAAAATCTGCCAATATTGTATATTAATTTCTGCCACGTTCGAGTGTTTTTATACATTAATGGAGCAGCTTGCAATTCCACCATATAGGCTACCCACTCCTGGATATACAGCACATATCAGATAAATAAGCTGTCCAAAGAAGACATTTGTATTGGATGTTCACTGTTGGTTTCTTCCCATACTGCCCTCAGATGCAGAAGCTGCCCTGGGAGATGAATGTGCCAGGATAAGTTATCTGGGGCTCATAAAATCTTTTTTAGAAGATTGAAATAAAGTCAGTGCTTGCAGAAGACAAATCAATTGTGACATTTCTGAATAGAGTGCGATGCATTTAATTAGCACAAGACATACTGGCAAATGCTGAATTACCCAATAAATCACTGAATGCTGGAACCCATACAGAGCTGGGAATCAGCTGTCTTTTGAGATGTACAGCAAGTGACAATAGGAAGATCTGGCCATTTCTCCTCCATTTTCTGCTAAATTTCTTCCATTTTGACATTTGCATGCCAGACCGTTTTAATTATTTTAAAGTATCAAAGAATTTCCCCAGCCTAATCTGAGAAATCTGTGCCATTATCCGCCTCTGCTGAAGAATGAAACATATATCTTATGATACGCTACCTTTTTGCTATTCAGTCCGAAGGCAAATGATGGACATTTAGCCTCTAGGAATAAAAGTATTTATAAAAAAATGTACAAGGCTGGTCCCAAGGGAAAGCGTTGTAGGATCAGGCCCTGTAGTGACCACTGACGTTGGCCTCGATGTCTCGGGGCCACTCTGTGTGATGAGCAGAAGGGGCTTCAGACTCATTGCAGCCGGGCAAAAGGGGAGAGGATGAGAGGCTGAGCTGCGAGGTGGTGGTGTGCTCTCGTGCTTGAGGTTCCTGGCCACCAGCTCTCATAGAAGACCATGAATAGGTCCAGGTTGAAAGCAGGAGGAAGGTTATGGTCATGCCTGGGTGCGTGTAGGCAGAAGTGCCGTCCTTAACGTGCAATCCCCAGACACTCACTATGCCCTCGCAGGGCTGCCGATACTCCTGCTCTGTGGCAGGAGTAATTTGGTAGTTGTTCAGCAAAGCTTTTATTTACGTATAAGAAATCATTCCCCAGTGTTTACAGTGCTCTCACCACCTCGCTATCCAAACTCCTCCCTTTCATCTCACCTCCCCATGCTTCACTTCTAAACATTACAAACCATTCAGTAGCTAGGTGTAATTTTCCAGAGACTTAGGCACCTAAAGTACTTAAGAAACAATAAAAAAAACCCCCAAATAAGATCCTAAGGTATATATATGCTTTTAAAATATTTTCCACTTAGTATATTTGTATTTACATCAGATTCTTGTTTGCTTGTTGCTATTCAGCTTAATCACAGCTTAAAAATACATTTGTTTAATGGGAAGTGATTTTACTGTTTCAAAAAACTTAGCCTCAGGCTAGACTGAGCTATCTTTAGGAATAAGATACAAAAGACATACACAACTGTACTGCTAATTTTGTGCCTAGAGTAATAGAAAACTGCATATGCAACTACTGCCATGGAATAAAGATTTTGCACTCATTAGAAGGTCTGTGATTTTTAGAATTTGGCATTTAAGGGCATTCCACCATGCAGGAGTGGCCTACAGTCTCTGCCCAGCATCCTCCATTAGGCAAAAGACCAGAACATGGCCTCTTCTCAAGAAGAAAACCAATTGCTTAGGGTGTTGCCAGTATTTGATATTTATTTAAATCTGTGTTTATCACCAGTATAAAAATAAATATAAATTTAGCTTCAGTGTCTAATTTCTCTATTTATTCTGGCTGAATGTGTTCAGTGCAACATCGACATAAAATATTTTGTAACCCATCCTTCTGTAGAGAGTTTATTCTCTTGTCAGCTTTACATGGTCCCATGTTTGTTTTCAACCTAGTAGTTATCACTGCCCTGCGACAGATGGTCTAAGCCACTCTGCGAATCTTACAAATGAGAGGGACAACTCAGACGACATTTTTGTCTTCTCTTTGCTACTGACAACTCCTTGTCCTCAAGGAATCAGCGGGGTGTCCATTGGTGCTGGTTGAGATTGCCCACAAGTAGAACTGGAAAAAAATAAGCTGAGGGGCTTCTAATTTTTGTTTCTGTCCTATTCGTATAACATCAGCAGCCTCCAGCTTTTGAAACTGAATTTAATTGTGGATGTGTAAGAGTAATGAGTCTTTGAAATTATTGTTGTAGACAATGATAATTAGCAAATATATACAATCATTCATATTTGCAGAAAATTGCATCAGAGGAAATAAGGAGCCTTTAAAATCCTATTCTAGCAATTTTAAAATGAGGAAACCAAGATTAAAGCAGCATTCTGATAGATGGGTAAAGGATGAGAGAGGCAAAATCCTCCTATACCCTCTGTACCTTCTTGTGCCTAATCCTACAGAAGGCTGAGCTCCCTCAGCCTCCCGGTGCTGCAAGGCTTCCTCTTGTCCTAAATTTCACTAGTTCGCCTAAGTGTTACAGTCTTTTAAGGCAATGAAGCACATTGATTACTCAATTAGCCATTAAGCGATACACTGCCTTCTCTTTTCTGTGATGACTGGGTGACATCTCTGCTTTGCCTGTTTTTGAAGTGCAGTAAGGCCACAGAGTTGGAAACAGACGTAATTTGTATTCCTCTGGTTCTCTGTGTCTTTCTCTAAGTTCAGAGCAGAAGAACAATGGAATGAAGAAACTAATCCTTTTTATCATCCATAAAGCTGATCATATCATGACTTCCTGAGGCATTGAGCAGGACTGGTTTTATCACAACACAGTCCACCAAAGGCCAAGGACCTAGAAACCCATTACTGTACTCTCACTCTTAGTGTGCTTACAAAACATTGTTTTCTACAAACAAATAAATGGTTAGAAATTCTTAAGCTTCTTAGTGTGGAAGGACATGTGAATTAATGTGAGTAAACAAAGTCGATATACATAAAATATTAACAGAGGGATTTCCAGCTTGGGGTTTTGCTCAGGTTGGGGTTGTCCAAATAAGGGGTGCTACTTGTCAAGGACATCCTCACCTACTTGTCTTCCAAACAGTGGCTGTTACATCGCTTCCCGTGGGCCTTTATGTTGGGGTGACGAAATGTAGCCACGCAGTCTCTGATTTGTTGGTCATCAGCACGGGCAAAATCAGAGCTCCTGTCCCAACTCCCCAGCCTTCTACTTCCAGTGTAAAGCTGCCTGATTTCATTGGCATTCACTACAGCAATTATTTTTTAAAACTGAGTGCAAACCAGCACCTCACTAAAATCCTTTGTGAGCCTCTGTGTCCAAAACCGCCCATGCAGAATTACACAGACTACTGTCGAAATGAGTGTGACCTCCAGCAAGACCATGTCCCTCTTTGTTCCTTTCATTTCCTAGTGCTCTGCACATTGACGAGACAACCCAGTAAATCCCACTCGGGACCAGCGCTGAAGGTGCTCTGAGAGGGGAGGGGGTTTTGACGTTAGTGCTGCCCAAATCCTTCCAGTGCTCCCAGCTCTCTGGCCCTGGGGCTTTCAGATCAAAGCTGAGGCATTACTGCAGAGAGCAGAACAGTTTGCCAAAAAGAAAGAGGAAAGTCTGCCAAAAAGAAAGCTCACTGAACATTTGGGATGTGTATTAGAAGCATCACCTTCGGTTCTCACTGGAAGCAGCTCAGTGGCCCACGCAGACCTGCTTGCCACAGGAGAGCCTGTCCCCCTCCCAGGTTTCCCCCAGGCTCCTGCAGCCTGGCCTTGAAACAGGGATGCTGCCCCCAGCCCAGAACGGGGGTCCGCTTCTGATCCTGATGAAACACAGATGCAGAACAACAGAGATCTCTGCTGAGCACTTTATCTCACTTTTATTTAAAAATTAATGGTGCTGAGATAAACCGTGGGTGATGGTTGCTAAAACTTCTGTGAGGAGTGAGGCATTACAAAATTAAGACTTGCCTTGGAGTAGCCTACAGAGAAAATTGTTTCCCCCCCCCTCCCCAATCCTAATAAGCTTTTTGTGCCACTTGTCTTACTATTCTGTTCCTCTCCTCCAGGTCTTTAAGTAATTCTTTTTTTCCTTTGTGCTGTTTTGAATCCCCCTGTCCTGGTTTCGGCTGGGACAGAGTTAATTTTCTTCCTAGTAGCTGGTATAGTGCTGTGTTTTGGATTTAGTACTAGAAAAATGCTGATAACACACTGATGTTTTCGTTGTTGCTGGGTAGTGCTTAGACTGGCCAAAGACTTCCAGCTCTCAGCTCTGCCAGGGGCACAAGAAGCTGGGAGGGGGCACAGCCAGGATAGCTGACCCCAACTGGCCACAGGGCTATTCCACACCATAGGATGTCATGCTCAGTATATAAGATGGGGGAAGAAGAAGGAAGGGGGGAACATTCGGAGTGATGGCGTCTGTCTTCCCAAGTAACCATTACGTGTGATGGAGCCCTGCTTTCCTGGGGATGGCTGAGCACCTGCCTGCCCATGGGAAGCGGTGACTGAATTCCTTGTTTTGCTTTGCTTGCACGCATGGCTTTTGCTTTACCTATTAAACTGTCTTTATCCCAAACCATGAGTTTTCTCACTTTTACTCTTCTGATTCTCTCCCCCGTCCCACTGTGGGGGGAGTGAGCGAGGGGCTGCGTGGTGCTGAGTTGCCAGCCGGGATTAAACCACGACACTCCCTCACAATGCTGGTACTTCCCAGTGGGGTGTCAGAAGCACCCAGTTCACTTTGTTCATCCTTACATTTGTGCCAGCATCATTAGCAAAAATTTTAAGCACACTCCACCCTAAGGCTTGTGTTTTGGGAGTTCCACCAGTAACTTTCCTCTTTCTTTTCCCATTACCATCCCAGTCAGTTTCTGAGCAAAGTTATGATTCTTACACCAATGCCGGTCTCTGCCAGCTTAACTATTTCTCATATGGCACCATATGTTTGATTATCATAAATTTAGGTAAATGGAATATAGGACATTTCATCAGCAATTACCATATAAACCCCCAAAATATCAGGACAGTTTGGTATTATCTATTCTGGTAGAAAAATGTATTTCTATCTTATTTCCTATATGCCTCTTTATCTTTCACTTCTCTTTACTTAAGGAGTCTTTCTCAAGTCTTGCATACTGTTGATGGGCCTGGGTGACTTTATCACTTCCTCATAATTATAGATATTCAATCAATTGATCTCTGATGTGTGGCACATGTCTCACTTGATTGGTTCACTGAAAACCCATCATGGGGAAATTCCAGTCCCTTCTTTTGCATATATGGAGCTGTAGGGATTTGGCTTCTGCTTTAAATGTGCTAATTTCTGCCTCCCTTCCTTCGCTGGTATCGATGAGACCCAAATCTGGCCCTTTGTTGGAAGCAGCAAGCGGCAGCGTGTACACAAAGCTGGGAACACGGAGAGGGGCAGATGGGATTTCAGAGGCTGTTTTTGATAATTTGTCCTTACACATTTCTCCTAGTACACACGAGGCATAACCGTAAGTGAAAGAAAGGAAATTTAATTATATTGCTAATGGACAATTTGTCTCCTGTACGCTCCCCAGTGAGGGGGGTCCCACACAGGCTGTTGTCTTTGTAAAATTCAAGCCCGACGTGGCACTGTACGTATTTCGCTCTGTAATGTGGAGCTTACCTGCTGCATTTGACTCAGACAAGCTACCTTTGAGCTTCACTGAGTACTTTCTGGATCATACACACCTTCACAGTCAACAGCATTCCTCATCAGTTCTCTTTCTGCAGTACCTTGCACTAACAAAGAACAGTGAAGCTTTAACTGGTTATATTAAGACCTAGTATTTTATATCTTGTATTTATTACAGCTATTGCATTGCGGCTTCAAAATACCTTTTTCCTTACCACTCCAAATATGAGTTGGCATTTGACAGTATATATGTTTTGGCAGAGATGAGAGCAAGTTAACAGGCTGATGGCATTTTAATTATTTTATTGAGATGGCATTGGCCCAGAATGCTTGTTGGAATTTACAAATGTGCGTTGATTTATATTTTATTTTGTAAACCAGGCCCAAGAGGCTGACTAATTAGAAACATGACTCAAAGCTATAAGGGGTACTTATTGATTCAGATCATGAAAAGACCAGAATGATCAAAAGCAAACATCTATCTCCCTCTTCATCTGGGGTTCAGGAGGTTAAGTGCTGTTTGTCTCAAATCCCTGGCATTAGCTCTATCTTTGTAATGGAGAAGACAATTAACATCTCTATCTATTCAGTTTTAGTATGTACTGTATTGTTTAGAAAAATGTGCTTTTCATAATCAAACCATGCACAATAAACTATTATCAACTTGTTTCATTAGCTGATACTTCGCTTCTCCCCCTTAACTTACATTTTGCATTCTATGTGTTTAAAGTTTGAAATGTATCGCTTCATTTTAGAAGAAATAATATGATGGGCTAAATATACAGGGTTTGTGCTGCAATTCAATTTGCATACCATGGCAACATATAATAACTTCATTAGTTACTTGGGACCAATTTTAAATGGCATCAACACTTCTGTGTTGCCATAACGCAGCAAAAATGCTAAAAATGTTAATGCATTCATGGGGTAGTCACAGAAAAGGCAAAGCAAAAGTGTTTTATACTGTCTGTGCTGCTCCAGGTCTCCACTGGAGCCTGGCTTCAGGACTGAAAAGGAAGGCAATGTGTATGTTGAAAACAGATGGAGAATTCAAACTCCTCCTGAATGCAGCTGAGAGAGGTTTTGTTCTGGGGAGCTGAGCAGGCAGCACCCATACCTGCCGCTTTCTGCCCCATGTCCTGCCAGGGGAGACCAGTGTTGAGCTGATCTGTGTACATTCTTCTGTGCCACCAACGTACCCAGAGGGATGCTGTGTTGTCATGGGTGTCCCAAATGTTTAGGCACTGCCTTTTTCAGACTGAAGAGCCTAGTGTAAGGGATGCAATTAATTTTTAGTATGTAACAAAGCACAGATAAATGTCAGGGTCTTTTGAGTACTGTTCTGTCACTCTGCCTCTGTCATCTCACCGTGGCACACACACAGAGCAAAGCTAATTGCATTAGCACTGGGGTGTAGCGAGAAGCACGTTGGAGCTGGGCTTTGGAAGCAGTGCTCACAGTCCTATGCTTGCTGCAACTGCCTGTGCCAAAGCATTCATTACTATGAGCTGGAAATATTCACACCTTCCCACACACAAGGACTGGATTGAGAAAGTTTCATATTGCAGAGTTACTGAAATTATTAAATAGAAAAACAAAGGATGTCTCATATAGGAGACTAACTGATTCAGGTTTAGCAGTGTTAATGGGAGGCAGGACTTTCCATTCCAGATCAATGGGCTTCAGTAACGACTGCCACCGGATTGCTGCACTCTCATAGCCGCTCAGTGCCAGTGCAAAATTGGCTTAATTCTCCCGGCGCAGTCCCTGAAGGAGAAGAGAAGAAGTGTTTTCTCTAGTGACAACATTCATAGCCTTGAGTGTGAGACCAAGTGTTGAGCATCCTCAGCCTTCCTTGCTGGTGCAGGGACCTGGAGGTGCTCAGCACCTGGTGCACTTGTGCTCTCTGTGCCGCACTGCGCTCTCTTCCTCGAAGGTGAGCGTTGTCGGGCGGGGGCTGAGGCCAGGCACAGGGCGTCAGGCAAAACCCTGTTGGGTGCCTGCCCGTGTCGTTCCTGCCTGGTGGGTGATCGTGTCAAACAGGAGTGGGAGCAAGGGTGGCTGAGGACATGGTGCCGTGGAGTGGTCCACAGGTTACAGACACCCTTAAAAGGTTTCTGCGTCCCCCTAGTTACCTCATCCCCTGTTGTGATCAGTCATGTAAAAAGCGAAGTCAGGTCAACTCCAGTTTGCTCTGACTCAGCCTTTTGCATGGCAGGGCTGTAAACCACATGTACACAGAAATCTATTTACAACAAAAAAGAAAAAAATATCTGGAGACAGCTTTTAAAAAACAGGCTCCTATAACCAAGTCTGATTTAGAGTGCAGCCTACGAGACAGCTGATTTAGTTGAGGTAATCTAGCAATTATCTCCAGGAAAAAAAATGTTTGTGAATGGGGGATTTAAAAAAAGCTCTCCCCCAGAGGAAAAGAATGGGGAACCACTGCTTGAAGCTTTGTCAAGCAGAAATTTCATTTACAAAGGGCTTAAAAGAGATATTGTCATGTGGCTAGAATACTAGGTTGGTATCATCTAACTAAATGTAGATGCCCACATCTGAGTTGGCCAGCTTGGCTATGTTACAGTCAATGGAGAGACTGTCGATACGCTAGGTAGAGCATACAGCATGATTCCTCTCTCCCTTAAGGGTGTCCAAATTAGATGAGTCTCAGCACTAAAACCACTTGTTTCTCAACAGAGAGGAAGCTCCAGTGGTGAGCTCAGGCATGGATCCTTGCATTACAGATGTGTAAAGTTAGGTGAACAAACCCTACCCAATGTGACAAATATTTTTTTCTTTTTCAAACATTCTTACCATTGCTTTTGTTCTGTGAAATACTTGAACTGCAGTGACCTTGCCTCCTTACTCTGTTTTGTTCTGTACCTTATTCATTTCTTTGGGCTGCAAAGGCTGTCAAGAGGACATTGTTCTTTGCCTGACATACCTACTTACTGCAAAGCACTGTGTACACTGCTGTATAAATAACATCTCAGAAAAAAAAATGAATAATTGAAAAGGGTGGAAAACTTTGTTCAGTTGCCTGAAATAATCTAGTAGAAGCTATATGAGAACAGAGTCTACAGGGACAAAATTTCCTAAGCATATCTCTTAAGAATTAATTTTGGCAGTTCTGAACAGAGTTCTGTAAAGATACAAACAAGTCAACACACAACTTTAGAGAAGACAAGTGGCTAACAACAAGCCAGGGAGCCCTGCTGGAGATAGGCTTGTTAATGCCTGTTTCTAAAATCTTTCTAAAAATCTTCCCAAAAACCTTCCCCAGCTGGAATTTCCAGCCAGAGAACTGGCTTGCAGCTTGATGTGAGGAAGAAGCCCCTGTTTCCTAATGGACCAAAGGTGTTTATTTTCCATCGAGATTGTGAGTTGTTCGGCAGCCCCTGGGGGGTTTTCACTTTTCTGGAGCGGTGCTGCTGA
>NW_009258383.1:198070-200801 GCF_000687185.1 Egretta garzetta
TGAACCCACAACCATTTCTGTGGGGTGGCACTTATGGTCCCACTGCCCGCTTTTACTCGAAGACTGGACCACAAGGATTTTCCAGGAAGATGCTTCGAGGCTGGGTGAAGGGCTAGTCAGGTTCAATTTACATTGCACTAGCAGAGGGATTACTGGTGAAGCAAATGAGCTTAATGAGGAGTGGGTGGCTCCTTAATATTACTGTAGTTTTCTTCTCCGGTCATGAACAAAATTGAATAATTTTTCTTTTCCTTTTTGCCCTACTCAAGATTTTGGTACAGTAATGAGACTTCCTTTGGTCTTTTTCGCCTGTCTTATTTAGATGAAAATCTTGGTCTGCTTTTTGTTGTGTACATTTACATTACCTTATACACTGTGGCTCTCCTGGGGACTCTAAATCTTGCTATAATCCAGGCAAGTAATTTAATAGTAAAAATCCTGCCCCTCATGCGTCTCTCAGTCATTTTCTTCTCAATGGCTCTAATGCTTATCAGAGATAATAACTGCTAATAATTTCATTAAAAATTAATTACTTCTTCAAGAACTTTAGAGAAAAAAATTATGATCTTTAAGTAATTTAGGGGGAATAATTAATGTGGAGAATGCATGCTCCAACTATTCTTTAGTGTAAACATGTGGGGAAAGGTGTAAGATAAATTCTTTGATTTCTGAGGTATATTGTTAGGCACAAAAAGACTTAAAGGAGAGCTTCAGTGTAATAGAAAGACATCTTTAATTACTGTGCAGTGACGGTGCTTGGCTGGATATGCTTTATCAAAAAATACTTGCTACCAAACCTGCTTTTATAACACTGACAACACCAATCGGGGCAGAGGGCCATCACGGGACTGCAGGATCTGTGTGGCTGAGCGGAGCTTCTGCACTAATGGGGACCAGAAGATGGGACATGGAAACATAATTCTTAATTAAGCAAGGAAATGCCTGTACTTGGTATGCATACCATAATCTTTTTGTCTGAAAATTCCCACTTTGGTACTAGCAGAAGTGGGAACTGTGCCTTCCACGTAACCACAGTACTAGAGCTGTTGTGGTACAAGCTTCACCAGCACTTGGCCACCTGAAGATCTAAATAAAGTCCATACAGGTTTTTACATCTTGTGCAGAGGTGCAGGCCACTATGGCCTTTGCATTATATAGATCAAAGCTGATGCAAATATATCTACACCTGCAGCAGTTGTGCCGGTGACTCAGAGCACCCCAGGGTGCACACAGACTCCAGGCTGAATGCTCCCACCTGTTCTAGCAGACTATATTTTAAGGGTTACAGCATATCTCGTTGGCTTATTACTCCCCTAATTAAGATTTTGGCCAATGCATGTGAAGCTGGGTGGAGATGTAGATGTGTTTTGTTGTCACTTAAGATGTTTTTTGACCTGAGGCTTTGTCATTTTTGGGATATAGGCTGTGGTTTGTGCTCAGAGACTGGGAAAATAAATGTCTGTGCTCATGAGACAGACACAGAAAGGGCAAAAGCATTTCTGGAGGAGTTGCTTGAAAACCTAAGTGAGAGCTCATCACCAGAAGGTGCTGGCGAGGAGCTTGCTGTGGAGCAGTAAGTTGCATAGGAAGGAAGTACAAGAGGTCAGGCTGGGAGGAAGGGGACCTGGTATGCCACAAGCTGCAGTGAGTCCCCAAATTGACAAAGATGATAACACTGGGGAAAAAAAAAAAAAAAAAAGAGATCTGTTTATGTGGAGTCTTTATTTTCCTTGTCAAGAGGCGTGCATGAAAACATGCGTCATTCAAGATGGGACTTTAAACAAGTGGCAGCTCCAAGAGCTTTGCAAGGACATGAGTATTAATTACCAACTAATGATTACAGAAACCTCAAGGACCGACCGAAGGAGGTGTCAGTTCAATGCACCCAGGTGGGGCCGCTTAGGAAGTGGGAGAGGTGGTGTGTTGGCAAGCAGCAGGAGACACCCCAGGCCCCAGACCCATGCACACCTGGGTTAGATGCAACCAGGCAGGGGCTTGGCAGAGGAGAGCAAGCCCTGCAGCAGCGCAGGCTTAAGAAGAGGAGCAGAGACTGTCCGTTTAGAGAGATCAAGTAGTAGCGTGCTGGGTGTTTGGCAAATGCAGGCTTTCAGCCTCCCCCTCTTGCAAATGTGCTTACCCCTGTGGATAACCCCATTTTATCATCTTCATATGTTTGTGTAATTTTTGTCTCACAGATAGACAGGGTGTTAGCAAGGCAAATGCTTCCCTGAAAAGTAGCATCTTCTGTATGCCCATAACATTACTGTCTTTTTTTAGGTCTAGAGCTGAGCATTTTATTTTGTTTGAAAAAATCACCTCTTCTTTTTTCATGTTTTCTCGTTTTGAGTTGAACATAGTCTTTGTGGGGGTGGGACTAAAGGAGAATTTTTTCTTGTTCTAATGACCGGTATTTTCTGTATCTACTTTCTGCCTGTGGCTGTCTTGTTCTAACAGTCAGACTCAGCCCTTCTGTACCTGCTATAAACTGGGCCGTGAGATCACACCGCTGATAAAGCCCTTCAACCTTTGCAGACTGTGCTGGTTGCCACTCTACATTAGACCTTAAATTGTAGCTTCTCACTGATTGTGTACCCTTAAGAAATATATATATATTTTAAACTTGCATCTTTTATATACTTTTGAGCCATTCATAAGGAACTAAGAGAGCCAGTATAAGTTTGTAGATTATCTATTACGGTAAGAATTGTATAGGATGCTCCCTCCTCATCAC